>NC_092051.1:106455507-106787798 GCF_003086295.3 Arachis hypogaea
GATTAATGCAATTACTACTGTTTTCTATTCAGTCACACTTGTTTCTATTCTAAGATATTCACTCGCACTTCAGCATGATGAATGTGATGATCCGTGACACTCATCACCATTCTCAACCTATGAACGCGTGCCTGACAACCACTTCCATTATACCTTAGATTGAGTGTGTATCTCTTTGGTTCCTGGTTCACGAGTTTGATTGCCTCTCCTGACAACAAAGCATTCAAATCTGTGAGATCAGAGTCTTTGTGGTATAAGCTAGAATGAATTGGCAGCATTCTTGAGATCCAGAAAGTCTAAACCTTGTCTGTGGTATTTTGAGTAGGATCCGGGAAGGGATGACTGTGACGAGCTTCAAACTCATAAATGTTGGGCACAGTGACAGTGTGCTAAAGGATCAATGGATCTTATTCCAACACTAGTGAGAACCGACAGATGATTAGCCCTATGAAACCCGTAGCATGACCATTTTCACTGAGAGGACGGATGGTAGCCATTGACAACGGTGATCCACCAACATACAGCTTGCCATGGAAGGAGCCTTGCGTGCGTGAAGAAGAAGACAGTAGGAAAGCAGAGATTCAGAAGACAGAGCATCTCCAAAACCTCAACCTGTTCTCTATTACTACATAACAAGTATTATTTATTTTATGTTCTTTAATTTTCATAAACCCAACCATTTTTATTACTAATTTCCTGACTAAGAGTTACAAAATAACCATAGCTTGCTTCAAGCCAACAATCTCCGTGGGATCGACCCTTACTCACGTAAGGTATTACTTGGACGACCCAGTGCACTTGCTGGTTAGTTGTGCGGAATTCCAAAAGTGTGATTGTAATTTCGTTTACCAACGCCCAATATGGCATTTAAAGCCAGTAGTTGGCCAAATTCACCCATTCTTTAGACTTCTCAAGTGAATTTAGTATTTATTAGTTTTTTTTCTTTTTGTAATTTTTATTTACAAATAATATCTTTTAGTCTTAGGATTTATTATTTTATTTTATTTCCGTATGAAATTAGGTTAGTATAAAAGGAAAAAGATACTCCTCTAAAAGGGGTTCGAACATTATCTTCTTTCTGCTGCACTTTTCATAACCCTAGTTTTTCTATAAGTCATGAGCAACTAAACCTCCTGGTTAAGGTTAGGAGCTCTGTTTATTTCTATGGATTAGAACTAATATTCTTCTATTTTAATTAATGTTTTGATTCAATTATAAGGATTGTTTTTGTTCTTAATCTTATGAATTTGGGTGAAACGAGAGTATGACCCTTATTCTACATGAGTACTTGAGATTCTTGAGAGAGTTATCTCGCTTGAACTACAGCTTGGAAACAAATTCCTCCTAAATTGCTAATTACATAAACTAATTGGGATATGTGACATATAATCCTATTAGCTTTGGGTAATTAGGGTTTTTGAACTTAACCCTCTAATCGGAATTAAGTGACCACGAGAGTGGCGGTTAATGAAGGATAGAGGAGGCTAAATCACTAAGAGATTATGGTTTAGACATTTATAGTTTGTCATAGAATGAATCTGCATTGTTAAAATAGTTGGTAAGAACATTTAATCCGAAAAGATAAACATCTCTGAAGCCTTAACTATTTTCTCATACTGTTTTCACACCAAACCCTTATTTGCTTTCTTTACTTGCTTCTTATTTATTGCATCGTGTGAATTGTGTAACACCCTAATATTCAAATCCTTATGCTCGAGTCATAAGTTAATGATAATAAGGTGGTAAGACTCTCAAAGGGGATTTTTAGGAGTATTAATCGAGAAGTCTGAAAAGAGTAAAAATAAAATCGCGAAGTTGTATCACCCACGTATTGACAACTAAAAGATAAAGCGTGAAGTCAAAAGCGATATACAGATGAATGCATCAAGGGGAATAAGAGAAGGACATTATATAGATATATAACATAAGTAGATAGCCACTAGGGTACAGTATAACAGTAGTTGACAACAGTATCTCCTAATCTCTCCCAAAAGAAACATAAAAAGCCTATATAGGCAAGTTCAAAAGAGTTCAATACATAATATAAGCTTTTCAAACTAAAGGTGGAGAGATTCTAAGAAAAATATAAAGTAGAGAATATAAAGATCTTCACCATCTCTAAGATGAAACACAGCTCACTTCTGAGCACCTAAACCTGTATCTGAAAAACAAGAGATATATACGAAATGAGAACCCCCGACCCATGGGTTCCTAGTACGGTAAAAGTGCCAAATAAATACAATGCATTGTAATAAAAACTCACTAAACATCATAAATTTCCTTTCACCAAATATTCATCCTATATTCTCGCTAATCCATGAATAGGCAGCTGTCATAAGGGAATGCTAAATCTGATTCATGTTCCTTATGCTTCCCAATTTTCTAACCCTTCGACAATTCACAATTAGAATTATAAACAAAACTATCCCCATCTATTCGGTCTCAGCATATCTATATCATTACCTCATATCCTTACCTGGATCAAGTGAAATCACTTCACTACGTCTACCCAGGGAGCTCAATTACCTCATTTAATAATCATCATCATTATTCAATTACATCATCAACTCATCTCATCAAGAACAACCCTCAGCGTCAACCGACACCAGCATGAGGGACCTCTCAGTTGTACAAACACAAGCAGTACAAGCAAGTAAAACACAATAAGGTACAAGTAGAACAAGTAGCACATAATCAGGTAACATAGCATATATGATATAGCAATCCAAAGCAAGTAGGCAAACCCAAACAATTCAAACATATGCAAATGATGTATGCCTGCCCTATGCCTGATGATATCATCTGTCGGTTATCAAGCCAACCCGACGTGTTCGGTAGCTAACCCGGGAACGGTCTCTCTGTTGCGCATTAATATCATTAGAGGGAATACGTGTCCTGTCACCATTAGAGGGTATATGTGCCCTGTCACCATTAGAGGGTATCGGTGCCCTGTCACCTTTACAACCAGAGAGAAAACACAAGCATACTCACATTCAAACATTTTCCATCATTATTCATTTACCACATTCATTCGTAATCACTCTTCATTATTACCAAGTCTCAAACAATGACCCAGAGCAAGTGGGATGAACCACGACGCTTGCTACTACCCAGGTATCACAAATACATTCATTCAAAACTCCATAATTAAACTCATTTATCATAATTCTCCTTCCCCATCTCATACCCGAAGCAAGTGGACAACGCCACTGCCTACTACCCGGGGTCACACGTCACATTCATTTTCAAACCATCATTTCTGCACTTCCGCAATCACAATTCATTACTCCAAGTCTTTCTTCATCAATAAGTTATCACATTTCCTATCTTCTTCTCAATACTAGGCATACTATAAAATTTAGGACTTAAAGGATAAAAATAAAGGCTTAGAAGTCTGAAATTCGGCTTAAAAAACTCAAAAATCAATCTTTGTTGAAAACGAGGTCACGCGTGAGCGTCGCCCACGCGCACGCGTGGGAAGCGTAGAAAAGCAGATGATGCGTAAGCGTCGCCCATGCGCACGCGTGGGAAGTAGAGAGGTAGGGTGATGCGTGCGCGTCAGCCACGCATATGCGTGGATGCGTTTTGTACTCCTTGCACAAAATCGGCACACTACCATCATAACTCTCTGGAATTTGTACCACGCACCTGCATCAATACAGTGACGCGTATGCATCGGCCAAGCGCACGTGTGAGAGAGTAAAAATCGTGAGTGACGCGTGCGTGTCGGAGTACATTTTACCAAAAATTTTACTAAGTTTAAAAAGCTACAAGATTACATTTTTAAACACCAAACTTCCGACGGGCATAACTTTTTCGTTTCAAATCATTTTCGACCCGTTATTCGAACGGCATAAACATCTCGGATCCAATTTTATTTCTAAAGAAGTTTGATACAAATTAGGGATCCGGGGACCAAATTATGCTCCGTCAAAGTAGACCAAAATCACAACTTTCATAAAAACAAACAAAAACTAATTTTTAACACAAACCAATTTCAAACCTTTTCAAAACCAACCAAAACTTACAAAAAATCAACCTCAAGCCTCCTCAACTCATATTTTCAACATTCTCATTAAATTCACAATCCACCAATCCACCATTTTGACTAATCTCAATCAAATAACTCAACTTCAAACAAAATACCATATCATATATCTCATTCCACATTCCTCCCATTTATTCACACACTCAATATTCAATATCCATTCAATCTCATATGACATCACACAATACACATATCACTTACCTTCCTTACCTCTTCGCGGCCTCCGGCCCAAGATTCACGGCCTCCGGCCAAAATTCACAATTTAAATGCATATTTCACAAACCAATATTCATTATCCAATTAATCAAATCCTCAACACACCAAACATGCAAATTCACACAATTCTCAATCCAATCATTAATTTACATTACATAACAACTATCCATATTAGCACCAACCATTTACAAAATCCAAACTTATTCATAGGGGCATCTAGCCTAGGAATTATCATCACACCACCCGGTACTTAAATGAAACTTAAACCGTACCTCTTGGAGCCAAACTGATGAGCGGATAATTTATACGCTTTTTGGCATTGTTTTTACATAGTTTTCAGTATGATTTAGTTAGTTTTTAATATATTTTTATTAGTTTTTAAATAAAAATCACATTTCCGGACTTTACTATGAGTTTTTTTGTTTTTCTATGATTTCAGGTATTTTCTGGCTGAAATTGAGGGACTTGAGCAAAAATCAGATTCAGAGGCTGAAGAAGGACTGCAGATGCTGTTGGATTCTGACCTCCCTACACTCAAAGTGGATTTTCTGGAGCTAAAGAACTCCAAATCGTGCGCTCTTAATTGCGTTGGAAAGTAGACATCCAGGACTTTCCAGCAATATATAATAGTCCATAATTTGCCCGAGTTTAGACGACGCAAACTGGCGTTCAACGCCAGCTTCCTGCCCTATTCTGGAGTTAAACACCAGAAACAGGTTGCAAAGCGGAGTTAAACGCCAGAAACAGGTTACAAACTGACGTTCAACTCCAAGAGAAGCCTCTACACGTGTAAAGCTCAATGCTCAGCCCAAGCACACACCAAGTGGGCCCCAGAAGTGGATTTCTGCATCATTTACTCATTTATGTAAACCCTAGTAACTAGTTTAGTATAAATAGGACTTTTTACTATTGTATTTGAATCTTTGGATTATCTTTTGATCCTTTGATCACATTTTGGGGGCTGGCCATTCGGCCATGCCTAGACCTTGTTCTTATGTATTTTCAACGGTAGAGTTTCTACACACCATAGATTAAGGTGTGGAGCTCTGCTGTTCCTTGAGTATTAATGCAAAGTACTATTATTTTTCTATTCAATTCAAGCTTATTCCTATTCTAAGATATTCATTCGCACCCAAGAACATGATGAATGCAATGATTATGTGACGCTCATTACCATTCTCACCTATGAACGCGTGCCTGACAACCACTTCCATTCTACATGAAGACGAGACAGAATGAGTATCTCTTAGATATCTAATACAGGGGACCGAGTCCGAGATATTAGAGTCTTCGTGGTATAAGTTAGAACCCATGGATGGCCATTCCTGAGATCCGAAAAGTCTAAACCTTGTCTGTGGTATTCCGAGTAGGATCTGGGAAGGGATGGCTGTGACGAGCTTCAAACTTGCGAGTGCTGGGCGTAGTGACAGACGCAAAAGGATAGTAAATCCTATTCCAGTATGATCGAGAACCGACAGATGATTAGCCATGCAGTGACAGCGCATTGGACCATTTTCCCAGAGAGGATGGGATGTAGCCATTGACAACAGTGATGCCCTACATACAGCTTGCCAAGGAAGGGAGTAAGAATGATTGGATGAAGACAGCAGGAAAGCAGAGGTTCAAGAGGAACAAAAGCATCTCTATACGCTTATCTGAAATTCTCACCAAGGAATTACATAAGTATCTCTATCCTAGTTTATATTTTAATTATATTTTTATTGTCAATTCACCATAACCATTTAAATCCACCTGACTGAGATTTACAAGGTGACCATAGCTTGCTTCAGGCCGACAATCTCCGTGGGATCGACCCTTACTCACGTAAGGTTTATTACTTGGACGACCCAGTGCACTTGCTGGTTAGTTGTGCAAAGTTGTGACAAAGTGTGATTCACGTCTGAGAGCACCAAGTCTTTGGTGCCATTGTTGATGATCGCAATTTCGTGCACCAAGTTTTTGGCGCCGTTGTTGGGGATTGTTCGAGTTTGGACAACTGACGGTTCATCTTGTTGCTCAGATTAGGTAATTTTATTTTAATTTTAAGCTTTTTATTTCTTATTTTCGAAAAAAAAAATTTAAATTATGTTCTTCAGAATTTTTAAGAATGAATTCTAGAGTTTCATGAAGCATGTTGAAGCCTGGCTGGCTATAAAGCCATGTCTAATTCATTTGGACTGGGGCTTCCACTTATCAGCATAAGAATGAAGTTGGATGAAGCATCAGCTTTTGTATGTCTGATTTGTATCTACTAAAGCTTGGCTGGCCATTGGCCATGTCTAGTGTTTTGGACCGTAGCTTTCACTGAAAGCTTGGCTGGCTAGTAAGCCATGTCTAATTCCTGGATTGGAGCTTTAGACTAACTTTGCAAGATTCCGAAATCCTTATTTTCCTTTTCAAAATAATTTTCAAAAAATCCAAAAAAATTTATAAAATCATAAAAAAACCAAAAATTTGATGTTTCTTGTTTGAGTCTTGTGTTAAATTTTAAGTTTGGTGCCAATTGCATGTTTTTAACATTCGTGCATTTTTCGAAAACTCATGCATATGTTCTTCATGATCTTCAAGTTGTTCTTGATGAATTGCTTTGTTTGATCTTTGCATTTTTATGTCTTGTGTCTTTTCTTGTTTTCCATATGCATTTTTAATTTGTTAGTGTCTAATTTTGAAAATTTCTAAGTTTGGTGTCTTGCATGTTCTTCTTTTCTTCAAAATTTTCAAAAATAAGTTCTTGGTGTTCATCTTGACATTCAAAGTGTTCTTGGTGTTCATCTTGACATTCAAAGTGTTCTTGCATGCATTAGTTGTTTTGATTCATAATTTTTATGTTTTGTTTCAATTTTTGTGTTTTTCTCTCTCATCATTAAAAATTCAAAAATAAAAAAATATCTTTCCCTTTTTCTCTCATAAATTTTTGAAAATTTGAGTTGACTTTTTTCAAAAATTTTTAAAATCTAGTTGTTTCTTATGAGTCAAATCAAATTTTCAATTTAAAAATCCTATCTTTTTCAAATCTTTTTCATTTTTCTTGTATGATTTTTGAAAATTTCAAATTGATTTTCAAAAATCTTTTTCTTATTTTATTTCATAATTTCAAAACCTTTACTAACAATTAATGTGATTGATTCAAAAATTTCAAGTTGTTACTTGCCTATTAAGAAAGATTCAATCTTTAAATTTTAAAATCATATCTTTTTGTTTCTTGTTAGTCAAGTAATCAACTTTAATTTTCAAAATCAAATCTTTCTCAAAATAAGTTTCAATCACATCTTTTTCAAAATCAATTTCAAAATCTCTTCCAACCTCTTATTTTTTCAAAATTGATTTTCAAATCTTTTTCAATTAATCTTATCTTTTTTTGTTTGATTTTAAAAGTTTACTATTTCAATCATATCTTTTTCAAAACTACCTAACTAATCCTCTCTCTCTAATTTTCGAAAATCACCTTCCCCTTTTCAAAATTCCTTTTTAATTAACTATTTGTTTTAAATTTTAATTTGATTTAATTTTATTTTCCTTTCTTAATTTTTGAATTTTAACTTTAATTTCAAATTAAAAACAAAAATACTTTTATCTTAATTTATTTAATTTTCGAAATTCTCTCCCCCCCTCATCTCTTTCTAATTATTTTATTTATTTACTAACACTTCTCTTCATCTAAAAATTCGAACCCTCTCTTCCTCCTGGTGTTCGAATTTCTCTTCTTCTATTCTTTTCTTCTTCTACTCACATAAAGGAATCTCTATACTGTGACATAGAGGATTCCATATTTTCTTTTCTATTTTCTTCTTTTTCATATGAGTAGGAACAAGGATAAGAACATTCTTGTTGAAGCTAATCCTGAACCTGAAAGGACTCTGAAGAGGAAGCTAAAGCACAACTCTTTGGAGAAAATCTGACAGAAATTTTCGAAAAAGAAGGAGACATGGCCGAAAATAATAACAACGCAAGGAAGATGCTTGGTGACTTTACTGCACCAAATTCTAATTTACATGGAAGAAGCATCTCAATCCCTGCCATTGGAGCAAACAATTTTAAGCTGAAACCTCAATTAGTTTCTCTGATGCAACAGAACTGCAAGTTTCATGGACTTCCATCAGAAGATCCTTTTCAGTTCTTAACTAAATTCTTGCAAATCTGTGATACTGTTAAGACCAATGGGGTTGATCCCGAGGTCTACAGGCTTATGCGTTTCCTGTTTGCTGTAAGAGACAGAGCTAGAATATGGTTGGACTCTCAACCTAAGGATAGCCTGAACTCTTGGGATAAGCTGGTCACGGCTTTCTTAGCCAAGTTCTTTCCTCCTCAAAAGCTTAGTAAGCTTAGAGTGGATGTTCAAACTTTCAAACAGAAAGAAGGTGAATCCCTCTACGAAGCTTGGGAGAGATACAAGGAACTGACCAAAAAGTGTCTTTCTGACATGCTTTCAGAATGGACCATCCTGGATATATTCTATGATGGTCTGTCTGAATTATCAAAGATGTCATTGGACCATTCTACAGGTGGATCCATTCACCTAAAGAAAACGCCTGCAGAAGCTCAGGAACTCATTGACATGGTTGCAAATAACCAGTTCATGTACACTTCTAAAAGGAATCCTGTGAGTAATGGGACGCCTCAGAGGAAGGGAGTTCTTGAAATTGATACTCTGAATGCCATATTGGCTCAAAACAAAATATTGACTCAGCAAGTCAATATGATCTCTCAGAGTCTGAATGGATTGAAGGAATCATCCAACAGTACTATAGAGGCATCTTCTGAAGAAGAAGCTTATGATCCTGAGAACCCTGCAATAGCAGAGCTGAATTACATGGGTGAACCCTATGGAAACACCTATAATCCCTTATAGAGAAATCATCCAAATTTCTCATGGAAGGATCAACAAAAGCCTCAACAAGGCTTTAATAATGGTGGAAGAAATAGGTTTAGCAATAGCAAACCTTTTCCATCATCCACTCAGCAACAGATAGAGAATTCTGAGCAGAATCCATCTAGCTTAGCAAATATACTCTCTGATCTATCTAAGGCCACTTTCAGTTTCATGAATGAAACAAGGTCCTCCATTAGAAATTTGGAGGCACAAGTGGGCCAGTTGAGTAAAAGGGTCATTGAAACTCCCCCTAGTACTCTCCCAAGCAATACAGAAGAAAATCCAAAGAGAGAGTGCAAGGCCATTGATTTGACCATCATGGCCGAACCTACAAGGGAGGAGAAGGACGTGAATCCTAGTGAGGAAGACCTCCTGGGACGTTCAGTGACCAATAAGGAGTTTTCCTTTAAGGAACCAAAGGAATCTGAGGCTCATCTAGAGACCATAGATATTCCATTGAACCTCCTTCTGCCCTTCATGAGCTCTGATGAGTATTCTTCTTCTGAAGAGAATGAAGAAGTTACTGAAGAGCAAGTTACTAAGTACCTTGGTGCAATCATGAAGTTGAATGCTAAATTATTTGGTAATGAGACTTGGGAAGATGAACCTCCCTTGCTCACCAATGAACTGAATGCATTGGATAGGCAGAAATTACCTCAGAAGAAACAGGATCCTGGTAAATTCTTAATACCCTGTAACATAGGCACCATGACCTTTGAGAATGCTCTGTATGACCTGGGGTCAGGAATAAACTTAATGCCACTCTCTGTAATGGAGAAACTTGGGATCTTTGAGGTGCAAGCTGCCAAAATCTCATTAGAGATGGCAGAAAACTCAAGAAAACAGGCTTATGGACAAGTAGAGGACGTGTTAGTAAAGGTTAAAGGCCTTTACATCCCTGCTGATTTCATAATCCTAGACACTGGGAAGGATGATAATGAATCCATCATCCTTGGAAGACCCTTCCTAGCCATAGCAAGAGTTGTGATTGATGTGGACAGAGGAGAGTTGGTCCTTCAACTGAATGAGGACAACCTTGTGTTTAAAACTCAAGGATCTCCTTCTGTAACCATGGAGAGGAAGCATGAAAAGCTTCTCTCACTGCAGAGTAAACCAAAGCCCCCACAGTCAAACTTTAAGTTTGGTGTTGGGAGGCCACAACCAAACTCTAAATTTGGTGTTGAACCCCCATATTCAAACTCTAAATTTGGTGTTGGGAGGTTCCAACCTTACTCTGATTATCTGTGAGGCTCCATGAGAACTCACTGTCAAGCTATTGACATTAAAGAAGCGCTTGTTGGGAGGCAACCCAATGTTATTTAATCATATCTATTTTATTTTCTTTTTGTTATTTCGTGTTTTATTAGGTTGATGATCATGTGGAGTCACAAAAACTACTGAAAAATCAAAAACAGAATGAAAAACAGCATTAAAAACAGCACACCCTGGAAGAAGAGCATTCTGGCGTTTAAACGCCAGAAATAAGCATCTATCTGGCGTTTAATGCTAGAAACAAGCACCAAGCTGGCATTTAACGCCAGAAACAAGCATCTACCTGGCGTTAAACGCCAGAAACAGGCTACATTTGGGCGTTTAACGCCAGAAACAAGCAGCAGTCTGACGTTAAACGCCAGGATTGCACAGCAAGGGCGTTTTACATGCCTAATTGGAGCAGGAATGTTAAGTCCTTGACCCCTCAGGATCTGTGGACCCCACAGGATCCCCACCTACCTTCTTCTCTCCTCTTTACACCTTTCCATAACACTCCTCCAAAACCATCATACAACCCACCTACACCCACCCACTCATATTCAAACCATTCACACACCTCCATCTCCTCCATTTTCTTCTTTTTCTACTCACTTCTTTCTTCTTTTGCTCGAGGATGAGCAAACCTTTTAAGTTTGGTGTGGTAAAAGCATTGCTTTTTGTTTTTTCATAACCATTTATGGCACCTAAGGCCGGAGAAACCTCTAGAAAGAGGAAAGGGAAGACAAAAGCTTCCACCTCCGAGTCATGGAAGATGGAAAGATTCATCTCAAGGGTCCATAGCTCAGTAGTAGAGCATTTGACTGCAAAACAAGAGATCATGGACCTCAACAAGAGCATGAGAAAATCCCTCACCATGAAATCCTTGAGATGCCTCAGGGGATGCACTTCCCTCCACAAAACTATTGGGAGCAAATCAACACTTTCTTAGGAGAATTAAGCTCCAACATGGGACAACTAAGAATGGAGCACTGATAAACCACTATTTTATGGTTTATATTGTGTTTATTTATGTGGTTTTATCATGATCTTTACCTATTTATTCGTTAAATAAGCATGCATTTATAATTTCTTCCTAAAGTTATTGCATGATTGAAAACTTGCTTCCTAGAGACTTTTAATTATGTATTTTATTTCTCTTTTATTCCATTCGATGCCGTGATCTATGTGTTAAATGTTTCAGGCTTTATAGGGCATGGATGAGTTGGAGATTGGAAAGGAAGCTTGCAAAAATGGAAGGAACACAAGGAATTGAGGAGATGACCAGCGAGAAGTGACGCGGCCGCATGGATGACGCGACTGCGCGACATGGAATAGCACGAGTGATGCGGCTGCATGGATGACGCGACCGCGTGGCAAAGCAGAAAGCCGAATGACGTGGCCGCATGGATGACGCGACCGCGTGACATGCGCGATCTGCATAATCTGCAGAATCGCTGGGGGCGATTTTGGGCCCTATTTTGACCCAGTTTTCGGCCCAGAAAAGCAGACTAGAGCCAGAGAACATGCAGAAACTAACAACAACATTCATTCCGCATAGTTTTAGTTTTTTAGATCTAGTTTTCCTCTCCTTTAGGTTTTTTCTCTCTACACATTCATGGTTTTTAGGATTCGTTATTTTTCATTTTTTTTGCATTGGGATATTGAGAAGAGTTATTGCCTCATCAAGACTTCGACATTCTAGTTCGTTCTCTTTACTTGTCTATTACCCTTCCATGTTCCTTAATTTACTTAATTTTACTGTTGGATTATTTTAGCATTTATTAAATACAAGAATTACTTTTATTTTTAATCAATTTTTTTATCATTATTTATCATGTTTTTCTTTAATTCCCTTTCTTATATTATGAATTTTACAATTACAATGAGCGAGTAGTTCCCTAGGTTGATGGGGAGTTGAGTGAAAGGAACACTTGAGTTGGAATGCTCAAGAGAAAGATTGTAATTGAGTTTATTGTTGGATTGCTCTTTCGTCACTAACACCAATCCTCCCAAGAGTGGTTTGGAACTTGTGGATAGAACAACGTTCCAACTTGTTTAACTTTCCCTTACTTAGTAAGGGACAACTAAACTTAATAACCCTCAATTGTTAATTAATCTTGAGAGTACTGCAACAAGAATAGGGCTTCCAGCTAATCAACTCCCAGTCAAGGCTTTTATTTAAATTCATATAAATTCTCTAATTTAATTTTCTTTCATTCAACTCAAACCTTTTTGAAAACATCTGATTAATAAAATAGCACACTTTTCTGCAACTCGTTGGGAGATGACCTGAGATTCATACTCCCAGTATTTTCATTTTAATTTCTGTGACACCCTTCCAAATTGATAAGCGAATTTCTGGTTGGTTGAGGACTATACTTGCAACGCATATTTTATAAACTTTCTTAACTCGCCAATTTCCGCTCGCATCAAGCACCAAGAGCACTCCATCATCCTCCATGAGATTAGAGAAGATCAAAGAGCTATGAGGGAGGAGCAACAAAGGCAAGGAAGAGACATAGAGGAGCTCAAGAGCACCATTGGTTCTTCAAGAAGAGGAAGACGCCACCCTCACTAAGGTGGACCCGTTCCTTAATCTCCTTGTTCTTATTTTCCTATTTTTCGTTTACTATGCTTTATGTTTATGTTTGTGTCTTATTGCATGATCATTAGTATTTAAGTGTCTATGCCTTAAAGTTATGAATGTCCTATGAATCCATCACCTCTCTTAAATGAAAAATATTTTAATTACAAAAGAACAAGAAGTACATGATTTCGAATTCATCCTTGAAACTAGTTTAATTATTTTGATGTGGTGACAATACTTTTTGTTTTCTAAATGAATGCTTGAACAGTGCATATGTCTTTTGAATTTGTTGTTTATAAATGTTAAATATGTTGGCTCTTGAAAGAATAAGGAAAAAGGAGAAATGTTATTTGATGATCTGAAAAATCATAAAATTGATTCTTGAAGCAAGAAAAAGCAGTGAATACAAAGGCTTGTGAAACAAAAAAGAAAAAAAATGGCGAAAAAAAAAGAAAGAAAAAGAAAAAGCAAGTAGAAAAAGCCAAAAGATCTTTAAACCAAAAGGCAAGAGCAAAAAGCCAATAGCCCTTAAAACCAAAAGGCAAGGGTAATAAAAAAGATCCAAGGCTTTGAGCATCAGTGGATAGGAGGGCCTAAAGGAACAAAATCCTGGCCTAAGCGGCTAAACCAAGCTGTCCCTAACCATGTGCTTGTGGCGTGAAGGTGTCAAGTGAAAACTTGAGATTAAGCGGTTAAAGTCGAGGTCCAAAGCAAAAGAAGAGTGTGCTTAAGAACCCTGGACACCTCTAATTGGGGACTTTAGCAAAGCTGAGTCACAATTTGAAAAGGTTCACCTAGTTATGTGTCTGTGGCATTTATGTATCCGGTGGTAATACTGTAAAACAAAGTGCTTAGGGCCACAGCCAAGACTCATAAAGTAGCTGTGTTCAAGAATCAACATACTGAACTAGGAGAATCAATAACACTATCTGAATTCTAAGTTCCTATAGATGCCAATCATTCTGAACTTCAATTGATAAAGTGAGATGCCAAAACTATTCAAGAGGCAAAAAGCTACTAGTCCCGCTCATCTGATTGGAGCTAAGTTTCATTGATATTTTGGAATTTATAGTATGTTCTCTTCTTTTTATCCTATTCAATTTTCAGTTGCTTGGGGACAAGCAACAATTTAAGTTTGGTGTTGTGATGAGTGGATAATTTATACGCTTTTTGGCATTGTTTTTACATAGTTTTCAGTATGATTTAGTTAGTTTTTATATATTTTTATTGGTTTTTAAATAAAAATCACATTTCTGGACTTTACTATGAGTTTGTGTGTTTTTCTGTGATTTCAGGTATTTTCTGGCTGAAATTGAGGGACTTGAGCAAAAATCAGATTCAGAGGCCGAAGAAGGACTGTAGATGCTGTTGGATTCTGACCTCCCTGCACTCAAAGTGGATTTTCTAGAGCTACAGAACTTCAAATGGCGCGCTCTCAATTGCGTTGGAAAGTAGATATCCAGGGATTTCCAGCAATATATAATAGTTCATACTTTGCTTGAGTTTAGACGATGCAAACTGGCGTTCAACGCCAGTTTTCTGCCCTATTCTGGAGTTAAACGCCATAAACAGGTTGCAAAGTGGAGTTAAACGCCAGAAACAGGTTACAAACTGGCGTTCAACTCCAAGAGAAGCCTTTACACGTGTAAAGCTCAATGCTCAGCCCAAGCACACACCAAGTGGGCCCCGAAAGTGGATTTCTGCATTATTTACTCATTTCTGTAAATCCTAGTAACTAGTTTAGTATAAATAGGACTTTTTACTATTGTATTTAAATCTTTGGATTATCTTTTGATCCTTTGATCACATTTTGGACGCTGGCCATTCGGCCATACCTAGACCTTGTTCTTATGTATTTTCAACGGTAGAGTTTCTACACACCATAGATTAAGGTGTGGAGCTCTGCTGTTCCTTGAGTATTAATGCAAAGTACTATTGTTTTTCTATTCAATTCAAGCTTATTCCTATTCTAAGATATTTATTCGCACCCAAGAACATGATGAATGTGATGATTATGTGACGCTCATCACCATTCTCACCTATGAACGCGTGCCTGACAACCACTTCCGTTCTACATGAAGACGAGACAAAATGAGTATCTCTTAGATATCTAATACAGGGGACCGAGTCCGAGATATTAGAGTCTTCGTGGTATAAGTTAGAACCCATGGATGGCCATTCCTGAGATCTGAAAAGTCTAAACCTTGTCTGTGGTATTCCGAGTAGGATCTGGGAAGGGATGGCTGTGATGAGCTTCAAACTCGCGAGTGTTGGGCGTAGTGACAGACGCAAAAGGATAGTAAATCCTATTCCAGTATGATCGAGAACCGACAGATGATTAGCCATGCAGTGACAGCGCATTGGACCATTTTCACAGAGAGGATGGGATGTAGCCATTGACAACGGTGATGCCCTACATACAGCTTGCCATAGAAGGGAGTAGGAATGATTCGGTGAAGACAGCAGGAAAGCAGAGGTTCAGGAGGAACAAAAGCATCTCTATACGCTTATCTGAAATTCTCACCAAGGAATTACATAAGTATCTCTATCCTAGTTTATATTTTAATTATGTTTTTATTTTCAATTCACCATAACCATTTAAATTCGCCTGACTGAGATTTACAAGGTGACCATAGCTTGCTTCAGGCCGACAATCTCCGTGGGATCGACCCTTACTCACGTAAGGTTTATTACTTGGATGACCCAGTACACTTGTTGGTTAGTTGTGCGAAGTTGTGACAAAGTGTGATTCACGTCTGAGAGCACCAAGTCTTTGGTGCCATTGTTGATGATCGCAATTTCGTGCACCACAAACCAATTGAGCCTCTTCTTTGGAAGTCTCCACCAACCTTAGCTCCAAGCCTCACCAAAGTCCCACAGGAAATATCAATCTTCCAATTGTGCACCAAAATCACCCAATACTCTAACATAATCAATTTTCACACTTATAATCAACCTAAGGTTCATGAAATTAATAAATCACAAGGGCTAGAGGATTCCTTACCTTAACCCACAAAATTGGTTGATGAAACTAACTAATGGCTCGTACTAGAGCACTCCTAAACAACCAAAATCATAAAATTACTCAACACCCATAACCAAACTCGAATTTAAGGAGAAAAATGAAAAATGGGCAGAGGACAGTGGAATACTGGTGCACAAAATTGTGATCTCAATGGCGCCAACAACTTGGTACACACAATTGTAATCTCAACTCTATTTCAGAACTTCGCACAACTAACCAGCAAGTGCACTGGGTCGTCCAAGTAATAAACCTTACGTGAGTAAGGGTCGATCCCACGGAGATTGTCGGCTTGAAGCAAGCTATGGTCGTCTTGTAAATCTCAGTCAGGCAGATTCAAATGGTTATGAGGTTTTGATAATTAAAAGATAAATAAAATATAAAATAAGATAGAAATACTTATGTAATTCATTGGTGAGAATTTCAGATAAGTGTATGGAGATGCTTTGCTCCTTCTGAATCTCTGCTTTCCTACTGTCTTCATTCAATCATTCATATTCCTTTCCATAGCAAGCTTTATGTTGGGGGATCACCGTTGTCAATGACTACCGTCCATCCTCCCAGTGAAAATGGTCCAAATGCGCTGTCACCGCACGGCTAATCATCTGTCGGTTCTCGATCATGTTGGAATAGGATCCATTGATCCTTTTGCGTCTGTCACTACGCCCAACACTCGCGAGTTTGAAGCTCGTCACAGTCATCCCTTCCCAGATCCTACTCGGAATACCACAGACAAGGTTTAGACTTTTCGGATCTCAGGAATGGCCACCAATAATTCTAACCTATACCACGAAGACTCTGATCGTGAACCAGGAGGCTAAGAGATACACACTCAAGCTATTGCAGATAGAACGGAAGTGGTTGTCAGGCATGCGTTCATAGGTGAGAATGATGATGAGTGTCATGGATCATCACATTCAACAGGTTGAAGTGCGAGTGAATATCTTGGAATAAGAATAAGCTTGAATTGAATAGAAAAACAATAGTACTTTGTATTAATTCATGAAGAACAGCAGAGCTCCACACCTTAATCTATGGGGTGTAGAAACTCCACCGTTGAAAATATATAAGTGATGAAGGTCTAGGCATGGCCGAATGGCCAGCCTCCAAACGTGTACAAAAGCATAAAGGTCTAAGGACTAAACGTCCAAAGATGTAAAATAAATCTCTAAAAGTAGTTCTTATACTAAACTAGTAACCTAGGGTTTACAGAAATGAGTAAATGATGCAGAAATCCACTTTCGGGCCCACTTAGTGTGTGCTTGGGCTGAGCATTGAAGCTTTCATATGTAGAGGCTTTTTTTGGAGTTAAACGCCAGCTTTGGTGCCAGTTTGGGCGTTTAACTCCAGCTTGTAACTCAGTTCTAGCGTTTAACGCCAGAATAGGGCAAGAAATTGGCATTCAAACACCAGTTTGCGTCGTCAAAACTTGGACAAAGTATGGACTATTATATATTGTTGGAAAGCTCAGGATGTCTACTTTCCAACACAATTAAGAGCGCACCAATTGGGCTTCTTTAGCTCCAGAAAATCCACTTCGAGTGTAGGGAGGTCAGAATCCAACAGCATCTGCAATCCTTTTTCAGCCTCTGAATCAGATTTTTGCTCAGGTCCCTCAATTTCAGCCAGAAAATATCTGAAATTATAGAAAAGTACACAAACTCATAGTAAAGTTCAGAAATATAAATTTTGCATAAAAACTAATAAAAACATAGTAAAAACTAACTAAATTATACTAAAAACTACCTAAAAACAGTGCCAAAAAGCGTATAAATTATTCGCTCATCAAATACTCACAACAAAACTTAGATAGAATTGTAGAGGATGAGAAGAGTAACACGTGACCACAAACAGCTCGTCAATCGGAGTTCTAGATCAAAAGCTATGGTGATTTGAAGTTTGATGGAAATAGAATTTTCTCTCTTCTTCCTCTCTTCTCCATTTCAGCGCCCCACACCCTTTCTTTAGGGTTAATGAGTTGAAATGTTGATAACTAATATTTATATATGTTGGGTCTTGGGTCCACTTGGGTCCGGTTCACTTGTTTTAGTCCGTTGGCCCAAATTTAGGCCAAAACCTTTAAGATTAGAGTTTTAAATCGTATTTTAAATATTTCTAACTTCCCAAATTATAATTTCTCATTTCTTAACCTTATTCACTTATAATTAATTTGTTCAGCTGCAGTACCAGATAGATCTTAGCCGGTATTGCCGGTCAAATTTCTAGTGCGCATTTTTATTCAAAAAGCTATGTTTTCTGACTCAGAAAAATTTACTGAGTCCAAATATCATACTTAAATTATCGAATTCCGATTTCTAAATTTTCTAACCATGTTCGCTCCTATTTAATATATATTTAATTAATTACGTTTGACCGGGTTTTACAAATTGACTCACCAAACCCCTCTTTGGTTCTCCTAACTAAGACCAACTTGACAACCATTGTTTGCTCAGTCCGACAATCCTCGTGGGATCGATCCTCCCTCACCTGAGGTATTACTTGGATGACCCGGTGCACTTGTTGGTTAAGCTGTGCAAATTTCTCGATTCGCACACCAATGATTTGTGTTGAAATGGCTTAAGTTGGGGGTTTATATATGTGGGCTTGGGCCCACTTGAGCCCGGTTTACTCGTTTTAACCCGTTGGCCCAATTTTCATCTCCCCAATTATAAATTTCAATTTCTTAACCCTCTTTACTTATAATTAATTGTCTCACTCATAGTGCCTGACAAACTTAAGTCGGTACTACCGGTTAATTTACCAATACACATTTTTACGCATTTTTTCGTAGAAAATTATATTTTTCTACTAAGAAAAATCCATTGAATCCAATTATCATCGTTAAATTGTCAAAGTCCTAACTTTTGATTTTTAATCCCATCCAGGCACGTTTTGATTAATTATGCAATTAATCATTTTATAATTTTTTCGGGCCTTACATGTTGGGTGAGAGTAATTGACAAACCCCATTTGTAGGGTTTATCTTGTATTGATTTTTGGGGATTTTATCACCTTTTACCCACATTTATCCATTGAAATAGCATGGTTTTATAACTTCTCCTTTAATTGTGCTTAAGAGTGAAAACATGCTTTTTAGGACTTAAAATAGCTAAATCTAATTCTCCTTGATTCTATTAGATGCCTTGATATGTTTGTTAAGTGATTTAAGGTTTAGGAGGCAAAGATTGGATCAAGGGAATGAAGAAAGAAGCATGTAAAGTTGGAGAACTCATGAAGAAATGAAAGAACCGGAAAGCTGTCAAGCCGACCTCTTTTCACTTAAACGACCATAACTTGAGCTACAGAGGTCCAAATGATGCGGTTCCAGTTGGGTTAGAAAGCTAACATCCGGGGCTTCGAAACGATATAAGATTTGCCATAGTTGCTACACGTATGGTGGCGCGCACGCGCAAAGTACGCGCACGCGCCGTTGCTGCCACCTAGTTCACTTAAAGCAAAACGTGGCCAACGAATTCTAAAGCCTTGTGGGCCCAATCCAACTCATTTCTGATGCTATTTAAGCCAAGGATTGAAGGGGAATCAAGAGACTTTTGATACTTTACTTATACTTTTAATCATTAGCTTAGTTTAGTAGTTAGAGTTAGTTTCTAGAGAGAGAAGCTCTCACTTCTCTCTAGAATTAGGATTAGGATTAGGTTTAGTTCTTAGATCTAGATTTTAATTCATCTTCTTCTACTTCTATCTTCTCAATTACTTGTTGTTACATTCATTCTTCTTCCATTCTTTTATTGTAATTTCCTTTATGTTGTTCTTATACTTTGTTGTAGATCTACTATTGTTCCTTCCATTTTCTTTCAATTCAATAAGAGGTAATTCATAATAATTGTTCTTCTTTGCTTTTCTATTGTTGATCTCTTGCCTTTGTAGTTAGATCTCTCTTTAATTCTTGCAATTTATGTTGTTTGCTTTTATTGCCTTTTATGTGTTTGTTGAAATGTCTCTCCTAGATATAGTATAGATTTTGTTCCTCTTGGCCTAGGTAGAGTAATTAGTGACACTTGAGTTATCTAATTCCTTTGTTAATTGGTAATTGGAGAGATTGCTAATTGGTTTGGAGTGCACTAAAGCTAGTCTTTCCTTGGGAGTTGGCTAGAACTTGTGGCTCAAGTCAATTCATCCACTTGACTTTCCTTCAATTAGTAAGGGTTAACTAAGTGGTAGCAATGAACAATTCTCATCACAATTGAAAAGGATAACTAGGATAGGACTTCTAGTTCTCACACCTTACCAAGAGCCTTTTATAGTTGTTAGTTTATTTTCATTGCCATTTACTTTTCATGCTTCTTATCCAAAACCCCAAAATAACTCATGACCATTAACAAGACACTTTATTGTAATTCCTAGGGAGAACGACCCGAGGTTTGAATACTTCGGTTTATAAATTTTAGGGGTTTGTACTAGTGACAAACAACTTTTTGTATGAAAGGATTAGTGATTGGTTTAGAAACTATACTTGCAACGAGAATTCATTTGTGAAATTCTATACCATCAAAAATCCAATCGTCAAAAATGGCGCCGTTGCCGGGGAGTTGCAATGGTGTTATGTTATTGGTTATTGTATATATGTGAATATTGTGAATAGCTTGATTTTTGGATTGCTTGTTAGTTTTTGCTAGTTCTAGGACTTTGTTTCATCATTTCTTGTTAGCTTTTGCTTCCTATTTTTACTTTTCACTATGAATTCTCACTTTGGCTATGAGTGTGATTACAACTATGTTGTAGGTGATGGGAGCTACAATGAAGATGTGTATCAAGAATGGGATGACCAAAGGTGGGAGGAGCCATATGCATATGATCAATCCTCATGGCAACAACCTCCACCAATGCACTATGAAGAAGAGCCATTCTATGATGCACACCAATCCAATGGCTATGGTGACTCACCTTGTGATTTTCAAGAACCACCACCATATGCTTATGATCCATACCCTCAACATAACTCCCAACCATACTCACAAGCCCCTTCTTACCAACCATTTTCATATGACCCTAATCCATATCCATCCTACCAACAACCATATGAGCAATATGAACCACATATAGAGCCACCACCATTCCAACATCAATATTTTCAAGAGCCATCTCCTCCACATTATTACCAAGATGAACCACCTCCAATATATGAAAATTTTCAACCACAAGATGAATACCACTTTCCACCACAACCTCCCATGGAAGGATATTCATGTCCATCAATCCAAGAGCCATATGATCCTAATCATATTATCCAAGAGGAACAAGAGTCAAGGGATCGTCTCAAGGAAGCATTGGATCAATTTCAAGCAACCATGGAGTGTGTTGTGCAACAAGTGGAAAGAGTGGAAAACATAGAACCACCACAACTCTACCAAGAAGAACCACCTTCCTACTATGAACCCTCCCCCCAATTTAATGAACCCTTCCACCCACCCCAATCTCTAAGGGATGAAACCCTTGGTGTTCTTGTTCAAGGGCAAGAAGAGATGAAGAGGGATGTGCAAAATTTCATGGCCGCCTTGGATGCGGTAACAAATCAATTAGCCTCCCAATGCTTGAACACTCAAGGAACTCCCATGGCTACATGTGGAGAATCAAATGAAGAACATAGCATGAAGGAGAGATTGGAAACTCCGGTGGAAAATGAAGGAAGTTGCATTGTATTGGAACAATTGGAGGAAGCTTTAATTGTTGAAGACAAGGAAGAAGTGGTAGAAGACTTAGGAGATGCGGAGCCTCCATGGGAATCTAGAATTGAAGAAAACCCCTCCAAGATGATTGAAATTGATGCTAGGAAGGAAAGTGCACACCTTCCAAGACATATTCCATATGAAGATTTGGATGGGATAGAGCAAGAAGTGAGTTCCCTTGGTGATGAAGATCAAGCATCAAACCTTAGTGGTGAAGAATCCTTTGAGTATGAAGAACCTTCTCCCAACAAGATGGAAAGCAATGTGGAGGTAAATTTTTCTTACCCTCCCATTTATGACTTGAGTAGGAGAAAAGGTTTATATAAAATTGTTGAACAAAGGATTATAATTGAGAAATCTTGTGAAGAGGTGGAAATCCTTAGAAAAAGGAGGATGGGAATTGAATACGCTTTATCAAAACTCTTGGAGTTGTCTTTGCCTAGGTTGCCATCTACTCCTTCATTTGAGTGGGTGAAATTCATTTCTATTAGCTTTATTATCCCACTTGAATATGGTTTGCTTGAAACGGATGGCCAACTTAGGGAGCTTTGTGGGATGAAGCGTAAACGAAAAAGGTTTTGTGGTTGGCGTTGCAAATCAAGGCTCATTATGGTTGATGCATCAAACATGAGATATAAAGGTTGGAGTAGTGCTCAATTAGATGGGTCTAGGAGGATTGTTGGCTACTATATAGAGAATTCACCTCACTCACCACCCGGTTGGACTAATAATGATGATCAACCTCAAGACGGGTGTGAAAACAAAGTGTGGGATCCTGGATTACAAGAAGAGAATCAACTTTGGGAGCCCCAAGCTTGTGAAGAACTCCATCAAGACTTGGCTCAATCCATGAAGAACCTTGGGGCACAATGGAGAACCAAGCATTGGTGGGAGTTCCAAGATGAATACAAGCACAAGCCACCTTGATGAGGAGCTCCCCATAAGTCTAACTTAAGGACAATAAACAAAAGTGCTAGGTGGGAGACAACCCACCATGGTAAAATCTTTTCATTTTCTCTTTTGTATATATTGGTAGAATTAGCTTAATTTCATGTTTTGTTTAGATAGTTGAGTTTAATTGGTAGTTTAAGTATGTTAAATAAGGTTTTATGGTGTTTTGGTAGCTGTTTGGAGGTTTGGAATGCTTGGATTGGTGCAAAAACATAGAAAAATTTTTTTGAAAAACAGAGCACCATCCACGCGTACGCGTACATGGCGCGTATGCGCACTTCCAGTATTTTCGACCATCCACGCGCGCGCGCCATGCGTGCGTACGCGTGGATTAAGAAGTTCCAACCTCCATACATTTTCCAGAGAGTTGTGCCTGCGCCGCGCCAACGTTGTGCCTTTGGCACAAACCTATTTGCGCGCTCGCGCACATGACGCGTACGCGTCACTCTCGAAATAAGCCACCCGCGCGCGCGCGGCATGCGCGCGTACGCGCGGATGTCCCTCCTTCACACATTTCTTTTCTTCTCCTCTTTCCATTTCTTTCCTTCTCCTTTCTTCTTCCCTTCTTCTACCCCTTATCCAACACTCCCAAACACCATTGATAACCATTTATTTTAGTTAACAAATTAGTTAGTTAGTTAGTTGATTAGTTAGTTTTAGTTTAGTTTTCATTTTATTTTCTCTCTTTTCATCATAAGTGTTGGAGTATTGACTTTGTTTACTATACATTGCTATATCCCTTATTGCCTAAATGCTATTTTAGCATGAATGTTTTTAGATAATCTTTGTTGGATTCTATGATTGAGGTTATATTTTGTTACTTGGTTTTGAGTTCTTCATGCTTACCTTTTGAAAAATACCAAGTGATGAGAATTGTCTTCGAGCTTATAACTCTTTTGAATTGCATGTTGTAGCTAGCCACCATGTGATTTGAACCGTATTCTTTGATTAGGCAATCTCTTGATGGATAATGTTGAGCATTTACCTTAATGCATTGTATTTCATGATTATATCCATCCATATGTTTGACTTGAATGCTTTCATGCTTCTCTAATGCTTGTCTTACCTTACAAGCTTACTTAAAGCATCTCAAGCACACTAGGATAAGTGAAGTGCATGCTTCTTTTGTGACATAGCTTTTATGCTAATGTGTATTCTAAACCGCGCAATTTAGAATTCACACACCTAATATTTCTTAATGTCACACTAATTCACTCACCTCATTCTAGTGATTTACCTCATTCCAACAATGTATACTTCCTTGCTTTTATATCTTCTCATCTTATGGTGTTATATTTTTGTTTTTCATAACGAATGCACCACAAGCAACCATGGAAGCGGAAGAAAGAACACATAGCAATCCGGAGAGTCACCGTACCCCCTTGCTCATCTTTGAGTGCACCGAGGACGGTGCAAAACTTTTAAGTGTGGGGAGGTCGTCCGACCGATCGGCGATTTTGGGTGACAAATTTCTAATCCCAATACTTTTGCATTTCATTTTAGGATTTTAGGATTTTTACTTGCATTTTCTTATTTTTGCATATGCATACACAATAAGCTTAGTCAAAATAATGAGAATTTTTCAATATTTCTATCTATAGGGCATGTCAATTGATTTGAGTGAAAACTTTTCATAGAACTTGCTTGAATTATATATATTGTGGAACATGTTTTGAGCTAAGAACACAAGCTTGTGAGATTTGAGCCTAACGGTGTGGTTACATCTTACAACCACTTATTTTTCCTTCTTGTGTGCATTATTCTCTTTCTATGATTGTAATCTTTGATTTGTTTGATTCTTTATGTCCATTATTTTGTGTATTCATGTATTTATGTGATTGAGGCCATCATTTTATTAGCTCACTTACCCAAATAGCCTTACCTTTTATCTTCCATTGTTAGCCAAATTTGAGCCTACGATTAACCCACTTGTTCTTAATTTAGCACATTACAAGCCTTAAAGCGAAAAACAATAAATGTCCTTATTTGGATCTTTGATTAGCTTAGGCTAGAGTGTGTGTATCATTCAAGTGTGGGAACCTTGGGACATTGGGTGAATAAAAGGGTAGTTTTGTATTATTATTGTAAATATTGGGAATTGGGTACATGCTCATGTATTGATTAAATGTATAGACCTTATGCATTGGTACTCTTGTATATAGTTTGAAAGAAAGAAAAAAATGAGAAAAACAAAAAAAATATATGAAAAGTATAGAAAAAAAATGGAAAAAGAAAGAAAACAAAAAAGAAAGAAATAAAAAGGGGACAAAATGCCCCAAGGTGAAGCTCAATAAGATCAATGCATATGAGTTGTGAAATGAAAAGAAAATGCATGAGTATGTGAAAAAGTGAAAAATGGGTAGCTAGATTAGAACTTAATTGTATAGGATGTCATAGGTTAGGTGGGAAGTTTAAGCTTATCAAAGATTCAAATTTCAAGCTCACTTGACCAAATATGCATCCTACCTTGACCCTAGCCCCATTACAACCAATGAAAAGACCTCATGATACTTGTATGCATGCATGAAATAAATGTTGATTGTTAGAAGAAAAACAAATCTTGGAAAGCATGAAATAGAGGAGAATTGAGTGAATCAACCCTAAACACTTGAGCGAATAGAGTGCAAACACATCCGGTGAGGGTTCGATGCTCAATTACATGTTTTCACCTATGATCATCATTCTTCATGCAAGTTTGTAAAAATATTTAATAACTCAATTCAATTGTGGATTAGACTTGCTAGTCCTTAGCCCTTGTGCATATATGTTTCTTGGGAATTGATTTATTTTGACCAAGCACTTGCATTCATTTAGATAGTTGCATATAGGTAGATTGCATTTAGTTAGTTTCCATTGAATAAATGCCATACCCTTACTTCATTCTTGGTTTAAGCATGAGGACATGCTTGGTTTAAGTGTGGGGAGGTTGACAAACCCCATTTGTAGGGTTTATCTTGTATTGATTTTTGGGGATTTTATCACCTTTTACCCACATTTATCCATTGAAATAGCATGGTTTTATAACTTCTCCTTTAATTGTGCTTAAGAGTGAAAACATGCTTTTTAGGACTTAAAATAGCTAAATCTAATTATCCTTGATTCTATTAGATGCCTTGATATGTTTGTTAAGTGATTTAAGGTTTAGGAGGCAAAGATTGGATCAAGGGAATGAAGAAAGAAGCATGTAAAGTTTGAGAACTCATGAAGAAATGAAAGAACCGGAAAGCTGTCAAGCCGACCTCTTTGCACTTAAACGATCATAACTTGAGCTACAGAGGTCCAAATGATGCGGTTTCAGTTGGGTTAGAAAGCTAACATCTGGGGCTTCGAAACGATATAAGATTTGCCATAGTTGCTATACGTATGGTGGCGCGCACGTGCAAAGTACGCGCATGCGCCGTTGCTGCCACCTAGTTCACTTAAAGCAAAACGTGGCCAACGAATTCTAAAGCCTTGTGGGCCCAATCCAACTCATTTCTGATGCTATTTAAGCCAAGGATTGAAGGGGAATCAAGATACTTTTGATACTTTACTTATACTTTTAATCATTAGCTTAGTTTAGTAGTTAGAGTTAGTTTCTAGAGAGAGAAGCTCTCACTTCTCTCTAGAATTAGGATTAGGATTAGGTTTAGTTCTTAGATCTAGATTTTAATTCATCTTCTTCTACTTCTATCTTCTCAATTACTTGTTGTTACATTCATTCTTCTTCCATTCTTTTATTGTAATTTCCTTTATGTTGTTCTTATACTTTGTTGTAGATCTACTATTGTTCCTTCCATTTTCTTTCAATTCAATAAGAGGTAATTCATAATAATTGTTCTTCTTTGCTTTTCTATTGTTGATCTCTTACCTTTGTAGTTAGATCTCTCTTTAATTCTTGCAATTTATGTTGTTTGCTTTTATTGCCTTTTATGTGTTTGTTGAAATGTCTCTCCTAGATATAGTATAGATTTTGTTCCTCTTGGCCTAGGTAGAGTAATTAGTGACACTTGAGTTATCTAATTCCTTTGTTGATTGGTAATTGGAGAGATTGCTAATTGGTTTGGAGTGCACTAAAGCTAGTCTTTCCTTGGGAGTTGGCTAGAACTTGTGGCTCAAGTCAATTCATCCACTTGACTTTCCTTCAATTAGTAAGGGTTAACTAAGTGGTAGCAATGAACAATTCTCATCACAATTGAGAAGGATAACTAGGATAGGACTTCTAGTTCTCACACCTTACCAAGAGCCTTTTATAGTTGTTAGTTTATTTTCATTGCCATTTACTTTTCATGCTTCTTATCCAAAACCCCAAAATAACTCATGACCAATAACAAGACACTTTATTGTAATTCCTAGGGAGAACGACCCGAGGTTTGAATACTTCGGTTTATAAATTTTAGGGGTTTGTACTAGTGACAAACAACTTTTTGTATGAAAGGATTAGTGATTGGTTTAGAAACTATACTTGCAACGAGAATTCATTTGTGAAATTCTATACCATCAAAAATCCAATCGTCAGTAATTTATAATTCAAATCAGTTGAATTTGAATTCTATATATAGGCCTCATACAAGTAAATTGACCTCAATAGGTTCGATTTACTAGTGACTCACAATAGCTATAAAATCAAAGCCATTATATTCGATCTAGTAGTGATGGTAAATTGAAACCACTTGTTTCGATTTACTATGGGCGCACAATTCGAAGCTCATTGATTCGCAGCCCATTATAAATCGACTTCAATTCATTCAATTTATTAGTGGTCATTGTAATTCGAAAGGTATTGATTCGATTTAGTACAACTTAGCCTAATTCAAATTCATCGAATTCGATTTACATGTAAATCCTCAAATCAACTAATTCGAATCAAATAGATTCGATTTAGTACTATGAAGCCTAATTCGAATTCAGTGAATTCGATTTACATAAGAACATGCAAAGAGACATCCACGTAATGTTTTTTGATTTGGGAGATACACGTAAAATTTGCATGTCTTTGATTTATAAAGATCATTTACCCTCCTTATAATAATCAATTTTCTATTTTCCAACCACATAATCAAAATTCACATGCAACACATTTTTCATTTTCATTAATATTTAATCCTCTATCGAAAATGTTACTCCAACATCTTTGTCGATTCCAACTCAATCAGTGTATCGAGACATGACTTATCTGGTGTTGGTGGCTCTTCTAACCCATCCCTTCAGACTCCGATACAATCTAGTCCAAATTCGCAATATTCAGATTTTGTCAACCCTCGTAGATTAGATGCTATCGACCTCAATGATGATGACATTGAAAATCATCAACAAGATATTATTCAATACTGACAATTGGAAAGAAGATAAGATGTTGATCAGTGCAAAGAAAAGGAAAATAAAAAGGATGACTAAGGAAAAGGGGAAGCAAAATGGATATGAAAATACTTAACACTGATACATCTACAATAAGTAAAAAACGACGAGCTATTCATGAGATTGTATGTGAGAAAATAATTAGTAAGTTGTTTATTTAATGGTTTCTTGTATTCATAGAATTAAGTAGTTTGTTTTATTTTTATTACGTATTACCGTATGTGATATAATATGTTTTATTCATTTATGATGTAACTTTTAAAATTAGTCAATATTGTTATGTCATTATTGTTTATGAAAGTAACCGTTACGAAACTAGCCGTTTCAAAATTAGACAAAAAAAAATTAGCCGTTAAGTTATTAATTTTTTTCAAATATTAATATTTTTTAATATATTGTGTATTATTGTTATATATGAAATTATTTTTTTTCGAATATTAATATTTTTTAATAGTAAATTATTTTTGAATTTATAAATTTTAATAATATTATTGTAAAAAAATAGTAACTATATTACTTTAATAAATTTTAATTAAGTGAGATTACTAGACACTAAAATTAGTTTATTCTAATAAAAAAAAGAAATATTTTAAATTCTTATTTATTATTTATGATACAAAGATTGATATAATTTTTTTTTATAATAAGTGGACTATATATAAAAATTAAGATGAATTCTCTACTAAAAATGGTATAAATCTTCACAAACAGCTTGTGTGCCATATAATTTACCAAAATGCAAATGCACCACCTAGCCCTTGTGCAGAACCTTGAGTCATGAAGTCACATCTAATTAAATTTTAAATATTTGCAAAATAGTAGCAGCTATATTTTCATTTTTCCTATACGATAAAACTTATTTCGAGAAAAAAAAAAAAAAAACTGTACAATCTGACTTTTGTTGCTGGCGCAAGTTTAAATTTTTTTATTCCCAAAACATTGTTCACATCTCATAAAAATTAGTACTAGTAGTAAAGCATGAATATAATCACCGAATCAATTATATGATTATTAATTATTTATCATCCTTCATCATCCGCGGCCTTTGTCCTTTCGCTTCGATTCAGTCGTGTAACTGATCCCTGCTACAATGGACAAATATTACCACATTTTTTAAATATATTTAACGTGTGTTTAATAAATAAAAATAGTTACTAATTTTTTAAATTCTTATATAGTTTTTAATAATTATAAATAAAAATTAGTGGTTGTAATTAAAAAAGTACATAAGTTGGATCAAAATGGCTTTGGCAAGATCTAAACTTGACCCTAGTATATTATTGGTCTATTTTTAATATTTGAATCCAAGCATAAACTTGATATAAATCGAGTAAAATTGGGGGCTAATTTCTTTTTATATTAGACTGTTTTTGATAATTTTTGTTAATAGTATGATGTTTTAATGTAATACGTTCATATACAAAATATTTAGAATAAGAAGAAATCGTGATTAACAATTTTAAATAAGATAAAATATTAAAAGAATAACCATAAATCGTAAGTCACGATTCTTTTTTTTGGTATTACATAGGTCACGATTTTAAATAGGATAAATCTAAAAAAGATAACCAAAAATGTTGAGTTATAATTTTAGTTTTTAAATTCCAAAAATTTTGTAATTTATAAAATCATGAATTATAATATATAAATCAATAATATCCACGATTTGTGTTATCTAACAGTTGTAAAATATACCAATTTAGTCTTATATTAATGTATTATATTACACAATTTCATTCATAATATGAAAAATATATAGCGAAAATTGAGTCGACTCTGACATATAATTAAGGTATATAGCTTTAAAAATTACGCATAACAAATTAATAAAATTATTTAAAAATTAAATTAAATAAATATGTAATAATTATTTTTATAAAACATATGTATTAAATAAGTTTCAAGAACGTATAAAACTTCTTCCAATACAATGACTTATTTGAGTTATTTTCTATTTCATAGTGACTCTTGTAATAGTACTTTAATTAATTAAGTTAATTAATTCTGAGAATCTATCCTTATTGTACCATCGCATTTTCAAAAAATGGTGAAGAATATTCAGAGTTCGACTGGAGATATTAGCTCCTCCTATATCGAAGAGGGCGCATGAGGTCGAAGGACGCTACGAAGTTGGGAAAGATTCGCTGCTTACGCATAAACTAATCACAATTAAAATTTAGAGTAAACTATTTAAATGGTATTTGAAAAATTCTAACCCTGATTACAAATATTTTGAAACAATAAAATGATAAAAATATTCTAAAAAAAAAATCTTTGACAACAAAAGCATTAAATAATCTTATTTTTATTAATAAAAAAATAAAAAATATTATCTACACAAAAAAATAATATTAATTATATTATTTTTAATATATATTTTATAAAAAACTGATTTAATAGCTAATTTTATATACACATAACATAATTATTATAAATATCGTATTATCATTCACATTTGGTATATATTAGAGCAATTTTAATGGATCAATTTTAGGTATTACTTTTGACTTTATAATAATTGAAATGATTTAAAATTAAAATTTGTATTGGATATCTTTAAAATGATATTGGTATTAGTAAGAAGATATTGTATTATTTTAAAAAAAAAATTAATAAAATACTAACTTGTATAATTTATTAAATTCTCATTAAATAAATATTATAATATTATTGTAATGTTATTGAAATGAGACTAATTATTAGAATGACAAATTTTATATTAAGTTTTAAATTAAATTTTATGATATATAATTTTATAAATATTTATGTAACATTTTATAGGATCCAAAATAAAATGAAATTAAATCTATCTATTAAAGATGCTCTTAATATTTGCTAATAATGGTTGGATTTTTTTTATCGAATATTTTTTATGTTTAGGATATTTTCGTCATTTTTGTTGATGTAAATTTAGGCATATTAATGATGTACCATTTTTAATATTATTTAAGACAACACAAGATTCTAATATAATAAAAAAATAAAAAAGCTAGTTGTGACAGCTCAACGGCAAATTAAGATACTATAGTATTATAGTTGCAATTAACCTATCATATTACTAGTTAGATTCGCCACTTGCAAGAGATTCGCATCATAGTCATCAATTCATTATCACTGTTCGTTTTATTAATGTTTTATTATGTCAATTTATTTCCTTCGCTGAAGACGTTTATGCGGTAATAAGCGACAACATAAGCCATGACAATAATTTTTTTTTTTTTTTTTTTGGGGGTATTGATGCATAATATTAATTAATTATTTCATATATAAGAACAAATTTTGGTTGAGAATGCGCGTGGTCTCTACTCTTCTCTAGCCTCCATAATTGTAACAAATATGGTGGTAGAGAAGAGTGATGAGGTGCTGGAACAACAAAAGCGTAAGCAACATAATGAAAGGAAGCATAATCAACACGGAGGAATGAAAACAGCACCCTTCATTCTTGGTAATCATATATATATATATATATATGTTTCAAGTGTTTCTAAATACAATTTCATACCCTTTTCTTTTGTTATTTTTCTAACTGTCGTCGTCCCTTGTATTTTGAATCGTTGTTTCAATTGATTTTCATTAAATAAGTTATGAAAAATATATATTGGCGTTTACAAACAACATTGACATGGCGCACGCAGTGCATAAATGATGTGAATTGTCTTATTACTTCAGTAATTTTTCGTCATTTATTTAACAAAAAAGATTTAATTGAAATAATTTAAACATAAAAGTTGAAATTGCGAAATATAAAAAGATAAGAGATCAGACAAAAATTAATAAGGGACCAGAAAATTATAAGAAACAAAAGTAAGGACCAAAAAGTAAAAGATTGAGCACAATTTGTTACTGCTTTATAATAAGAAAGAACCACTATTCTATTTCATTTGTTGCTCAAAACAAATTGCAACTAGTAAAGTCTTATCTCAAGCAGACAAAATTATATAAGTGTAAACTGAAAATGAAACCGTGAAATGTGAAAATTTTACATAATATGATAGTTATAAAATGATTGTATTATGTAATAACATTTTGCGTTATTGAACACGTATAGCAAATGAAGTGTGTGACAAATTTGCATCAATTGGTTTCAATGCAAACCTGATGAGTTATCTGACACAAGAGCTGCATATGGCAACGGTTGCAGCCTCCAACACTCTGATTAACTTTGACGGAGCAGCTAACCTCGCTCCTCTTCTTGGAGCTGTCATTGCTGAGACTTTTGCCGGCACTTTTTGGACCATCATTCTTGGTTCTATTCTCTGTGAACTGGTATACCATCATCTCCCTTCTCTTTTCTTTCTTTCTAATCGATTTAATTTATTTACTACTCTCTCTGTAATAATGTTTCCTTTTATTTTTTTTTTCTATCTTTTACTATGCCACAAAATTTGGTTTATTAAAAAAGCACATTAAAGCGGAGGAGCTACATTTAAGTCTATACAATATAATGGTGAATCTTTTATAAAACTAAGACTACACATTATAAAGGATAATTTATCTTCTATTTCTTGAAAAATTTATATACATTGATTTAATGATATACTAAATTTTTAATGAATTTTTTTTTTTAAAGAGTGACTTAACCTAAAAATGGTCAATACAAGAAGTATACTATTTGCTTCCCTTTTGCTATCTCAACTCTCAATCATAATTGTAAAAGAATTTGCAAACCTAGACAACTTATGAGTAAGTTAGTAATATTTATTTATTTATTTTTTATCGAAGATAGGGAGACTCGAACCCGCAACTTCTTAGGTGAATATGGGGAGATTACGCTATTTGAGTTATAGCTCGTTGACAAGTTAGTAATATTCATATTTTGATTTATGTAAAAATTATATTCTTTTTTTCTAAATTAAATTATACTTTTTGGTTAGGTTACATTATTAATTACTTTATTAGTATATCTCTCGTAATTAATGTGGCTAACATAAAATTATAGATCTAACCAAAAGTTATAATTTAATGTAAAGGAAAGAGTGTAATTTTTATGTCCAAACCAAAATATGGCTAATGCTAACCTATTCATGAACTTGTGTAGATTAGCAAATTCTAGCGTAAAAATTACTAAATTTAGTGTTAAGCATTTAGGTTTTATGCACATCAATATAAATATAATAAATTAAGGGTGTCATGCAATAATATAACAATAAAGATATATATATATATATATATATATATTAATTTCGATTACATGAACGTTTAAAGCTTATTTGGTTTGAAAAAACGTATTTTTGTGAAAAAGTAATATAAATAATAAAAATTAAAATAAAATTTTATTATTTTCACTAATTATATTTTATTTTCATAAAATCTTAAAAATAGAAATATCCTTAAAACTAACAGAGTTCATTTTTATTTTTAATTTTTGTATAAATTATTTTATTTTATTTACTGTTTTTGGTCTGGATATTTATTTACTTTTTCTCTAGTCCGGCATGGTTGTTTGTTCTAGTTTAATGGATTTCGGTCAGGAATGTATTGGATGATTGATAAACTAGCCCAACATGCCGCCAACTGCTATTTATAAACATGGGCTATTCACGAGGTTTCTTCAACTCTAGTCTTCCACCATCAACGAAAAGATCTAAAGTTTACCAGAAAAAAAAAAATTAATAGGAATGTGTTTTTTTTTTCTTAAACAGAGAATAAACACTGAAATATGATTTTGACAACAGAAAAATTCAAATTGCATACCAAAAAAAAAAAAATTCAAATTTGATCTTCATAGAATTTTAAATCTAATGCTTTGGTCTCCAATAAATTCTTATTCTCTATAAGTTTTTGAGAATTATTTCTTTCGAACAAATTTGTCCTTTTATGAGTTTTTTTCTTTTTTTGGTATACTTTTATTAGCTTTTTTGGTTGAATAGAATTTGCCCTGTATCTGAACTCTATAAACTTGACTGAATTGGAGTGAGTTGAATATCCCCAAATGCTGATAGTGTTGCCAATCCTAAATGTATATATAATGACCCCAAAGGCCGAAACAATAAACTTTCTAAAGATATAAATCACAAACAAATGAAAATGTGATGTAAATAAAATTCCATGGACCGATAGTTCAAAAAGTAGCAATTTATTGGAGTGGCTTTTCGGCTGTCATGTTAAAAAAATAAAATAAAATAAAATAAAATAAAATCTTTGAACATTGAATAACTTCAAAACCGAAAAAATCGCGAGGTATAGTGGTAATAGTTTATGTCGTCTTTTAATTATATTATTAAACATTCGATCCCTATTATTGGGAAGAATAAGCACATTTCATAGTGTTATTAGCTGTTTTCTATTTCAGAGAATAATGGTTAAAATTGAACTGGTCATCGAACCGATCAAGTTAATAATTTACTAATTTATTAGTTTAATCGATAAATTATTGGTTAAACCATCGATCTTATATAAATAAATAAAATAATTTTTTTTCAGCAGCTCTGATCGGTTCTTACTTGTTCTTGTCTTTGAACGTTTCTGGACATTATGACAAAATTTTCTAGTACTTACTCTACTTTTGGCACATAATATCCTCCTTGTTACAGGGTTTGATCATTATTACAATTTCAGCATCAATGCAGTCCCCAGGATGCCAAACCAAGTTGAATTGCGATGAAGCAACATCCTCACAACTACGGCCACTCTATCTGTCTCTCCTGCTCATAGCTTTTGGGTCAGGCTGCATTAGGCCTTGTGTTGTGCCATTTCTAGGAGACCAATTTGACATGACAAAAAAAGGTGTGGCATCTAGAAAATGGAATCTCTTCAATTTGTACACATTTAGCATGGGTTTGGCTCCACTCACTGCTTTGACCGTTGTGGTTTATGTTCAAGAAAACATGGGTTGGAGTTGGGGGCTTGGGATCCCAACCATTGCAAGGTTGATTGCTATTTTTGCTTTTGTTATGGGCTCATCATTCTACAGAAAAGTTAAACCACAAGGGTGTAGTTTGATTAGGTTGGTGCAAGTTCTTGTTGCTGCTATAAGGAAGAGGAAAGAGGCTCTTCCAGATGATCCTAAACTTTTGTATCAAAATAAAGAGCTTGATGCACCTATTTCTTTGCAAGGAAGGCTTTTGCACACATACCAATTCAGGTAAATGATTCAAGTACCATATATTTTTCACCAAAATAACTATCTTTTTAAATATATTTAAATTTAAATATAACAGGAAAGATTACAATTTTTTTTGTGATTACTTTCATGAAGACATTTATATTAATGATGATGTTAGAAACCGTTGGATAGATTAGTCAAATATATTTAATCAAACTTATTAAATTATCTAATAATTTATAATATCATATTTATATGAAGATGTCTTCATTCAAATAACCACCTTATTTTTTAAAGGAAGAAGTGATAATCACTTTTATAATTCTCTTTTTAAGTTACGGTTTAACTAGGTATCCTTTAAAAATCGTACAACATTCAGCCTTTTATTACAATAATTAAAAAAAATTAAAACAAACACAACTAAAAATTATGAATAGATTTATTGTCTTTTTAAAATTAAATATACATTCAAAATACAATCTAAAAAAACTGAAATTTAAAATTTAAATTTTAAATTTTTGTTTCAGATTTAATATATTTAATTATTAATATATTATAATTTAAATACATATATAAAAATCAAATTATTCAAAATTCAAAATTTTGATTTTAAAAATATAAAATAAACCTTAAACTATCAAATTATTAATTAAACTCGTACAAAACACTCAAAGAAGCAGAGAAGTCACGTTTGCGCCATGTCGAAAATTCAGAGGCGCACATGGAAAACTCAGAGGTGCACATGGAGAAGTCATCCTCCACTGTCGTTCATCCTCTTCCGCGCTCATCCTCAATGCTGCATTCCTCCTTTTCGGAGCTCATTTACAACGCTGTCTTTTTAATGTTTAAATTTAAATTTTAGATTTATGATTTTGGATGTGTTTTAAAAATATTTTCTGTATAACATCATAATTTTAGATGTGTTACAATTATTTTTTAATGTTTAAATTTAGATTTTAGATTTATAATTTTGGATGTGTTTCAAAAATATTTTCTGTATAACTTTGTAATTTTAGATGTGTTACAATTATTTTTTAATGTTTAAATTTAGATTTTAGATTTTATATTTTATATTTTCTGTATAACTTCATAATTTTAGATGTGTTACAATTATTTTTTAATGTTTAAATTTAAAATTCTAGATTTATGATTTTGGATGTGTTTTAAAAATATTTTTTGTATAACTTAATATTTTAGATGTGTTACAATTGAAAAAGAAACTACAATTGAAAATATTTTAGTTTATGTATATAATTATATTCGACCATTCATAATTGTATTATTAACATTTATATTGTATTATTAAAGTTGACTGATTTTAGATGTGTTTTAAAAATATTTTGTATAAAATATCATACTATCATATGTATTATAATCGAAAAATAACAACACAATTTTAAATTAATTGTTGATTATATACTTTATTTGCAACAACTTTATTAATAAAATTAAATAAGATCAACCTTGTTTCAATTAAATCAGCAGAGTGTTTTTATGTTTAAATTAAAATATAATTAAAAATGTTGAACATGATATTTCTTAACAAATTACATAAACACATGTGTGAAAAATAATGATACCTTTCACCAATACAAAATGAGAGAGTGCTTCAGCTGGAAGGTGGTGATGGTCTTCACCAATGAAGACGAGATGGAGAATTCAGCTGGCAGCGTCCTTTTTGGTTTGGGATTCACTAATGCGTGTGAATATCCCGTAGAATAAGGAATTTAAAAAACTGTATCTGTTACATGAAGTTACGAAAGTAAAGCAAAGTCACCGTAACCACCAATGAAGTGGGTGAATTTCAAATTTTAAATTTAAATTAAAATCTAATTATAGATATGTATCTACAAAATAGGAATATGTTACACTAAAAAAATAATTAAATATTATTTAAATCTGATTAAAGGCTGATTAAAGGCTGATTAATATTGTACAACTAGCATTTTCCTTTAAGTTATTCTGTTCATATTTTTATAATATTTAAAACATATAAACCAAAAATAAAACCTAAAAGTAAATCAAATAGCACAAATATTTCTAAGACCACTGAATTGGTATATACACACTAAGATAATAATAGAGAAATTTGTTTGGCTTTGTACTTTTTGAAAATAGAAACCGTTTCTTTATCCATATCTCTTGTCTTTGACAATTATTTTCTGATTTTACTTTTAGAAAATACATAACGAAACAAAATTTTCTATTTTACATTTTTTATGTATTTTTGTTTAAAAGATAATATTTAAAATGTAATCTACTATTTTTAAAATAGAATTTAGTAATTAAAACAAGACATGAATACAAAAATAAAAGAACAGAAAACGAATGCTTTTTTATTTTTTTTTTTTATCAAAAATTGATCATTTCAATTTTTTTAAATTTTTTTTTGTACTATCTATAAAATGTATGGTGTGAGATAACACTTTATTCCTCATGTGACGAAAAAATTTAAGAGGATGTAATATCTCTTTTATCTCTATTTTTTGAGAAGATAGAAGTATAAAAAAATGTTTTAAAATCAAGTGCCTTAAGTATGTGTGTGTGTCTCTAGTTCTAATTTCTAAATATATTTGTCTTTGTAACTGAATTAGATCCTTGATATTAAAAGATAATCTTGCTCAATACACTTCATGACAGATGGTTAGACAAGGCAGCTACAGTGACAAAAGAAGAGTCCAATATCAAAGACAAAAAAGAAGCACCAAAACTATGGAGCCTAGCCACTGTACACAGAGTAGAAGAGCTAAAATCTATCCTCAGATTGGTTCCGATTTGTTTATCAACCATATTGCACGTAGCATCTGTGTCGTCCAACCAAAACTTCCTAATTCAACAAGCGCGGTCCATGGATCGCCGCATAACTTCTTCGTTCCAAATCCCACCGGCCACCATGTTTGTTTTCAGTGTGATGACAATGATGATTGGTGTCATTTTATATGAACACCATTTTGTTCCCTTTGCAAGTAGACTAACCAAGAATCCTTCTGGCCTCACATGCCTACAAAGAATGGGAATAGGGTATGGAATCAGCATAGTAGCCACAATAGTTTCATCACTCATTGAAATCAAAAGAAAAAATGTTGCTACAAAGTACAATATGTTGGACAGCCCTAAAGCCATTGTTCCAATTAGTGTGTTTTGGTTGTTACCCCAAATTTGTTTGCATGGTTTGGTTAAAGTGTTTATGTCTGGTGGGCATTTGGAGTTTCTCTATGACCAATCACCTGAGAGCATGAGAAGCACCACCATAGCTCTGTTTTCCATATTCATATCTATTGGAAACTATTGTAGCACTATGATGGTATCTTTTGTTCATAGGTTTAGTGGAAATGATGAGAGTAATTGGTTGCCTAATAGGAACTTGAATAAGGGTAGATTAGAGTATTATTACTTGCTTGTTAGTGTGGTGCAAGTTATTAATCTCATTTATTATGTCATTGTTGCTTGCTTTTACACTTACAAACCTGTGGAAGAGATTAGTAGTGTCATGATGAATGGGAAAGAGGATTTACAACAGGGAAAAGAAAAAATCTTTGTACTTGAAAGTGGTTGTACTATGGAGGATCAAAAGATGATTCTTACCGTTGAAAGGTGAATGAATAAGTCAATGATCATTGACACAGGAAAAAAGAACTTATGAACAATTTTGCATTTTATTAGTTTCTTGTGTTACTTCATGGATGGCAAGTTCCATTGCCTTTTCATGTGTTGTAATAATTTGACCCCTATTCTATTTATATGGTTATAGTTTTCTTTATTTAGAGGGTATTTTGACACTTTTGAGTTTTGACCTAATAAAAATACCGACTATATCCAGAGTATCACCTGAAAAGATTAATCGCCATTTTTCAAATTATTATGAATTTATGATATTGTGATTGGAAGATTATATATGAAGGGCAAGTGGGACAAATCATACTATATATTGTACATTATATAAAAAAATCAACCACCAATCAATTAGTCATATAAAAATACAAAATAATGTTATACTTTTATTTATAATCAAAATTTTTTAATATAATCAAATTAAACTCACATTTATAATCAAATTTTATAAATAACATAATCAAATTCGGTTTATAATTATAATAAAAAATCATAATTTTTTTCATCAATATAAATTATATTTATAATTAAAATAAAAGATACAAAAATATAGTAACGATTGACTTCTGCTCCTCATGAAACATTTGATTACTTTGTTACAAAAAGATTAATCATTTTGTTGTGAAAAGTTTGATTACTTCGATCATTGATTACTCTAATAAAAATTATCTGAAAAATATTAAATATGTAAATATATATAAATACATATTAGTTAAAATTATCTTATAACAAATAATTTTAAAAGTTATGGCCCAAAATCTAGTTAAACCCAATGAAAAGTACTTAGAATTATCTTATGACAAATATTAGTTCATATTATGGATTAAAAGAACAAAGTCATGGTCCGAAATCTAGTTAGACCCAATGGAAGGTACCTAAATCAAAGATCATTTCAAAAAGCTATGCTAGATCACCTATCTAATCTATTTGGAACACGGGTACCACGACTCGTGCCCGACCTGAAGCCACACCACAGGAAGCTCAACCCATCTCACACCTCTTTCCCAAAGCTCAAATCACCAATAATTTGTTTCACGCACGTCTCAGAACATTAGCGTCATTACTGGAAACCTTAAGTTTAACCTTTGATAATGGCGAACTACCCATAGCGATTCTAAAAGAAACAAAGGGAAGCAAAGAAACAAAGGGAAGCATGGAAGACGAACAGTAAGCTCCTAGATTCATATCCCAAAATAATCAAGAGATAGGAATGCAGTTGAGATCATGGGACTCGTCCATGGTCATCAAAGCCGACTCAAGCAGTTAGAGATCCAGTTGGAGCGACAAAGAGAATCTGAATGGCAACTTCGGAAGGAGTTGTGTAATCGTAGAGAGTTGGAAGATAAGCTGAGAAAACTAGAGGCCGACTTGAAAGGTAAAGGAAGTTAGGAAGAGAGGAATTTGATCTTCTCGAAAAGTGATAACCTTTCTTATAGGAGACCATGTGGGCTAAAGTTCCTAGAAATTTTAACAGTCAAAACATGGACGTGTATGATGGCACCATGGATCTGCTACATCACTTCAGCAATTTCAAGAGTCACATCTACTTGACTGATTCATCTGACGTGACTCTGTAAAGCATTTCCAACTACATTGACTAAAGCTGTCATGAAGTGGTTTGACAATCTTTTCCCAAGGATGGTCACGTGCTCTAACGATTTAGCCAAAAAAATTTTCTAGGTTTGACAATCTGCCATTCAAAAAGATAAAACAAAGCATGCACCAAACCTGCTTGGAGTAAAGCAGGAGACATGAGAATCCCTTAGAGCCTATATGGAGATATTCAACAAAGCCTGTCTAGAAATTCAAAGCTTGCCAAAAGAAGCAGGCATCATAGACCTTATTAATGGCCTTCGAAAAGGACCATTTTCACAATCTATATCAATGAGGCACCCAATTTTTTTTATCTGAAGTTCAGAAAAGAGTAGAGAAGTAGATCAATATGAAGGAAACAACCCAGTTGAGGAGATCTCTCTCGAGCAAGGAAACCGGCCATAGTAGCAAGGACAAGAAATAGAAGAAGCATGACGACTACTCAAGTCGTATGAAGAGGTACCATTCTTACATGTCTTTAAGAGTATCCCTAGTGAAAGTTTACAAGAATATCTGCCAAGTAGAGAAGCTACCACTACCGCGCCCAATCTGAAACAAGAAAGGAGGCAACAAATTGAAATACTACAAGTATCATCGTATCTATGATCATCACACCAATGATTGCTATGCCCTCAAGAATGTCATAACAAAGCTCATGCGAGATGGCAAGTTCGATAAATACTTGGAACCTCACAAGTCGGATAGGAAGCACAAGGCACCCAGGTAAACCACAAAAATAAAAGTTAGAGAAGATTCAGATGATCCATGAAGAACTCTAAAATGGCATATCCATATGATTGTAGGAGGATTCACAGGAGGAGACATTACAAAAACCTCCCGAAAGAGACACTTGAAAAAAGTATATTAGATCGGAGCAGGAAAGTAGGACCTCTACCTACCTGATATTACCTTCACTAAAGAAGATGCCTGAGGTGCATTACCTGGTCATAATGACCAAGTGGTAATCACGATGGTTCTAGATAATGGCAATCTGCACAGAACTTTGGTTGACCAAGGTAGCTTAGTGATGAGCGGATAATTTATACGCTTTTTGGCATTGTTTTTAGTATGTTTTTAGTAGGATCTAGTTACTTTTAGGGATGTTTTCATTAGTTTTTATGTTAAATTCACATTTCTGGACTTTACTATGAGTTTGTGTATTTTTCTGTGATTTCAGGTATTTTCTGACTGAAATTGAGGGACTTGAGCAAAAATCAGATTCAGAGGTTGAAGAAGGACTGCTGATGCTGTTGGATTCTGACCTCCCTGCACTCAAAGTAGATTTTATGGAGCTACAGAACTCGAAATGGCACGCTTCTAATTGCGTTGGAAAGTAGACATCTAGAGCTTTCCAGCAATATATAATAGTCCATACTTTGGCCAAGAATAGACGATGTAAACTGGAGTTCAACGCCAGCTCCCTGCCCAAATCTGGCGTCCAGCGCCAGAAAAGGAGCCAAAACCAGAGTTGAACGCCCAAACTGGCACAAAAGCTGGCGTTCAACTCCAAGAAGGACCTCTACACGTGCAACACTCAAGCTCAGCCCAAACACACACCAAGTGGGCCCCGGAAGTGGATTTATGCATCAATTACTTACTCATGTAAACCCTAGTAGCTAGTTTATTATAAATAGGACCTTTTTACTATTGTATTAGACATCTTTGGTCTCAGTTTTAATCCATTGTTCATCTTAGGAGAATATTGATCACGTTTTGGGGGCTGGCCATCTCGGCCATGCCTGGACCTTTCACTTATGTATTTTCACGGTAGAGTTTCTACACTCCATAGATTAAGGTGTGGAGCTCTGCTGTTCCTCAAAGATTAATGCAAAGTACTACTGTTTTCTATTTAATTCATCTTATTTCGCTTCTAAGTTATCCATTCGCACCCAAGAACGTGATGAAGGTGATGATTATGTGTGACGCCCATCACCATTCTCCCCTATGAACACGTGTCTGACAAACACTTCCGTTCTACATGAAATAAGCTAGAATGAATATCTCTTAGATCTCTTAACCGGAATCTTCGTGGTGTAAGCTAGAATGATGGCAGCATTCAAGAGAATCCGGAAGGTCTAAACCTTGTCTGTGGTATTCCGAGTAGGATTCAATGATTGGATGGCTGTGACGAGCTTCAAACTCGCGAGTGCTGGGCGTTAGTGACAGACGCAAAAGGAGGGTGAATCCTATTCCAGCATGATCGAGAACCGACAGATGATTAGCCGTGCTGTGACAGAGCATGTGAGCATATTTTTCACTGAGAGGAGGGGATGTAGCCACTGACAACGGTGATGCCCTTGCATAAAGCCAGCCATGGAAAGGAGTAAGATTGATTGGATGAAGATAGCAGGAAAGCAGAGGTTCAGAGGAACGAAAAGCATCTCCATTCGCTTATCTGAAATACCTACCAATGATTTACATAAGTACCTCTATCCCTATTCTATTATTCATTATTCGAAAACACCATTATCAATTTACATCTGCCTAACTGAGATTTGCAAGGTGATCATAGCTTGCTTCATACCAACAATCTCCGTGGGATTCGACCCTTACTCACGTAAGGTATTACTTGGACGATCCAGTGCACTTGCTGGTTAGTTGTATCGAAGTTGTGAACCATGGTGTTGGCACCATGTTATTGGCGCCATTGCCAGGGAAAGAAAGAGCCATGAATTTTACATAATTAAAGTGTAATCATGATTGCGCGTACCAAGTTGCTCACGTTGCCAGGGATTGTTCGAGCCTGGACATCACAATTTCGTGCACCACTTAGCCAATATCTTGTTTAAGGAAGCATTCAATAAACTCATGTCAGATGCAAAAGATCTAAGAGAATATCTGGACACTTTGTTCAGATTGAAAAAAATCTCCATTCATCCTCTCAGCTTCATTAGTTTGTACACAACTTTTGGCAAAAATCTGAGGAGTAGCACCATAAAAATTGCTACATAGTAATTGATGTCCCTTCAGCTTACAATGCACTCATTGGAAGAGGCTCATTAAATCGGTTATCAGCGATAGTCTCCACACCATACTTGTGCAAGAAATCCTAACAAGAGAGGGAATCTCAACCGTTCATGCAGATCAGACTCTTGGAGAGCGGTGCTACAATAAAAGCTTAAGTATCAGGAACAAAAGTGGGAGCACTTGTTTCTGTGCTAGAAGTAAGTAGTCCAAGAGATTAGGAAACCCTCTGACCTCATCTAGGGAAAAACTAGAGAAAGTACAAATCGGGAATTATGCTGTGCAAACCACAAGTGTAAGAGCAAAAATCCACCAAGAACTCAAGTAGGAATTGATTCAACTCTTAAGAGAAAATTTCTATTTGTTTTCTTGGAAAGCTCTGACATGCTAGGTATCTCACCCGAGTTAATGTAACATAGGTGATAAACCCCGATTTCGTGGTTTATCTTGTGCTCATTTTGGGAGATTTTATCAATAATTCTCACACTTATTCACAAGAAATGCATGGTTTTGTGTTCACTTCCCAATATTGCTCTATGATGAGAAACATGCTTGTTTTACCTTGAATTTGCCATATTTTAACCCTCTTCTATTGTCATTCGATGCCGTGATATCTTTGTTGAGTAATTTCAGGAGTTATAGGTTAGGATTGACTCAGAAGAGAGGGAGAAAGCATGTACAAAAAGGGAGGAACATGAAGAAGTGAAGTATTGGAAGCAGCAGCATCGGCGCGTCCGCGCACTCCACGCGCTCGCGTGGGTGGGACTGGATAGAAGCGGCGCGCAAGGATGGATGCATCCGCGCAGATTGGGAGATTTCCATCGACGCACACGCGTAACTGGCGCGCACGCGTTGATCACAAAAGCATCGGCGCGCGCGCACGCATGGCGCGCACGCGTGGGAAGCTGCACGTGACCTCATTAAGAGAAATCGTGCCTGGCGATTTCTGAGGCCAAGAAGGCCCAATTTCAAGCTGTTTCTGCATGGAAAAGACCCAAGAATGCTGAGGGGAAAGGGGGAGGGGAGTCATTTTGGAAAGAGAGACATATTTTGAGAGTTTTTCTTGGTTCTTGGATGATTCTAGGGAGAGAAACCCTTGTTCCTCTCTAGATCTAGTTTCCATTTTGATTTTTCCTTGTTGATTTGTGAATTGGATTTTGTTGATTACAGTTTTAATTGTTCAATTTAATTTCCTTGCTATAACCTCTCTTACATCTAGTGATAGTTTTATGATTCTTGTTAATTGTTATTTTACCCATTTCATGAATATTGTGAATCTTGTTTTGTTGATGTTACATTGATGATTTCTATGTTTAATCTTGTTGATTGTTTAATTGTATGTTGATCATTGTTAGTGGGTATTTGTAGAATTCAATTTAATTACTATTTTGAACATGTCTTTCATAAGCGCTTACCAAGTGTTTGATGAATTGTTTACTTTGATTATAGAGTAGTTTTTCACACTCTTGGCCTAGGTCAAGGGAATTGGGTAAACTTGAGTCATTGGGTCTAATGGATTTGATGATTTGGGAGCCCTAGGTGGTCAATTTGATACTCATTGACGCCAACCCACTACTAATCTAATTAGTAGGTAGGTTGGGACTTATGGGTTGATGTGGCCAGGGCCATTTGACGTACTTCAAGTTTAGGGGTAGATATCACGTACTTAAGACTTGGGAGTAGACTTAATGAGCTTGGTTCCTCATAATTGTCAAGATGAAGTGTTGGACAAGGATTGTGACCCCAATTCCCATGCCTAGCCAAGAGTTGTTTTTAGCATTCATATTTGAAAACCGATTTCCAATTTCACGTATCTTAGTAGTAGTTATTCGTTTAGCTTAAGGTAGAATTGAGTAGAATATTGCTTGCTCATTGGAATTGCTTGGTTTTTGCTTACGTAGTTGAATTCATTTGTTGCCATTTAAGATTACTTGCTTGTTGAGTTTTCCATTTACTTTTATGTTCATAACTCTCAACCCCGGATTTCTAACCAATGTCGAAGCGCATGTTTGCCCATTTTTCGTGAGACGACCCGAGGTTTGAATACTTCGGTTATTTCTATTGGGATTGAAATTGTGACAACCAAATCCCTCTTCTAAATTTGACCCCAAGGCTTGTTGTTGGTAGGCTATACTCACAACGAGGTGATATTAAAGAGAAAAATCTTACCAATACAACATTCCTTGGTCGCAAGACTTAAAGTGATCGTCAAATTTATGGCGCCGTTGCCGGGGAATAGTTGCAACGTATGCCTCGATGTTGGTTATGTGAATATGTGAATATTGTAGATATTTTGCTCTTTCAATACTTAGCTAGAGTTTAAATTTCTTTTGCATTTGTACTATGACTTTCAAGTTTGATGACTCGGTCTCAACTGAATTCTAGCTTAGCCAATTTTGATCCCGAGATTGAAAGAACTTTGTTACACACTCGGCAAGCTAGAAGGCGATTGGACTACACGCCTAGTACTTCGGCCTCTCTTGAGGAAAACACCGAATTGCTAGACACCGTCGAGGGTGACTTGGAGTCTGTTACTTCCTATTCTTCTATTGACACTGCTAATACATCTTTGCATCCTACAGGTGAGCCACACATGGTGGAGCCATGCCGGATCACTTTGCATGAGCAAGGAGCTCCGGATATCATACTTCAACCGTTACAAGCAAGATATCCTAACCTTGATCCAAACTTTGAGTTGAAGAGTAGCTTGATAAATCTACTTTCTAAGTATCATGGGTTGCCGGGTCAAGACTCCATCCGACATTTGAAAGATTTTCATGTAGCTTGTTCCATGGCTCGAAGGCATGGAGCCGATGAGGTAGCCATCATGGTTTTTGCCTTTCCTTTTTCTCTTGAAGGACAAGCAAAAACATGATTTTATTCGCTACCGGATGATATTGTGACTAATTGGGATTTCCTGAGAAGAGAGTTTCTTGACAAGTTCTTCCCACCAGAGAAGACCGAATACATCCGGAAAGAGATTTCGGGCATAATGCAAAGAGACCAAGAGAGCATGTATGAGTATTGGTCTCGGTTCAAGAGGTTATTGGAGTCATGTCCACATCACGGAATGACCACTCGCTTGCTCATTAGCTACTTTACCGGAGGTCTTTGTGCGGAAGATAGAAGATTGCTTATCGCCTCTAGTGGCGGGTCCCTTTCGAAAAACAAGACGGAAGGAGAAGCTTGGGATTTGATAAAGGATGTCGCCGAATCTACGCAACACACAAGAGCAAGGAATAACCCCCTTAAGGGTGTGGTAGAACCGTCCCCTTCCGAAGCAAGTCTAACCAAGGCACTTGGGGATATGGCCACCATCCTTACACAAATTCAAAGAGATCAAAGGGAGTATTACTCCATCAAAGCCATCCAAGCCCCTCCTCCGGTTGCTCAACTTGAAGGCCCTCCTAGGATTTGTGGGTTGTGCTCTAGCACCACACATTACACCGACCAATGCCATCAAATTCAAGAGGAACATGCCCTTGTGGTAGCCAATATGAATTACAACAACCGTCCACCATATCCTTCTCAAGGCCAGAACAACTACCATCAAGGTAGCAATCAACAAAAAGGGTGGAGAGATAATTCACAAGGAAACAATCAGAACCAAAGATGGAACAACCCTTCTTCTCACCACAATAACAACTCATCCTCATCCCAATATCACCACAATAACACCAACTACCAAGCCAACCAAAACCAAAACAATTACACCAAGTACCAAACACCGCACCATAGACAACAAAACCAAACTCCTACATCTTCCAACAATCAAGTTGATGAGCTTAGAGTCGCTATGGAAAAACGAGATGAGATCAACAAGGCTCAATTTGAGGCCTTGAACACTCAGTTGGCTAACCTCACCAACATACTCTCAAAGATGAACATGTCAAACCAACCACCAACTCCCAATAACAACACCACCCAACCCTCAAGTTCATCCAACCTTCCATCCCAACCCCAACCAAACCCAAGAGGCGGTCTCAATGCCATCACTCTACGGTCGGGGACTACATTGGAGGAAATACCCCCAAAAATCATGGGAGAGGTGCATGAAGAAGAGGTAGTTGTTGGAGCTCCACATAAAGAAGAGGTGGTAGACAAAAGGCATGATGAAGAAGGAGTAAACCTCAAGAAACCCAAGAGAAAAGCCGTAATCGATGAATCAATTCCTATTCCATTTCCTTCCATGGTGAAGAAAGCAAAGAAGACACTGGAATTTGATTTAGACATGCTCCAAGTGTTCAAAAAAGTCAAGGTAACCATACCACTCCTTGACGCTATTCAACAAATCCCCAAGTATGCGAAATTTTTGAAAGACTTGTGTACACACAAGAGTAGAATAGGGGAATTGGAGACACTATCCTTGGGTAGTTCGATATCTTCCTTGATGGAACCTATTCCAAGAAAATGTGGTGATCCTGGACCGTGCTTAGTGTCTTGTTGTATTGGTGGATACACTTTTCATGACTGTATGTGTGATCTGGGAGCTTGTGTTAGCATCATGCCGTTTTCCATCTATGCGTGGTTGAATTTAGCTCCTTTGAAGAAGTCAGCGGCGAGATTTGCCTTAGCCGATAAAAGTATGATCACAGTAATGGGAATAGCTGAAGATGTACTTGTGGCAATTAAGGATTTAATTTTTCCGGTTGACTTTTACATCCTTGAGATGCCCCCAACAGAAGGTAGAAGCTCATCCTCCGTTCTACTTGGTAGACCTTTCCTCAAAACCTCCAAATTCAAGCTAGATGCTTTTACTGGTATATATTCCTTTGGAGTTGGAGAAAGACTATCAAGTTCAATTTAGAGGAAGCCATGAAACATCCTCCCAAAGAACATTCTATGCTCCGATGCGATATAATCGATGAAGTGGTAGCGGAAGTACAAGAAGAAGATCATGACAAGTCGTGCCACCCCACCGTTGAGGAGATATATGACCAAGAGGATGAACTTAAAGAAGTTGTCAAGAATGAGTCCCATGAGCTTGATGAAAAGGAACCTCATCTTGAGATGGCAAGTGAACTGAAACCCCTCCCCTCTCATCTGAAATATGCATTCCTAGAAGACTGTGGGTTTCCGGTTATTATAGCTAGTGAGCTCTCAAGTGAGGAAGAGAAAAAACTCCTAGACGTTCTAAGAAAGTACAAGAAAGCGATAGGGTGGAGCCTTGCGGATATTGTAGGGATTGACCCGCATAAGTGCATGCATAGGATATTTCTCCAAGATGGAGCCAAGCCGGTTCGGCAACCACAAAGGAGGCTCAACTCAACCATCCTTGATGTAGTGAAGAAAGAGGTCACCCGGCTACTGGATGCGGATATCATATACCCTATTTCCGACAGTGAGTGGGTGAGCCCGGTTCAAGTTGTTCCCAAGAAGTCGGGCATCACAACGGTCAAGAAGGAAGACGGAGAAATGGTCACTAAAAGAGTGCAAAATGCGTGGCGAGTATGTATTGACTACAGAATGTTGAATGCCGCCACACGGAAGGACCATTACCCCTTACCCTTCATCGATCAGATGCTAGACCGCTTGGCAGGTAAATCTCACTACTGTTTTCTTGATGGATTTACTGGATATTTTCAGATACATATTGCTCCTGAAGATCAGGAGAAGACCATTTTTACATGTCCGTTTGGCACCTTTGCCTATAAAAGGATGCCATTTGGATTATGTAACGCACCCGCCACTTTTCAGAGGTGCATGATGAGTGTCTTCTCCGATCTAATGGAGAATTGTCTAGAGGTTTTTATGGATGATTTCAGCGTTTATGGTGTCTCATTTGATTGTTGTTTGGAGAGCTTGGCCAAGGTCCTAGCTAGATGTGTTGACACCAACCTTGTCTTAAATTTTGAAAAATGTCACTTTATGGTAAGACAAGGTATAGTGTTAGGACATGTAGTATCTCATGAAGGCATTTCTGTGGACCCGGCCAAGATCGATGTTATCACTACTTTGCCTCACCCCTCATCTGTGAGGGAGGTCCGCTCGTTTTTGGGACATGCAGGATTTTACAGACGCTTTATCAAGGACTTCAGCAAGATTGCCTTACCATTGTCGCGCCTACTCCAAAAAGATGTGGATTTTGAGTTTGACAGTGACTGTGTAAAAGCTTTTGAAGAGTTGAGGAAAATTCTCACCATAGCACCGATTGTGCGAGGCCCCAACTGGACGTTGCCATTTGAGATAATGTGCAATGCGTCAAACTATGCTGTGGGTGCCGCGCTTGCACAGCGTGAGGGTAAACTTCCTTATGTCATTGCTTACTCTTCTAAGACACTAGATGCCGCACAATCCAGCTATACCACTACCGAAAAAGAACTCTTAGCCATTGTTCATGCCTTAGATAAATTCAGATCTTATTTGCTAGGTTCAAAGATAGTGGTATACACGGATCATGCAGCTATGAAGTATTTATTGACAAAAAATGAGTCAAAGCCTAGACTCATACGTTGGATTCTGCTTTTGCAAGAATTCGACATTGAGATTAGGGACCGGAGTGGATCTCAAAACCTGGTTGCGGATCACTTAAGCCGCATTGAGAATTTAAAAACTGATCCATTTCCGATCAATGACTCATTCCCATTGGAAAGTTTGCATGCTGTGTCAGCTAGTTTTCTTTGGTTCGCCCCAATGGCAAACTACTTGGTTGCAAAAATCTTCCCTCCCAACTTTTCGAAAAATCAAAGGGACAAGTTGAGGAGTGATTCCAAATACTACATTTGGGATGACCCTCACTTGTGGAAGAGAGGTGTAGACCAAGTAATCCGAAGATGTGTCCCGGAATCCGAATTTCAACCAATTCTGAAAGCTTGTCATTCGTCCGACTATGGTGGCCACTTTGGCCCACAAAGGACCACTAAAAAGGTGTTGGATTGCGGATTCTGGTGGCCAACCTTATTCAAGGATGCTAACCGGCTATGTGTATCTTGTCATCAGTATCAAAAGTCAGGAAACACATCCCAAAGGGATGAAATGCCTCAACAACCTATGTTGTTCTGTGAGATATTTGATGTGTAGGGCATTGACTTTATGGGACCGTTTCCTAACTCTAGTGGGCATCTGTACATTCTGTTAGCGGTTGACTACGTGTCAAAGTGGGTGGAGGCCGTACCTACCCGCCTTGACGACGCCAACACCGTTGTTTCTTTCATTAGGAATCACATTGTATGCCGTTATGGGTCGCCACGAGCAATCGTGAGCGACCAAGGATCCCACTTTTGTAACAGGAAGGTAGAAGCATTGCTCAAGCGCTATGGAGTATCGCATAAGGTTGCCACTGCTTATCATCCGCAAACAAATGGGCAAGCGGAAGTTTCCAACTGGGAAATCAAAAGAATCTTGGAGAAAGTGGTCAATCCACAAAGAAAGAATTGGAGCTTCCGGCTAGGAGATGCACTATGGGCTTATAGAACAGCCTACAAGACTCCGATAGGAATGAATCCCTTTCGGATTGTCTATGGCAAGGCATGCCACCTTCCGGTGGAGATTGAGCATCAAGCATACTGGGCGGTAAAGCAGTGCAACATGGATTAGGCCAAGGCGGGTGAAGCTAGGAAGTTACAATTAGAAGAGCTTGAGTGTTTGAGGAACGAGTCATATGAGAATGCCCGAATTTATAAGGAGAAGACTAAGGCATTCCATGACCATCACATTCGGAAGAAGGACTTTAAAGTAGGAGATGAAGTCCTCCTCTACAACTCAAGGCTCCGATTTATGCCTGGCAAGCTCCGTTCTAGGTGGGAAGGACCTTTTAAGGTGAAAGAAATGAAGCCGTACGGAGTGGTGGAATTGTTTGATCCCAAAGGTGAAGCAACTTTCAAGGTGAATGGGCATAGGGTGAAGAAATATCATGGTTGCAAACCTCCAAGGGAGCTAGAGGTGTACATATTGGAGGATGCACCAAGTGGAGATGAAGCTTAAGAAGAGGACCGTCCAACTTAAGGACGTAAAAGAAAAGTGCTTGGTGGGAGGCACCCCACCGTGGTAAGATCTTCCTTGTTTATACCATCTTGTAGTATCTTTAGTTCTTTGACTTTTATGCTCTTTTGATGATTGGTTGAGTGCTTAGGGATGCTAGCTTTGTTGGTTCTGTTAGATAGGTAGAATGTTCTTTTAGATAGGTTATGAAAGAGATAAAGAAAACACAAAATTTTTCTTTAACAAAGAGCACCGACGCGCAAGCGCACAGTGCGCGCGCGCGCCGGTTGCGAATTCTCCTTTTTAGGCCAAAAACCCGAGAGTTGGGCCAACTTTGTTCCCAACTCGCGCCAGGCACCCACGCGTTCGCGTACATGCCGCCTGCGCGCAACATTGCCAGTTGACCATCGACGCTCACGCGCACAGTGCGCGCGCGCCGATGGGGCTGTGTGGAATCTCTGGTACATTTTCCAGAGAGTTGTGCCACAATTGGGCCAACTTTATGCCGAAACTAATGCGTCTGCGCGTAGTGCGCGCCCGCACCAGATCTCAAATACCACAAGCACGCGTTCGCGCATAGTGCGCGTCCGCGTGCATGCCTCCCTGGGTCACCCTGGTACAAAAACCAGAGACTTGAGCCAGGTTTATGCCACTCTTGTGCCTGAGGCACAACTCCTCTCGCGCGCGCGCGCCATTGCCGCGTACGCACCATCAGCCAGCACCTTCACGACGCGCCAGCGCACCCTGCGCGCGCGCGCCATATGCGCGAATCAGATTAATATTTCGCGCCGTTTCACTCCTTTCTCACTCACATCCCCTTTCTTTTTATTTCTTAGTTCACTCTTCCCCTCTCTTCATCACTTCCCTTCTCTTCTTCTTCTCCCACAACCCACCACCTTTGTCTCCGGCCACTCACCGGACAACCATCTTTTCCGGTGGCGCTACACTTCTCTTACTTCCTCTCTCATCTTCACAAAAGAAGATTCAACCTTGCTTTTTCATACTCTTCAAGGTTTGATTTTTCCCCCCTTTTACCTTTTCTTATGTTATTTCTTCTAGTTAAATGCTTCTTGCTATCTTACTTAGTTTCTCTTTTGCTTGTTAATGATATCTCTTGCTTTTGTTTGCTTCTTTTCTCTATCTTTTCTTTGTTTAACCATGGATGTTGAACTTGAACTTAAATGGCATTACTAAGTCTTTTGTCACTCTTTTACCATTGTGTGATGTTTATGTGGTGATTGATGTTCTATTTTGGGCTTTAGATTGGTTTAGTATTTCATAATTGCTCATTGCTTGATTATTGCACGCCAAGTGTTCGAGGAAATGCACAACTACCATTTTGGCTCATTTTAGTCATACACTTTCAAAATTGGTGCTCCCTCCTCATTCACTTGCTTCTTCTTCAAGGCGTTGAGTCTAATTTATGTGCTTAAGGTCATACTTACCAATCCCATATTAATTGAACATGACTTTCTTTTGCTAAGGATGCTTGAGACTACTCTTCTCATGCTTTTGTATGCCTTACCTTCTCTTGCATCACATTCCGAGTGATATAACCCCTGCATTCATATTCATCATGGGCATGACATATCACTTGCATGTTTTTATCAAATTGTTTCTTGGGTTTAATGTTTTCCTTTCTCCCCTTTCCTTTTAGGATGGCCACCAAAAAGGGCAAGGAGGTAGCTTCGAGGAAACCGGCCGCAAAAAGGGTGCCCCAAAGATCGAATTCTAAGGCACGTTCTTCAATAGGAGCCAAACCTTTATCAAAGAACGGAAGGACACCCGCTCTTATTGATGAGGATAACAAGGGCAAACCGGCAAGAGACTCATCAAGGTTCCCTAACCGCTTTTGTGAACTTCGGTTCCCCTCCATAGTGGCAAGGAACTATCATCCTGAGCACTTACTCGCTCTGCCGGATAGGGTTGCTCCTTATATTCTACCCCGTATCGAAAAGCGAGGATGGAAGTTTCTTTTGAGGAAACCAAGGGAAATCAACCTCTCTTGGGTGGAAGAATTCTACACTAACTACCATCTCTCTTCTCTTCGATCGGTGTATATGCGCCGGAAGCAAGTTTCAGTTTTAGAAGAGGCTATTCAGCAGGTGCTCAATGTTTTACCAGTGCCAATTGACATGGATGGATACCAAGAAGTCTTGCGTCAGCGAGTGGAGTACAGATTTAATTGGGACTCAATTCTCCAAGTCATCGCTGAGCCTGAAGCATCTTGGATCCATGGTAGACAGCGGATGAGGCCCAAAAGTATCGATGCTCGCTTCCTCTCTGTGGAAGCTAGAGCCTGGGCGCAGATCCTTTCCCACTATGTGCTACCTAGCACTCACAGGTCGTCCATCACAGCGGACCTTGCTTTGCTTGTCTGGTGTATCCTCATGGAGAAGCCGGTGAACATCCCATTTCTTGTCAAGCAAGCAATGAGTCAAGTCCACGACCGAGGTAACCTGCCATTTCCAGCTTTGGTATCTGACTTAGTTTCTGCTGCGGGTGTTTCTTGGGAAGCCAAGGATAAGAAGATCATGGTTCCGGCTAAGGGCGATGTGGTCCCAAGCAGAAAATACCTATATCTTCCCATGAACAAACCAAGCCCCGACATGGTCCCACCACTTCTTTGTCCCTCAAGCTCATCTTCACCACCACTGAGATCCACAGATCAAAGGATAGAAGACCTTCACCGGAAGCTGGATAGGTATAAGCGGCACAACCACCGCCGATACACCCACCTCAAAGAGCTTCTGAGTCGTGTTGCCCCTAGCATGGAGGAGCCCGAGATATTCACCTCCACCTCGAACCCAAGCGATGAAAGTTCTGATGGGGGAGATAGTGAAGACTCCAGTCCCGACCATCCCTTAAGTATCATTCATAGCACGGAGGACCGTGCTAATTTCTAAGTGTGGGGAGGTCGTTCGACCGATCTCCATGGGTAACATTCTCTTCTCTTCAATAACCATGGAGTTATGTTTTGCATATAGTTAGTATATGGCACGCATAGTTAGTTTATTTCTTGTAAATACCCTTGCATGATAGTTAGTTTTATAGAATTACTTGGTCAAAGCAATAACTTTCTCTCCAAGAAACTGTGTCCTGGGTGACCTACCAAAATTTTGAAATTTTTTGCAGTAAACTAGCTTTAAGAATGTATTTTGGAATATAGTGATTGAGTTAAGAACACAAGCATGAAAGTTTTGAGCCTATTGCATGGTTACATCTTTTAACCATTATTTCCATTCTTGTGTGCATATCTCTCTCCATGAATGTGATCCTTGATTTGTCTAATTCTATATGTCCATTGCTTTGTGTATGAATGCATTTGCGTGATTGAGGCCATTGTTTCATTAACCACTTTTCCCAAATAGCCTTAACCCTTATATCTACCATTGCTAACCAATTTTGAGCCTTTGATAAACCCTCTTATTCTTAAACAGAGCATGCCAACAACCCTAAGCGAAAAAACCATGAATGTTCCTGAATTTGAATCCTTGATTAGCTTAGGTAAGTTAGGTTGTGTATTATTCATACAGGAGGAGTATACTTTGGGAATTCGGGTAGATATATAGGCATGTAATTGTAGTGTAATTGAAAACGCTAGGATTTTGGGAACATACTCATGTGTTAAATGATTGCACCGTATGCATTGACACTTTAGTTCACTAAGAAACCCCAAGGAAAAGGGGATGTTGATAATGTCATATATATATATATATATATATATATATATATATATATATATATACCCCAAGATAAAGTAATAAAAACAATGCATATAGTAGGTGGACTGAAAAGAAGCCATGAGTATGCAAAAGGGTAGAAATTCAAGGGTAGCTAGGAATATATTGTAGTTGTATAGGTTGTTTTAGGTGTCTAGTGGGATCCGAGGTTGATCAAGGACTCAAATTTTAAACTCACTTAGCCATATACATCCTCACCTTCACCCTAGCCCCGTTACAACCCATGAATAAGACCTCATGATACTTGTAAGCATGCGTTAAGTAAGTGTCGATTGATTAGATGAAAGACAAATCTTGGAAAGCATGATCAGGAGGAGATTGAGTGACGAACCCTAGACACTTGAGCGAATAGAGCGTATACACTTCCGGTGAGGGTTCGATGCTCAATGCTTGTTCCCGGCTTTCACAAGCGTTCTTTCAGCAAGTCATATGCACTCTTTAGTGATACTCAATCTGGTAGAACTCGTGAACCGCATACTATCTTCACCCTATATGCTCACATGTATTCTTGTAGGATGGATTCACTTTTGACCAAGTAGGTAGATGACTTTGCATTAGTTACATGCATCCGTTTAGATACTTAGCATTTTATAAACCATTTCCCATCATAATCTTTGGTCTTTTTATTTTTAAGCATGAGGGCATGCTTGGTTTAAGTGTGGGGAGATTTGATAAACCCTGATTTCGTGGTTTATCTTGTGCTCATTTTGGGAGATTTTATCAATAATTCTCACACTTATTCACAAGAAATGCATGGTTTTGTGTTCACTTCCCAATATTGCTCTATGATGAGAAACATGCTTGTTTTACCTTGAATTTGCCATATTTTAACCCTCTTCTATTGTCATTCGATGCCGTGATATCTTTGTTGAGTAATTTCAGGAGTTATAGGTTAGGATTGACTCAGAAGAGAGGGAGAAAGCATGTACAAAAAGGGAGGAACATGAAGAAGTGAAGTATTGGAAGCAGCAGCATCGGCGCGTCCGCGCACTCCACGCGCTCGCGTGGGTGGGACTGGATAGAAGCGGCGCGCAAGGATGGATGCATCCGCGCAGATTGGGAGATTTCCATCGACGCACACGCGTAACTGGCGCGCACGCGTTGATCACAAAAGCATCGGCGCGCGCGCACGCATGGCGCGCACGCGTGGGAAGCTGCACGTGACCTCATTAAGAGAAATCGTGCCTGGCGATTTCTGAGGCCAAGAAGGCCCAATTTCAAGCTGTTTCTGCATGGAAAAGACCCAAGAATGCTGAGGGGAAAGGGGGAGGGGAGTCATTTTGGAAAGAGAGACATATTTTGAGAGTTTTTCTTGGTTCTTGGATGATTCTAGGGAGAGAAACCCTTGTTCCTCTCTAGATCTAGTTTCCATTTTGATTTTTCCTTGTTGATTTGTGAATTGGATTTTGTTGATTACAGTTTTAATTGTTCAATTTAATTTCCTTGCTATAACCTCTCTTACATCTAGTGATAGTTTTATGATTCTTGTTAATTGTTATTTTACCCATTTCATGAATATTGTGAATCTTGTTTTGTTGATGTTACATTGATGATTTCTATGTTTAATCTTGTTGATTGTTTAATTGTATGTTGATCATTGTTAGTGGGTATTTGTAGAATTCAATTTAATTACTATTTTGAACATGTCTTTCATAAGCGCTTACCAAGTGTTTGATGAATTGTTTACTTTAATTATGGAGTAGTTTTTCACACTCTTGGCCTAGGTCAAGGGAATTGGGTAAACTTGAGTCATTGGGTCTAATGGATTTGATGATTTGGGAGCCCTAGGTGGTCAATTTGATACTCATTGACGCCAACCCACTACTAATCTAATTAGTAGGTAGGTTGGGACTTATGGGTTGATGTGGCTAGGGCCATTTGACGTACTTCAAGTTTAGGGGTAGATATCACGTACTTAAGACTTGGGAGTAGACTTAATGAGCTTGGTTCCTCATAATTGTCAAGATGAAGTGTTGGACAAGGATTGTGACCCCAATTCCCATGCCTAGCCAAGAGTTTTTTTTAGCATTCATATTTGAAAACCGATTTCCAATTTCACGTATCTTAGTAGTAGTTATTCGTTTAGCTTAAGGTAGAATTGAGTAGAATATTGCTTGCTCATTGGAATTGCTTGGTTTTTGCTTACGTAGTTGAATTCGTTTGTTGCCATTTAAGATTACTTTCTTGTTGAGTTTTCCATTTACTTTTATGTTCATAACTCTCAACCCCGGATTTCTAACCAATGTCGAAGCGCATGTTTGCCCATTCTTCGTGAGACGACCCGAGGTTTGAATACTTCGGTTATTTCTATTGGGGTTGAAATTGTGACAACCAAATCCCTCTTCTAAATTTGACCCCAAGGCTTGTTGTTGGTAGGCTATACTCACAACGAGGTGATATTAAAGAGAAAAATCTTACTAATACAACATCCCTTGGTCGCAAGACTTAAAGTGATCGTCAACAGGCTGTCAATGTATCCTGGTTCAAAACCAATTTAATATAGGAGAAGAAAACTTAGCGAGGAGAAAGCCTGAGTAGCAGAAGATTAAGTGGAGGCACTTGGAGGCCGAATTCAATAGGGATGTTGAATACTCGCTTTGGTTGGCCAACAAGTGAAGATGTATGTCAACTATATCGACCTAAACAAAGCATGTTCCAATAATCCATATTCCCTTCCTGGAATTGACACTTTGGTAAATGTGGCATCAGGATACAGATTCTTATGATTCATAGATGCCTACTCAAGGTATAACCAAATACCCATGCATGCCCTAGATTAGGAAATGACCTTATTCATCACTCTAAAGGCCAATTATTATAATATGCTAATGCCATTTGGATTAAAAAAAATACAAGGGTCACTTATCAAAGGTTAATGAAAAAGGTCTTCCATGAACATTTCGGATCCTTGATCAAAGTGCACGTGGACGACATGCTTGTTAAGATCAGAGAGGAAGCAACCTTGGTGTCCAACCTTCAAAAGGTATCTGTACAATTAGAAGGCACAACATGAGATTCAATCCAACCAAATATGCATTTGTCGTAGAAGCTATGAAGTTTTTGAGATTCATGCTCACTCAGAAAGGGATCGAGGCTAACCTAGACAAATGATCTGCTATTTTGAATATGTTAAGTCTAACTTGCCTTAAGTAAGAACAACAGCTAAACAAGAGGCTTGCAGTTCTCTCTCGATTTTTTGCGGGATTAGCCCTCAAGTCATTACCCTTGTTTTCCCTGCAAAAGAAAAGTACTGCTACAGGTGGATAGAAGAATGCGAAAAAGCATTTCAAGAATTCAAAGAATACTTGTTCTGGCCTCCAGTTTTGACAAAGCCAAAAGCTAGGAATGAACTAGTGATCTACCTAGCAATGACTAATAAAGCCGTGGCAACAGGCCTTGTCTGAGAAGAAGAAAAGGGGAGCGATAACCTATTTATATTACAAGCAAAGCACTATAAGGATCCGAACTTAATTATCAGAAGACTGAAAAAGTAGTCTATGCACTTGTATTGACATCTAGAAGATTGCGCCTCTACTTTAAAGCTTACACTATTAGAGTCCGGACAAATCAACTTGATAGACCCCAATTTTAGGGTTCATCTTTTGTTGAATTTAGTAGCTTTTATCAACTTATCTCATATTTACTCAATGAAATAGCATGGTTTGTAAATTCTCCCTAAATTGTGCTTAAGAGTAAAAACATCCTTTTTAAGCTCCTAAATTGCTAAATTTAATTTCTTTTAATTCCATTCGATGCCTTGATGTGTTTGTTAAGTGATTTCAGGCTTAGAAGGTAAAGATTGGGTTGAAGAAATGAAGAAAAAGCATGCAAAAATGGAGAATTATTGAAGAAATGAAGTTTTGGTAATCTGTCCAGTTCTGCGTACGCGTGACCAGAGCTTTCGTCAAGCGACGCGTACGCGTGACCTCCGCGTACACGTGACACTTGTCATGTGACCAACTTAAAGAAATCGTGGCTGGTGATTTCTGAGCTCATCAAGGCCCAAATTCAACTCATTTCTGAAGTATTTGAAGTCAAATTCAAGAAGGAACAAGGGGGAGCAATTAGGATAGCTTAGGAATCATGCTTAGGATAGTTTTCTAGAGAGAGAAGCTCTCTCTTCTCTCTAGAATTAGGGTAGATTTAGGTTAATTTTTCATAGATTTAGGTCTTAATTCTTGTTTTCATCTAGTTTTTTTTTTTACCTTTCCTTGTTCTGTTGCCTTAATTTTTTTAGTTCTTCTTGTTAATTTCTCTTTTATGCCACTTTTTAGTTTATGAACACTATCGTTAATTTCAATTTCATTTAATACAATTTGATATTTTATGTTTCTTTGATGTTTGTTTGAGTTGTTATTATTGTTATCTTACATTTGGTAGCCTTAGATTTTATTATTATTGCAATTTAATATGCTTTTCTTTTATTGCACACCAAGTATTTGATAAAATGCTTGGCTTAGTCTTAGAGTAGATTTTGAGCATTCTTGACTTGAAAAGAGAAATTAGGCAATCTTGAGTAATTGATATCCAATTTATATTGGTGATCTAGAGTTGTTAGTTAATCTTGTTTCCATTGATATTACTTATGGATTGAGGTTAACTAGGCATATTTGACTTTCTTCCGATGCGAAGATAACATAATAGGCTTAGCTCTTGATAATTATTGTATTATGATTAATGACTAGGATTGAAAACCTTGATTCTCAATCCTTGCCATGAATGCCTCTTTAGTGTTTGCTATCTTTAGTTGTTTTCTTTATTTTATTATCATTTAAAATTCTTGTCTTCTCATACGCAAACCACCACCGATAACATGCATACCTCACTGCAATTCCTTTGAGAGACGACCCGAGATCTAATACTCTCGGTATTTTTATTGGTTTGCACTTGTGACAAACAAATTAAATTTTGATGTAGGTCAATTGTTGGTTTGGAACTATACTTGCAACGAAGCGACTGTCTTATTGAGAAGAAAATTCCGAATCGACGATCACCTTACATCAAGTTTTTGGCGCCGTTGCCGGGGATCGTCGAAAAACTTGATGTAAGGCGATCATCGATTCGGAATTTTCTTCTCAATAAGAGAGTCGCTTCTTGAAAGTATAGTTCCAAACCAACAATTGACCCGCATCAAAGTTTAATTTTGGTTGTCACAAGTTCAACCCAATAAAAATAACCGAGAGTATTACTCCTAGGTCATTCTCCCTAGGAATTACAATAGAATGAAAAATTATTGGTTATGAGTATACGGGGGTGGGTTGATGATAAGAAAAGAAATTAAATTGAAAGAATTTAAATAACAAGAAAATAAAGCAAATAACCAAAGAGAACAAATACTAAAGAGGCATTCATGACAAGGATTGAGAATCAAGGTTTTCTATCTTAGTCATTAATCATAATACAATAATTACCAAGAGCTAAGCCTGTTACATTATCTTCGCAACAGAAGAAAGTCAAATATGCCTACCCCAATCCATAAGTAATGTTAATGGAAAGAATATTAACTAACAACTCTAGATCACCAACCCAAGTTGGGTATTAATGACTCAAGATTGCCTAATTTCTCTTTCCAAGCCAAGAATGCTCAAAATCTACTCTAAGACTAAGCCAAGCATTTTATCAAATACTTGGTGTCCATAAAATAAAAGCATATTAAATTGTAAAAATATTAAAATCTAAAGCTACCAAATGCAAGAAAATAATAATAATTCAATTAAACATTAAGAAACATAAATGACATCAATTACATTAAAGGAAATGAAAATTAACAAGAGTTCATCAACTAAAAAGAGGCATGGTGCACGAAATTGTGATCTTTAACAATGGCGCAAAAAACTTGGTACGCACAATCTTAATCTCAACTCTTTTTTACAACTCCGCACAACTAACCAGCAAGTGCACTGGGTCGTCCAAGTAATAAACCTTACGTGAGTAAGGGTCGATCCCACGGAGATTGTCGGCTTGAAGCAAGCTATGGTCATCCTTGTAAATCTCAGTCAGGTAGATTCAAATGGTTATGAGGTTTTGATAATTAAAATATAAATAAAATATAAAATAAAATAGAGATACTTATGTAATTCATTGGTGGGAATTTCAGATAAGCGTCAGGAGATGCTTTGTTGCTTCTGAACTTCTGCTTTCCTATTGCCTTCTTCCAACCATGCGTTACCTCCTTCCATGGCAAGCTATATGATCCTCTCGGATGAAAACAAATCCATCTGCGCTGTTACCACAGGGCTAATCATCTGTCAGTTCCCGCTAGCGTCGGAATAGAACTATTGTCCTTTTGCACACTGTCACTTGTGCCCCACATTCGCAGGTTTGAAGCTCTTCACATTCATCCCCTCCCAGATCCTACTCGAAATACCATAGACAAGGTTTAGACTTTTCGAATCCTGGATCCTACTCAGAATACCACAAACAAGGTTTAGACTTTCCGGATCCCAGGAATGGCTGCAAATAATTCTAGCCTATACCACGAAGGTTCTAATCTTAGATTAGAAACCCAAGAGAATATATTCCAGCTGTCGTCCAACGACTACGTTGAACATCATGTAGATCGCTTTGTGGTTGTTAGGCACGCGACCTTGGCTAAGCGAGTAACGAAGATTGGGTGATTATCACGGGTCACCCCTTCATTCTGACTTAACTGAATTAAGTACGAGAGTATATCTTGGAGAAGAAGTAGGCGTGAATTGAATAAAAAAACAATAGTACTTGCATTAATTCATGAAGAACAGCAGAGCTCCACACCTTAATCTATGGGGTGTAGAAACTCCACCGTAGAAAATACATAAGTGAAAAAGGTTTAGGCATGGCCGTGAGGCCAGCCTCCAAACGTGTACAATGATCAGGGTCTCAAGATAAAATTTCCGAACGTAAAATAAATCTCTAAAAGTAGTTTTTATACTAAACTAGTAGCTAGGGTTTACAGAAAATGAGTAACTAAGTGCAGATAGTGCAGAAATCCACTTCTGGGGCCCACTTGGTGTGTGCCTGGGCTGAGCATTGAAGCTTTTTCGTGCTTAGGCTGTTTCTAGAGTTAAACGCTAGCTTTGGTGCCAGTTTGGGCGTTTAACTCCAATTCTGGTGCCAGTTTGGGCGTTTTACGCTAGAATTCCTTGGGCTGACTTTGAACACCAGTTTGGGCTATCAAATCTCGGGCAAAGTATAGACTATTATATATTGCTGGAAAGTCCAGGATGTCTACTTTCCAACGCAATTAAGAGCACGCCAATTGGGCTTCTGTAGCTCCAGAAAATCCACTTCGAGTGCAGGGAGGTCAGAATCCAATAGCATCTGCAGTCCTTTTTCAGCCTCTGAATTAGATTTTTGCTCAGGTCCCTCAATTTTAGCTAGAAAATACCTGAAATCATAGAAAAACACACAAACTCATAGTAAAGTCCAAAAATATTATTTTGAATAAAAACTAATAAAAATATAATAAAAAGTAATTAAATAATACTAAAAACTATGTAAAAATAATGCCAAAATGGGTATAAATTATCCGCTCATCACAACACCAAACTTAAATTGTTGCTTGTCCCCAAGCAACTGAAAACAAAATAGGATAAAAAGAAGAGAATATACAATAAATTCCAAACTTATCAATGAAAATTAGTTTCAATTAGATGAGCGGGACTTGTAGCCTTTTTGCTTCTGAACAGTTTTGGTATCTCACTTTATCCTTTGAAGTTCAGAATGATTGGCATCTATAGGAACTCAGAATTTAGATAGTGTTATTGATTCTCCTATTTCAGCATGTTGATTCTTGAACACAGCTACTTTATGAGTCTTGGCCGTGACCCTAAGCATTTTGTTTTCCAGTATTACCACCGGATACATAAATACCACAGACACATAACTGGGTGAACCTTTTCAGATTGTGACTCAACTTTGCTAAAGTCCCCAATTAGAGGTGTCCAAAGCTCTTAAGCACACTCTTTTTTCTTTGGACCACAACTTTAACCGCTCAGTCTCAAGCTTTTCACTTGACACCTTCACGCCACAAGCACATGGTTAGGGACAACTTGGTTTAGCCGCTTAAGCCGGAATTTTATTCCTGTGGGCCCTCCTATCCATTAATGCTCAAAGCCTTGGATCCTTTTTACCCTTGCCTTTTGGTTTAAAGGGTTATTGGCTTTTTCTGCTTGCTTTTTCTTTTTCTTTCTTTTTCTCTCTTTTTTTTTGCCAATTTTTTTTCTGCAAGCTTTTGTGTTCACTGCTTTTTCTTGCTTCAAGAATCAATTTTATGATTTTTCAGATTATCAAATAACATTTCTCCTTTTTCTTTATTCTTTCAAGAGCCAACAATTTTAATATTCATAAACAACAAATTCAAAAATATGCACTGTTCAAGCATTCATTCAGAAAACAAAAGGTATTGCCACCACATCAAAATAATTAAACTAATTTCAAGATAGAATTCAAAATCATGCATTTCTAGTTCTTTTGCAATTAAAAACATTTTTCATTTAAGAAAGGTGATGGATTCATAGGACATTCATAGCTTTAAGGCATAGACACTATATACTAATGATCATGTAATAAAGACACAAACATAGATAAGACATAAAGCAAAATTTTTGAAAAACAGAAAAATAAGAACAAAAAAAATTAAAGAACGGGTCCACCTTAGTGATGGCAGCTAGTTCTTCCCCTTGAAGATCTTATGGAGTGCTTGAGCTCCTCTATGTCTCTTCCTTGCCTTTGTTGTTCCTCCCTCATGGCTCTTTGGTCTTCTCTAATTTTATGGAGGAGGATGGAATGTTCTTGGTGCTCCATCCTTAGCTGTCCCATGTTGGAACTTAATTCTCCTAGGGAGGTGTTAATTTGCTCCCAATAGTTTTGTGGAGGAAAGTACATCCCTTGAGGCATCTCAGGGATTTCATGATGAGGAATTTCCTCATGCTCTTGTTGAGGTCCATGAGTGGGCTCTCTTATTTGCTCCATCCTTTTCTTAGTGATGGGCTTGTCCTCTTCAATGAGGATGTCTTCCTCTATGACAATTCCAGCTGAATTGCATAGGTGACAAATGAGATGAGGGAAGGCTAACCTTGCCAAAGTAGAGGGCTTATCCGCCACCTTGTAGAGTTCTAAGGATATGATCTCATGAACTTCTACTTCCTCTCCATTCATTATACTTTGGATCATGATAGCCCGGTCTATTGTAACTTCAGACCGATTGCTAGTAGAAATGATAGAGCGTTGGATGAACTCCAACCATCCCCTAGCCATGGGTTTAAGGTCAAGCCTTCTTAGTTGAACCGGCTTGCCTCTTGAGTCTCTCTTCCATTGAGCGCCTTCCACACAAATGTCCCTAAGGACTTGGTCCAACCTTTGATCAAAGTTGACCCTTCTAGTGAAAGGATTAGGATCTCCTTGCATCATTGGCAAGTTGAATGCTAGCCTCACATTTTCCGGACTAAAATCCAAGTAGTTCCCCCGAACCATTGTGAGCCAATTCTTTGGGTTCGGGTTCACACTTTGATCATGGTTCTTAGTGATTCATGCATTGGCATAGAACTCTTGAACCATTAAGATCCCGACTTGTTGAATGGAGTTGGTGAGGATTTCCCAACCTCTTCTTTGAACTTCATGTTGGATCTCCGGATATTCACTCTTTTTGAGCTTAAAGGGGACCTCGGGGATCACCTTTTTCTTGGCCACAACTTCATAGAAGTGGTCTTGGTGGACCTTTGAAATGAATCTTTGCATCTCCCATGACTCGGAGATGAAAGCAATTGTCTTCCCTTTCCTTTTTCTAGAGGTTTCTCCGGCCTTAGGTGCCATTAGTTGTTATGGAAAACAAAAAGCTTTAGCTTTTCCCACACCAAACTTAGAATGGTTGCTCGTCCTCGAGCAAAAGAAGAAAGAAAGGAGTAGAAGAAGAAGAAATGAAGGAGATGGAGGGTTGGTGTAGGTTAGGCCAAGGGAGTGTATTGTGTATGATGTGTGAAATTGAATGTGGTAATGAAGGGTATTTATAGGGTAAAGGAGAGAGGGGGTTCGGTCATGAAGGGGAGGGTTTGGGTGGGAAATGGTTTGAATTTGAATGGTGAGGTAGGTGGGGTTTTATGATGGATGGATGTGAGTGGTGAAGAGAGTATGGAGAAGAGGGTAAGATTTGATAGGTGAATGGTGTTTGTGGAAGAGGTATTGAGGTGATTGGTCAAGGGTGTATGGGGAAGAGTGTTATGGAAAGGTGTGAAGAGGAGAGAAGAAGAAGTGGGGTAGGTGAGGATCCTGTGGGGTCCACAGATCCTGAGGTGTCAAGGAATTTGGGTCCCTGCACCAATCTGGCATTTAAACGCCCATTCTGTGCCAATTCTGGCATTTAACGCCAGCTCTGCTACCTTTCCTGGCATTAAACGCCACTCTGCTGCCCATTTCTGGCGTTAAACGCCAGCCAGATGCCCATTTCTGGTGTTTAACACCAGCCTGTGCCAGACAGCCCTTTCTGGCGTTAAACGCCCAGAGTGCTGCCCATTTTGGCGTTTAACGCCCAGAATGCTGCCAGGCTGGGCGTTAAACGCCCATTCTGCTATCCTTACTGGCGTTTAAATGCCAATAAGTCTGTCCTCCAGGGTGTGCTATTTTTAATGCTGTTTTTCATTCTGTTTTTGATTTTTTTGTTGTTTTTGTGACTTCACATGATCATAAACCTAAATAAAACATAAAATAGCAAAGGAAAATAAATAAATATAATTAAATAACATTGGGTTGCCTCCCAATAAGCGCTTCTTTAATGTCAATAGCTTGACAGTGAAGCTCTTAGAGAGCTTCACAGAGACTCCGAGCTTGATGTTGGCCTCTGACGCGGCGAAAATTGGTGAGTTAAGAATTGTTATAAGATATGCGTTTCAAGTATAGTTCTTAACCAACCAGAAATCTGCTTATCAATTTAGAAGGGCCGTCACAAAAATTAAAATTAAAATACTGGGAGTATGAATCCCAGGTCGTCTCCCAACAAGTTGCAGAAAGGTGTGCTATTTTATTAATCCTGTTAGTCTCCTGTTACAAAAATGGGTGCCTTGATCGCTCACGATTGCTCGTGGTGATCCAAAGCGACAAATAATGTGGTTTCTCACAAAGGAAACAACAGTGTTAGCATCATCAGTGCGGGTAGGAATTGCTTCCACCTATTTGGAAACGTAATCTACAGCTAACAATATATAAAAATAACCATTAGAATTTGGAAATGGACCCATGAAGTTAATGTCCCAAACATAAAAAATTTCACAGAAAAGCATAATTTGTTGAGACATCTCATCCCTCTTGGATATATTACCAAATTTTTGGCATGGGAAACAAGATTTACAAAACTCAGCAGCGTCTCTAAAAAGTGTAGGCCACCAGAATCCACAGTCCAAAATTTTTCTAGCTGTTCTTTGAGGGCCAAAATGTCCTCCACTCTCAGATGAGTGACATGCCTCTAAGATAGACTGGAATTATGATTGAGGCACACACCGTCTAATTACCTGGTCAGCGCCACATCTCCATAAATATGGGTCATCCCATATATAATATTTAGACTCACTTTTCAGCTTGTCTCTTTGATGCTTAGAAAAGTTTGGAGGAAAGGTGCGGCTAACTAGATAATTAGCTACAGGTGCATACCAAGGGACTACCTCAGATACTGCTTGCAGGTTATCAAATGGGAAATTATCAACTATAGGAGTGGGGTCATCTGTAATGTGCTCAAGGCGACTCAAGTGGTCTGCCACTAAATTCTGGTTACCACTCATATCCTTAATTTCTAAATCAAATTCTTGTAATAGCAGTATCCAACGTATAAGCCTTGGTTTGGACTCCTTTTTAGCTAATAGATACTTTAGAGCTGCGTGGTCTGAGTACACTACTACCTTCGTACCAAGTAAATAGGCTCTGAATTTATCCAGAGCAAAAACAATAGCAAGAAGCTCTTTCTCAGTAGTAGTGTAATTGGACTGAGCGGCATCTAAAGTTTTAGACGCATAAGCAATAACAAAAGGGTCCTTACCTTCACACTGAGCCAGTGCTGCTCCTACTGCATGATTGGAGGCGTCGCACATTATTTCAAATGGCTGGCTCCAGTCTGGTCCTCTCACAATTGGAGCTTGAGTCAGGGCGGTCTTCAGCTTATCAAATACTTGTTTGCAATCCTCACTGAACTCAAACTCAATATCCTTCTGCAGTAGCCTGGATAAGGGAAGTGCTACCTTACTGAAGTCCTTAATGAATCTCCTGTAAAAACCTGCATGGCCAAGGAACGAACGAACTTCCCTCACAGAAGAGGGGTAAGGTAAACTAGAAATAACATCCACCTTTGCTGGATCTACAGAAATGCCAGTATTAGGCACAACATGTCCTAGTACAATCCCTTGTTTAACCATAAAGTGACATTTTTCAAAATTTAATACAAAGTTTGTACTGACACATCTATCTAATACTCTAGATAATCCATCTAAGCAAAGGCTAAAGGAATCGCTATAAACACTAAAATCATCCATAAAAACTTCCATACAGTCCTCAATAAGATCAGAGAAAAGACTCATCATGCACCTTTAGAAGGTAGCTGGTGCATTGCACAAGCCAAAGGGAATTCTTTTGTAAGCATAAGTCCCAAAAGGACATGTAAAAGTAGTCTTTTCCTGATCCTCAGGAGCTATATGAATCTGGAAATATCCTGTATAACCATCTAAAAAGTAATAATGTGATTTACCTGACAGACGATCCAGCATTTGATCAATGAATGGAAGAGGATAGTGATCCTTACGGGTTGCTTGGTTGAGGTGTCTGTAGTCAATGCAGACCCTCCAAGCATTCTGTACTCTGGTTGCTATGAGCTCTTCATGCTCATTCTTCACTGTAGTGACTCCAGACTTCTTTGGCACCACTTGTACTGGGCTTACCCATTCACTGTCTGAGATGGGATAGATGATATCTGCCTCTAGTAGTCTGGTCACTTCCTTCTTGACAACCTCTAAGATAGTGGGATTCAGTCTTCTCTGGGGTTGATGAACGGGCCTTGCTCCCTCTTCTAAAAATATTCTGTGCTCACATACTTGAGGGTTGATGCCTACTATATCTGCCAAACTCCACCCAATTGCCTTCTTGTGCCTCCTCAGCACACTAAGTAACTGCTCTTCCTGTTGAGAAGTGAGTTCCCTTGCAATGATAATTGGAAACTTCTGCTCGTCTTCAAGGTAAGCATATTTGAGGTGTGGAGGAAGGGGTTTTAATTCTAACTTCTGATCATGGTCAGGCTCTGGGTTGTCTGGAGATGGCAACAATGGTAAAGCACTATCATTGTCCTCTGAAAATGTCCCCACACTTGGACCTTGTCCTATCTACTTCTCTTCAAATTCCTCCTGGTGAACTTCAGCCACAGTTTCATCTATAATGTCACACTGGAGGACAGAATGGTCCTCTGGAGGATGCTTCATAACTCCATTCATATTGAAACTTACTAATCAGCCATCTATTTCAAAAGAATATGTTCCTGAAAAAGCATCCAATTTGAACTTTGATGTCTTCAGGAATGGTCTTCCAAGTAGGATTGATGATGACTTCTCTGAGTCATTTTGGGGCATCTCCAGGATATAAAAATTAGTGGGGAATGTGAGCCCCTTAATGCCCACTAGTACATCTTCAGCAACTCCAACCACTGTAATAATGCTTTTATCTGCTAACACAAAACGAGCTGCCGGCCTTTTTAAGGGAGGGAGCCTCAAAATATCATATATAAAGGCATTATACTCACACATGCTCCTAAATCACACATGCAGTCAGAAATTATCACACCACCAATAGTACAATTAACCATACAAGGACCTGGGTCACTACACTTTTCAGGTAAACCTCCCATTAAAGCAGATATAGAACTACCTAAAGGAATAGTTTCTAATTCATTAATTTTGTCTTTATGTATACATAAATCTTTTAGAAACTTTGCATATTTAGGTACCTGTTGAATAACATCAAAAAGAGGAACAGTTACCTCAACCTTTTTGAATATCTCTACCATTTTGGGATCAAGTTCCAGCTGCTTCCTGGGCTTCCTTGCAAGTTGTGGAAATGGAATGAGAGTAGTGTCTTCTATAGTATCGGCGCCCTGTGGTGCTTCCTCCTGTGGTTGAACTTCTTCTTTTTCAGCTATGTCCTGTATGTCCTCTTCCTCTTCAACATCTTCTATTTCCACTACCTCTTCAGCTGAGGCGTGTTCTGGTGGGCTTGGCTCCTCCTGATTCCTCTCCTGCAGTGTGGTTCCGGACCTTAGGATAATGGCATTAATGCCACCCTTTGGATTGGGTAATGGTTGAGAGGGGATTCCACTGGAGCTCAAGGGCTGGTTATTGGAGTTATTCATTGATCCAATTTGTGAGACAAGAGCTTGCAGGGTAGAGTTCAGACCATTTAGTGTAGCATAAAGGTTATTTTCCATGGTCTGTTGTCTCCAATCAATGGATTGTAGTAAATCATCATTAGAAGATGAGGAAGGATAAGTAATTTGAGAGGTCTGCTATTGGGTATTCTGTGGTCCTTGAGATTGCCTCAGGTGAGGTGCTCTGTAAGGCTGGTTCTGGTTCTACTGCCTGTTGTTATTATTATTCTACCTCTGATTTTCCTGATTGTCTCTGCCTCCTCTGTTGTTGTTGTCCCTCCAATTCTGGTTAGAATTGTCTTGCCATCCATGGCTGTAATTGCCACCTTGATTGTACCCTTGGTTGGGACGGTCATAGAAGTTATGAGTGGCTGCCACGGTGTTGTCTTCCTGCTGGAGCTACGGACATTCATCAGTATAATGGCTATAATCAGCACAGATTCCGTAAACTCTCTGTGGGACTAACTGTTGGCTTTGCTGTGGTGGAGAAGGTTGGGCTTGCTGAACTTATTGTTGATTTAATTGCATCTACTTCAGCAAGTTGGTCATTTCACAGATACTCTGAGTTAGAGCAGTAGTCTCTCTGCTAGAGGATACTTCTGCAACGCCTTTTGAACGGCCTTGTTTCTGCCTGTGATTCTGAGTAGATTCAGCTAAGTCGCTGATCAATTGCCATGCCTCATCAGTAGTCTTGTACTTTTTCATAGACTTATTGCTAGCACTTTTCAATGTGGTCTTATCTTGGGGCCTCATGCCCTGTGTGACGTAATCGAGTAACACTATCTTGTCAATCATATGGTGGGGGCAAGCTTCTAGAAGATTATTGAAGCGCTCCCAGTATTCATAGAGAGTCTCAGATTCATCCTGAACAATCATGGAGATGTCTTTCCTCAGTTTATCAGTAACTTCAGTTGGAAAGAATTTTTCCAAAAATTCTCTTCTAAGTGTATCCCAGTTGAAAATCTCTCAGGTGCTTGATAGGCTCTTGAGCAGGTAAGCCATGAAACTTAGGCATCAAATTGAGCAGTGCAGTCTTTATTTCAAAGTCTGTAGCCACTGCTGGGTGATGCGCTTGAAACGATTGCATTGTAAAATCAGGGGCTCCAGCCCCCTGGATAGTAACTCTCCTAGGTGCTGCCATGTCACCTATACGTAAATTAACCGAATCAGTAGAACGGGGGCTGATTTCTTCCTCAAATGACGTTTCAGATCCGCCCTCTGAGAGGACTAACCGATGCCGACCTTGCCTTATTCGTGAAATAGTTCTTTCAATCTCAGGATCGAATACTGGCAAGCTTGGATCAGGAAGTGAACGCATCATCTAGTGAAAGAAACAAGCAGCTCATAGTAGCAAGATAAAATAAAAAAATTCCAATTAATAACTTTAGCACTCTATTGCAAATCCCCGGCAACGGCGCCAAAAATTGACGTGGCAGAAATTGGCGAGTTAAGAATTGTTATAAGATATGCATTGCAAGTATAGTTCTTAACCAACCAGAAATCCGCTTATCAATTTAGAAGGGTTGTCACAAAAATTAAAATTAAAATACTGGGAGTATGAATCCCAGGTCGTCTCCCAACGAGTTGCAGAAAGGTGTGCTATTTTATTAATCAGATGTTTTCAAAAAGAGTTTGAATTGAATAAACAGGAAATTAAATTGGAGAAATTAAGTAATTTAAATAAAAGCCTTGACTGGGAGTAGATTAGTTGGAAGCCCTATTCTTGTTACAGTACTCTCAAGATTAATTGATAATTGAAGGTTGTTCTGTTTAGTTATCCCTTACTAGGTAAAGGAAAGTCAAACAAGTTGGAATGCTGTTTCTATTCACAAGTTCCAATCCGCTTACTTGGAAGGACTGGCGTTAGTGACTAGAGAGCAATCCAACAATAAACCTAATTACAATTTCCCCTTTGAGCATTCCAACTCAAGGGTTCCTTTCAATCAACTCCCCATCAAGTTAGGGAACTACTCGCTCATTGTGAACATGGAATTCATAACATAGAAAAGAGAATTAAAGAAAGACATGATAAATAAAACTCAAAGGAATCAATTAAAAATAAAAGTAACTCTTGTATTAATAAATTCTAAAATAATCCAATAGTAAAATTGAGTAAATTAAAGGACATGGAAGAGTAAAGCCAAGTAAAGAAAATGAACTAGAATGACGAAGTCTTGATGAGGTAATAACTCTTCTCAATATCCCAATGCAAAGAGCAATTGAAATAAAAATCCTAAGAACTATGAATGTGTAGAGAGAAAACCTAGAAGAGGAGTAAAACTAGATCTAAAACTAAAAACTGTATAGAATGAATGTCGTTTTGGTTTCTGCATGTTCTCTGGCTCTAGTCTGCTTTTCTGGGCCAAAAACTGGGTCAAAACAGGGCCCAAAATCGCCCCCAGCGAATTCTGCAAATTATGCAAATCGCGCACGTCACGCGATCGCGTTATTCATGTGGACGCGTCATTCGGCATGTTGCTTTGCCACGCGGGCGCGTCTTTTACGCCTCCGCGTCACTTGTGCTGTTCCAATCCGCGCGGTCGCGTGAGCCATGCGGCCGCGTCACTGTAATTTCCTCTCTTTCGCGCGGTCGCGTGAGCCATCCGGCCACGTCACTTCTCGCTGGTCATCTCCTTAATTTCTTGTGTTCCTTCTATTTTTGCAAGCTTCCTTTCCAATCTCCAACTCATTAATGCCCTATAAAGCCTGAAACACTTAACACACAGATCACGACATCGAATGGAATAAAGGAGAATTAAAATACATAATTAAAAGTCTCTAGGGAGCAAGTTTTTTAATCATGTAATAATTTTATGAAGGAAATATAAATGCATGCTAATCATATGAATAAGTGGGTAAAAATCATGATAAAACCATGCAATTAAACACATTATAAACCATAAAATAGTGGTTTATCAGCCTCCTAACACCAAACTTAAAATTTGAGTGTGGGGGCTCTGTTTGACTCTGTATTGAGAGAAGCTTTTCATGCTTCCTCTCCATGGTTACAGAAGAAGATCCTTGAGCCTTAAACACAAGATAGTCCTCATTCACTTGAAGGACTAAACTCTCCTCTGTCCATATCAATAACAGCTCTTGCTGTGGTTAGGAAGGGTCTTCCTAGGATGATGGATTCATCCTCTTCCTTCCCAGTGTCTAGGATTATGAAATCAGCAGGGATGTACAGGCCTTCAACCTTCACCAAGACATCCTCTACAAGTCCGTAAGCCTGTTTCCTTGAATTGTTTGTCATCTCTAGTGAGATTCTTGCAGCTTGCACCTCAAAGATCCCTAGTTTCTCCATTACAAAGAGGGGCATGAGGTTTATACTTGAACCAAGGTCATACAGAGCCTTCTCAAAGGTCATGGTGCCTATGGTACAAGGTATTAAGAACTTTCCAGGATCCTGTTTCTTCTGAGGTAATTTCAGTTGAACCAGATCACTTAGTTCATTAATGAGCAATGGGGGTTCATCCTCCCAAGTCTTATTACCAAATAACTTGGCATTCAGCTTCATGATTGCTCCTAGATATTGAGCAACTTGTTCTTCAACAATATCTTCATTCTCTTCAGAGGAAGATACTCATCAAAGCTCATGAATGGCAACAGTAAGTTTAGTGGAATCTCTATGGTCTCTATATGAGCCTCAGATTCCTTTGGTTCCTCATTAGAAAACTCCTTGGAGGCCAGTGAACATCCATTGAGGTCTTCCTCACTGAAAATTTTTGCCTTTTCTTCCTCCTTGCATTCGGCCATATTGGTTATATTTATGGCCTTGCACTTTCTTTTTGGATTCTCTTCTGTATTGCTTGGGAGAGTACTAGGAGGGAGTTCAGTAACTCTTTTACTCAGCTGACCCACTTGTGCCTCCAAATTTCTAATGGAGGACCTTGCTTCAGTCATGAAACTGAGAGTGGTCTTAGATAGATCAGAGACTACAGTTGCTAAGTCAGAGTGGCTTTGCTTAGAATTTTCTGTCTGTTGCTGAGAAGATGATGGAAAAGGTTTGCTATTGCCAAACCGTGTTCTCCCACCATTATTATTATTTAACCCTTGATTAGGCTTCTGTTGATCCTTCCATGAGAAATTTGGATGATTCCTCCATGAAGGATTATAGGTGTTTCCATAGGATTCTCCCATGTAATTCACCTCTTCCATTGCAGGATTCTCAGGGTCATAGGCTTCTTCTTCAGAAGAAGCCTCCTTAGTACTACCTGATGCAGCTTGCATTCCAGACAGACTCTGAGAAATCATATTGACTTGCTGAGTCAATATTTTGTTCTGAGCCAATATTGCATTCAGAGTATCAATCTCAAGAACTCTTTTCTTCTGAGTTGTCCCATTATTCACAGGATTCCTTTTAGAAGTGTACATGAACGAGTTATTTGCAACCATTTCAATAAGTTTCTGGGCTTCTACAGGCGTCTTCTTCAGATGAAGAGATCCTCCAGCAGAGTGGTCCAATGACATCTTGGACAATTCAGACAGACCATCATATAATATACATATGATGCTCCATTCTGAAAACATGTCAGAAGGACACCTTCTGATCAATTGCTTGTATCTTTCCCAAGCTTCATAGAGGGCTTCACCTTCCTTCTGTCTGAAGGTTTGGACTTCCACTCTAAGCTTACTCAACTTTTGAGGTGAAAAGAATTTGGCCAAGAAAGCATTGACCAACTTTTCCCAAGAGTTCAGGCTGTCTTTAGGTTGTGAGTCCAACCATGTCCTAGCTCTGTCTCTTACAGCAAATGGGAAAAGCATAAGTCTGTAGACTTCAGGATTAACCCCATTGTTCTTAACAGTGTCACAGACTTGCAAGAATTTAGCTAAAAACTAATGAGGATCTTCCAATAGAAGTCCATGAAACTTGCAATTCTGCTGCATTAGAGAAACTAATTGAGGCTTAAGCTCAAAGTTGTTTGCTCTAATCGCATGAATTGAGATGCTCCTTCCACAGAAGTCAGAAGAGGGTGCAATAAAGTCACCAAGCATCTTCCTTGCATCTCCACCATTGTTGTTGGGTTCGGCCATCTCTTCTTCTTTTTCGAAAAATTCTGTCAGGTCCTCTCCAGAGTGTTGTGCTTTAGCTTCTCTTAGCTTCCTCTTTAGAGTCCTTTCAGGTTCCGGATCAGCTTTAACAAGAATATTCTTATCCTTGCTCCTACTCATATGAAAAGAAGAGAACAGAAAAGAATAGGAATCCTCTATGTCACAGTATAGAGATTCATTTATATGAGTAGAAGAAGAGAAGAGTAGAAGAATGAGAAGAGAAAAATTCGAACATAGAGAGGGAGAGAGGGTTCGAATTATAAGAGGAAGAGAGGTGTTAGTAAATAAATAAATAAATAGAAAGAGATGAGAGAGAGAGAATTCGAATTTTAAATTAAAATAAAAGGAAATTATTTTTGTTTTTATTTTAAGAGTAAAGTATTATTTTTGTCCCCAACGTTTGGGGTAAGTCCTATTTGTGTCTCTAACGTTTAAATCGTCCTATTTGTATCCTTAAAGTTTATAAAAGTGATTCAATGTTATCCTACTACAGTTATACTAACAAACCAGATTATATTTTTCAATTATTCTCACTTGGATGTATTCATTCTCAATTAGGTCTCACTTGGATGTGTTCAATTTTAATATTATATCCACTATTTGTTTTTAGATTCAATTATGTCCCTAGAAAAGTGAATTATGTAAATATTGTAGGAATTAGTTTCAACATTTGATGAGCTATTTTTCGGAGTAGATCATCGATTCTATCCCAGACATTTGTATTCTAACTTCAAGAAGAGATTTTTAAAACTCAAACTAAAGCACTCATGATGTGTAATTGACAGCGGGATAACATTGAATCACTTTTACAAACGTTAGGGATACAAATAGGACGATTTAAACGTTAGGAACACAAATAGGATTTACTCCAAACGTTGGAGACAAAAATGATACTTTACTTTTATTTTAATTATTGGTTAGTATTCTAATTTTAAGATAAGAAATAAAATAAAATTTGAAAACTAATTAAATTGATTAGTTAAAAAGGATTTTTTGAAAAAGTGTTAGTGATTTTCGAAAATTGGAGAGAGAAGAATAGTTAGGTGGTTTTGAAAAAGATATGATTGAAATAGAAAACTTTTAAAACCAAACAAAAAGTTAAGTGTTTAATTGAAAAAGATTTGAAAATCAATTTTGAAAAGATAAGAAGTTAGAAAAGAATTTTTGAAATTGATTTTGAAAAATATATGATTGAAATTTTGTTTTTAAAAAAATTTGAAAAGGAAGTTAAAAAGATTTGATTTTTGAAATTAAAGTTGGTTACTTGACTAATAAGAAACTAAAAGATATGATTTTAGAATTTAAAGATTGATCTTTTCTTAATAGGCAAGTAACAACTTGAAAATTTTTGAATCTAAACATTAAATGTTAGCATTAATTTTGAAAATTATGAAGTAAAATTAAGAAAAAGATTTTGAAAATCAATTTTAAAAATTTTCAAAAATAATTAAAAAAATGAAAAAGATTTGATTTTTGAAAAGGATTTGAAAAAGATAGAATTTTTAATTTGAAATTTTGACTTGACTAACAAGAAACAACTAAATTTTAAAACTTCATGACTAGATCAATTCAAATTTTCGAAATTTATGAGTGAAATAAGGGAAAGATATATATATTTTTTTTAATTTTTGAATGTTTGGTGAGGAGAGAGAAAAACATAAAAATGATGCAAAACATAAAAATTTAAGATCAAAACTAAAAATGCATGCAAGAACACTTTGAATGTCAAGATGAATACCAAGAACACTTTGAAGATCATGATGAACATCAAGAACATAATTTTAAAGAATTTTTAAGAAAAGAAAGACATGCAAGACACCAAACTTAAAAATTTTTAAACTATAGACACTAATAATTCAAAAATGCATATGAAAAACAAGAAAAGACACCAAACAAGAAAAATTTAAAGATCAAATAAGAAAAATCATCAAGAACAACTTGAAGATCAATGAAGAACATAATGCATGAGTTTTCGAAAATTAAAGAAAAATTAAAAAGATGCAATTGACACCAAACTTAAAATTTGACACAAGACTTAAACAAGAAACATAAAATTTTTGGTTTTTATGGTTTTATAATTTTTTTTGTATTTTTCGAAAATAATTTTGAAAAAGAAAAATAAGGATTTCAAAATTTTTAATAAGAATTCCAGGAATCATGCAATGTTAGTCTAAAGCTTCGGTCCAAAATTTTAGACATGGCTTAATAGCCAGCCAAGCTTTATGTGAAAGCTTCGGTCCAAAAATTTAGACATGGCCAATGGCCAGCCAAGCTTCAGCAGGACATTACATAAAATAGCTAAAATGATGAGAAAGACAAAGAAGCTCTTCTAAGGATAAGTGAAACCTCAGTCCAAAATTTTAGACATGGCTTAACAGCCAGCCAGGATTCAACATATCTCATGAAACTCTAGAATTCATTCTTAAAAATTCTGAAGAACATATATTTTTATTATTATTAAAAAAAATTTTGAAATTTTTTTTTGAAAATAAAAAGAATAAAAACAAAAAGCTTAAAATTAAAGTAAAATTACCTAATCTGATCAACAAGATGAACCGTCAATTGTCCAAACTCGAACAATCCCCGGCAACAGCGCCAAAAACTTGGTGCACGAAATTGTGATCTTTAACAATGGCGCCAAAAACTTGGTACGCACAATCTTAATCTCAACTCTTTTTTCACAACTCTGCACAACTAACCAGCAAGTGCACTGGGTCGTCCAAGTAATAAACCTTACGTGAATAAGGGTCGATCCCACGGAGATTGTCGGCTTGAAGCAAGCTATGGTCATCCTTGTAAATCTCAATCACGCAGATTCAAATGGTTATGAGGTTTTGATAATTAAAATATAAATAAAATATAAAATAAAATAGAGATACTTATGTAATTCATTGGTGGGAATTTCAGGTAAGCATCTGGAGATGCTTTGTTGCTTCTGAACTTCTGCTTTCCTATTGCCTTCTTCCAACCATGCGTTACCTCCTTCCATGGCAAGCTGTATGATCCTCTCGAATGAAAATAAATCCATCTGCGCTGTCACCGCATGGCTAATCATCTGTCGGTTCCCGCTAGCGTCGGAATAGAACCATTGTCCTTTTGCATACTGTCACTTGTGCCCCACATTCGTAGATTTGAAGCTCTTCACAGTCATCCCCTCCCAGATCCTACTCAGAATACCACAGACAGGGTTTAGACTTTCCGGATCCTGGATCCTACTCAGAATACCACAGACAAGGTTTAGACTTTCCGGATCCCAGGAATGGCTGCCAATAATTCTAGCCTATACCACGAAGGTTCTAATCTTAGATTAGAAACCCAAGAGAATATACTCCAGCTGTCGTCCAATGACTACATTGAATATCATGTAGATCGCTTTGTGGTTGTCAGGCACGCGACCTTGGCTAAGCGAGTAACGAAGATTGGGTGATTGTCACGGGTCACCCCTTCATTCTGACTTAACTGAATTAAGTACGAGAGTATATCTTGGAGAAGAAGTAGGCGTGAATTGAATAAAAAAATAACAGTACTTGCATTAATTCATGAAGAACAGCAGAGCTCCATACCTTAATCTATGGGGTGTAGAAACTCCACCGTAGAAAATACATAAGTGAAAAAGGTTTAGGCATGTCTGTGAGGCCAGCCTCCAAACGTGTACAATGATCAGGGTCTCAAGATAAAATTTTCGAACGTAAAATAAATCTCTAAAAGTAGTTTTTATACTAAACTAGTAGCTAGGGTTTACAGAAAATGAGTAACTAAGTGCAGATAGTGCAGAAATCTACTTCTGGGGCCCACTTGGTGTGTGCTTGGGCTGAGCATTGAAGCTTTTTCGGGCTTAGGCTGTTCCTGGAGTTAAACTCTAGTTTTGGTGCCAGTTTGGGCGTTTAACTCCAATTTTGGTGTCAGTTTGGGCGTTTTACGCTAGAATTCCTTGGGCTGACTTTGAACGCCGGTTTGGGCCATCAAATCTCAGGCAAAGTATGCACTATTATATATTTCTGGAAAGCCCTGGATATCTACTTTCCAACGCAACTAAGAGCGCACCAATTGGGCTTCTGTAGCTCCAGAACATCTACTTCGAGTATAGGGAGGTCAGAATCCAACAGCATCTGCAGTCATTTTTCAGCCTCTAAATCAGATTTTTGCTCAGGTCCCTCAATTTCAGCCAGAAATACCTAAAATCACAGAAAAACACACAAACTCATAGTAAAATCTAGAAATATGATTTTTGAATAAAAACTAATAAAAATATAATATAAAGTAATTAAATCATACTAAAAACTATGTAAAAACAATGCCAAAAAGGGTATAAATTATCCGCTCATCAAGGCATAAATGAGAAATTGACAAGAAGAACTAAGAGAATCAAAGAAATTGAACAAGAAAAAGTAAAGAAAACTAAATCAAAACAAGAATTAAAACCTAAATCTAAGAGAGATTAACCTGAATCTACCCTAATTCTAGAGAGAAGAGGGAGCTTCTCTCTCAAGAAAACTACCCTAAGACATGTTTCTACACTGCCCTAATTGCTCCCCCTTGTTCCTTCTTAAATTTGGCTTCAAATACTTCAGAAATGAGTTGAATTTGGGCCTGGATGAGCTCAGAAATTGCCAGCCACGATTTCTTTATGTTAGTCACATGACAAGTGTCACACATACGCGGAGGTCACACGTACACGTCGCTTGACGAAAACTCTGGTCATACGTATACGAAACTAGGCAGATTACCAAAACCTCATTTCTTTATGATCCTTCATTTTTGCATGCTTTTTCTTCATTTCTACAATCCAATCTTTGCCTTCTAAGCCTGAAATCACTTAACAAACACATTAAGGCATCGAATGGAATTAAAATAAATTAATTTAGCAATTTAAGAACCTATAAAGCATGTTTTTATTCTTAAGCACAATTTAGGGAGAATTTACAAAACTATGCTATTTCATTGAATAAATATGAGATAAGTTGATAAAATCTACTAAATTCAATACAAGATAAACCCTAAAATTGGGGTTTATCACAACTCATAAAAAATATATTACAAAAGATTGACATAGTAGGGTGAATGTTACGGTGGATAATGTAGTTGTCCGAGTTTGATCTCAAGTATGAGCCTAGGTCAGCCATCAAGTCCCAGTATGTTGCTAACTTTGTAGCAGAATATGCAGGTCAAGAACCTAAAGAACAGCCAGTAACTTGGAAGATCTATTCTGATGGACGTCTAACAAAGTCGGTAGCAGGACAAAGTAATCTTGGAAAATGAAAAAGGCACCACATTAGAGTTGTCTTTGAGATTCAACTTCAAAGCTTCTAATAATGAAGTAGAATATAAGGAAGTGTTAGCAAGATTATTACTTGCTCGAGAACCAGGAGCAAAAAAGGTATTCTTTCTCAGTGATTTACAAGTCCTTACATTGCAGATCAATGGAGGTTATCAAGCAAAAGAACTTAACATGAAGTAGTATCTACAGAAGACCTTAAGTCTGCTTTACGAATTCCAAGAATCTAAGGTCCGACACACAGCAAGAGGAAAATGGCGGAGTTGATGCCTTATCGAAGCTTGCAAGCACGAAGCCAGGAGGGAACAACAAAAGTTTGATACAGGAAAACCTCCAACACCCTTCGATCACTAACTAGTCGAATGCAGAAGTACTCATAATAATAGGGCCAGACATGGGTTAGATGAATCCTATTTTGGAGTACATAAAGTTTGACATCTTCCCTTCCAATAAAAAAAGCCAAGAAACTTGTCTGAGAAGTATAGTATTACAACTGGTACAAGGAACCTTGTATAGAAGGGGATCTTAGCTTCATTAGTTAAGTGTGTCCCCACATCCAAAACTGAAGAAGTGTCAGAAGAAATCCATGCAAGAATCTGTGGAAACCATCTGGGAGCTCGATCATTGGCCAAAAAGGTAATTCAAGCTGTGTTTTATTGCCCTATACTACAAAAGGATACCACCAACTATGTGTAAACGTGTTTGGCTTGTCAACTCAATGCCAACTTCCATGTAGCACCACCTGAGGGCTCATTAGTGTCACTTCAACTTGACCCTTTGGGAAATGTGAGATGGATCTATTCAGACCATTTCCACAAGCTCCTGGCTAAGTGATGTATTTGATTGTGGCAATCGATTACTTCACAGAGTGAATAGAGGCAGAGCCTTTAGCTTCCATCACAATGCTACAATGCAAAAGATTCTTGCTCAGAAACATAATTACTAGGTTTGGTGTTCTGACTTCTATCATGGTGGACAATGAAATTCAACTCACTTATGCAACCTTTAGAAAATTGGTATCTGACCTTAAAATCAAACACCAAATCATGTCTGTTGAACACCCTCAGGCTAAGAGGTAGGCTAAAGAAACAAACAAAGTCATATTGCTAGGATTGGAAAGAAGGTTAAAGACAACAAAGGGAGTCTGGGCCAAATAGCTACCACATGTTCTGTGGACATATCGTACAATACCTTAATCCACTACTAGAAAATCTCCTTTTTGACTTACATATGGAATAAAAGCCATGATCTCGGTAGAAATAAATGAAGAAAGCTCATGTATATGATTTTACAATAAGGTCGGGGATATCAAAGCTTACAGAAAATAGCTTGGGCTATTACATGAGGAAAGAGAGCAACTCGGATAAAAGAGGAAGACATCAATCAAAGAATGGTAACCAGATACAGTAAGAAAGTTATTAAGAGAAGATTCAATAAGAATGGTCTCATTATGATTTGAAACGACATCAGGACACCAACTCCTAGGGAAAGGAAGATCACAACTAACTAGAAAGGACCCTATAAAGTGGTGCAGGTTCTTGATGTATGACCATCTTAAACACTTTTCATTAGCATTTATTATGGAAAAGTTGTGAGTTTTGCTTAATAATTATATGATTTTCAAGGCTTTTCTTTTAGTACTTTGATTTCTTTGGTTTCATGATTCTTGTAGGAAAATGTTAGAAAAAGAGAAGAAAAATAACAACGAGTAACCAAAAATTAAAGACAAGTGCAAGGAGAATTCGTGGATATTGTCAACCTTGACCTCTTTACACTCCAACGAGTATCACTTATGCTATAGAGGTCCAATTGACACAGTTCCAGCAATATTAGAAAGCCAACTTCCAGATCTTTTCAATAATATATAATAGTCTATCCTTTTTCTCTGGCCTCACGGTGCTAAACGCCGCGGCATTGGCGTTTAGCGCCAAACCGCATCTAGCATCACCATTCTATGCGGGAGTCCCGGTGCCAAATGCCACCAAAGTGGTGCCAAATGCCTACAACAGCCTCAAACCCAAGAAATCTTTGTAATTAATGAAGATTTGAAGATACTGATGGGATATTTTTGTGGAAAAACGAATTTTTCCAAAACACCCAAAACTAACCGGCAAGTGCACCGGGTCGCATCAAGTAATAATAACTCACGGGAGTGAGGTCGATCCCACAGGGATTGAAGGATTGAGCAATTTTAGTTTAGTGGTTGATTTAGTCAAGCGAATCAAGATTTGGGTGAGAGATTTGTGATTTGCAGATTTAAATTGCATAGAAAGTAAAGGGAATGGGTAATTGGCATGAAATTAAAGAGAACTGAAACTTAAAGTGCTGAATCTTAAAGAACAAGAAATTAAATGGCAGAAACTTAGAACGCAAGAAATGTAAATTGTAGAATCTTAAAGTGCAAGAAATGTAAATGGCTTGAATTGTAAAAGGAATTGGGAATTGGATTTGCAGAATTTAAACAAGGAAAAGTAAACTGCAACAAACAGAGAAGTAAAGGATGACTTGAATCTAACCGGATCTTAAAACAGAAATGTGAATGAGATTTAAAAACATTAAACAGAGGATGTAAAATTGGAATTCAGATCTCAGGACTCAAGAGACTAGATAACCAAGTCTAGATCTCAATGCCTTCCTAGATCCAACAAGAGTAATTGCAAAGGAAATGTAAATTGCAGAGAAAATAGATGAGAGAGCAAGTAACAAAAACTAAAATTCAATTAAGCAGAGAATTAAACAAGATCCCAAGGTGAGATTGAAACAGAAGTTCTTCAATTCTCCACCCAAGATCCGAAGCAAGAAAATTAAAGAGTGCTGGGCAAGAACAAGGAAGAAGAGAGATCAATTCTCCTCCCCAATTCTCTTGAATTAAAGTAACAATGCTAGAATGTAAAATAAGCTCTCTGCTGCAAGTATTGAAAAATTCTAAAAAGGAAGCTCCCTAAAAACTTAAATCCTATGCTATTTATATACTTTCTTCAAATGGTCTTCAAGTCTTCAATTGGGCCTTTGCTCTTGATGGAATTGGGTTGATAGAGGCCTTGGTTGATTGCTCTTGGAGTTTGGAGAAGAACCGAATCGAACCGGGTTTGGAATCATGAAAGCTTGAGTAAAAGTTTGAGTAAAAGTTTGAGGCAAACTTTTACTCCAACTTTTCACATCAGCCACCCTCTTTTGCTGATACCAATGTTGGGGCAAAAGTTTGGGGTCAAACTTTTGCTCCAACGTTGGCCTCCCCTTGCACACTCATGGCGCCAACGTTAGCCAAAAAGTTAGAGGCTAATGTTGGCGCAAACTTTTGCTCTCCAGGGTGTGTTGTTCATGCGCCAACGTTTGCCAAAAAGTTAGGGGCTAACGTTGGCACAAACTTTTGCTCTCCAGGGTGTTGATTTGTGATGCCAAAAGTTTGCCAAAAAATTTGAGGCTAACTTTTGCTCCAGCTTTTTGCCCAAAAGTTTGCACAAAAGTTTGAGGCAAACTTTTGGTCCAGCTTTTTGCTCCCTGGTTCATTTGTAAATCATGTTGCTTGTATGCGAAGTTTGTATTCGTAGGTTTTGATGAATGACAAACCAACAAACGACATGAAAGACAAACCAACAAACAACTTGAATGAACAAGCATGTTGAAAGATCAACCAACATTCAACGTTGAGGAATGAAGAGTTGAAAGCAACACAACAACAACAAGAAACTCAAGTCCACAACATTTGAAGACAAGTATAGTGTCTTAGGACTTAGGTAACTTCTTGTTAAGAACCAATTGCTAAATCTCTCAACACACACTCACAAAATGTTTTGATGCACATCTTGCAATTCGATGCTAGCCAAATGGTTTAAAAACTTGTTTTCAAAGGTACAAAAGCATAGGAATTGACTCCAACAAGTTTGAGATCAATCCTAAGTATTTTGAAGTGATTTTAAGCCATTATTTAAGGTTTGCATCGATGCACACTCATCTTGCATCGATGCAAAGCATGCGACGACTTGTTGCATCGATGCAAAGATGTTTGCATCGATGCAACCTAGCTGAAAATTCAAATTTCAGCTTCAAAGACACATTTGCATCGATGCAAAGTGTTATGCATCGATGCAAATGATTCAAAAACATAAAAAACGGCTAGTTTTAACAAAACGGCTCCATCCCATTAACTCCCCAACGTTTCTAAGGTTTGGGGAGTCTATAAATAGATGGATTGAAGCCTTATTTCATACATGTGAGTATTTGCAAACTATCTTGTTCATATTCTTTCATTCTACACATTTTTAAGGTGTTATAATACACAATTTGAGAGAGCAATATCAATTGGTTCAATAGTGCTAAAATTGTAATCATACACTCTTCTAGAGAGTACTCATTTCATCTCAACAATTCTTTGAGAATTGTTTTCTTGTAACACTTTGTAAATTGGAGTGTGATCTCCAAGGTTGAGTCAAGAGTTATAAACACTATAGTCGGTGAGGATACCAAAGAAGTATACTAAGTACTCAAGGAAAATCTTAGAGAAGGTATCTCTAAGTGGAGTGGGTTAGTATACGAGTGGTGATCATATACCGTGAGGTGTTAGAAACTAAGGACTCGGACTGTAAAAGGTTTTGCGCAAGCACCTTGAAGCTTGGCAATAGTGGAACTTCTCAATAGCGATTGAGAAAGAAAGTGGACGTAGGACAAGGATTGTGCCGAACCACTCTAAATAGCGTTTGCATCTCTCCAAACTCATCTCTTCTATATTATTGTCTTTTACCTTTGAGCAAATAAATTGTGATCGAAAAGTAGCTTCGTAAGTACTTAAGGAATAGCTTAAGTCCGATTGGTGAAAAGCTTGATCAATTTATTTGAGTTGGTGTCTATTGGAAAGTAAAAGCTCCTTATAAATGCTTAGCAATTGAGTTAAGCTCTTGGAAAAATACTAGTACAATAACACTTTTGTATATTGTCTTTAACTTTCGCAAAAAGATTCATTGTTGTTGCAATACTCAATTCACTCCCCTCTTGAGTAATTGTGCATAGGTTCTACAAGTGGCATCAGAGCTTAACCCTTTGAAAGACTTAATCGTTTAAGGGAAAAGATCATGGCAAGCACAAGCTTTAACAACAACAACAATGAATCTTTTTGCGAAAGTTAAAGACAATATACAAAAGTGTTATTGTACTAGTATTTTTCCAAGAGCTTAACTCAATTGCTAAGCATTTATAAGGAGCTTTTACTTTCCAATAGACACCAACTCAAATAAATTGATCAAGCTTTTCACCAATCGGACTTAAGCTATTCCTTAAGTACTTACGAAGCTACTTTTCGATCACAATTTATTTGCTCAAAGGTAAAAGACAATAATATTGAAGAGATGAGTTTGGAGAGATGCAAACGCTATTTAGAGTGGTTCGGCACAATCCTTGTGCTACGTCCACTTTCTTTCTCAATCGCTATTGAGAAGTTCCACTATTGCCAAGCTTCAAGGTGCTCGCGCAAAACCTTTTACAATCCAAGTCCTTAGTTTCTAACACCTCACGATATATGATCACCACTCGTATACTAACCCACTCCACTTAGAGATACCTTCTCTAAGATTTGCCTTGAGTACTTAGTATACTTCTTTGGTATCCTCACCGACTATAGTGTTTATAACTCTTGACTCAACCTTGGAGATCACACTCCAATTTACAAAGTGTTACAAGAAAACAATTCTCAAAGAATTGTTGAGATGAAATGAGTACTCTCTAGAAGAGTGTATGATTACAATTTTAGCACTATTGAACCAATTGATATTGCTCTCTCAAATTGTGTATTATAACACCTTAAAAATGTGTAGAATGAAAGAATATGAACAAGATAGTTTGCAAATACTCACATGTATGAAATAAGGCTTCAATCCATCTATTTATAGACTCCCCAAACCTTAGAAACGTTGGGGAGTTAATGGGATGGAGCCGTTTTGTTAAAACTAGCTGTTTTTTATGTTTTTGAATCATTTGCATCGATGCATAACACTTTGCATCGATGCAAATGTGTCTTTGAAGCTGAAATTTGAATTTTCAGCTAGGTTGCATCGATGCAAACATCTTTGCATCGATGCAACAAGTCGTCGCATGCTTTGCATCGATGCAAGATGAGTGTGCATCGATGCAAACCTTAAAGAATGGCTTAAAATCACTTCAAAATACTTAGGATTGATCTCAAACTTGTTGGAGTCAATTCCTATGCTTTTGTACCTTTGAAAACAAGTTTTTAAACCATTTGGCTAGCATCGAATTGCAAGATGTGCATCAAAACATTTTGTGAGTGTGTGTTGAGAGATTTAGCAATTGGTTCTTAACAAGAAGTTACCTAAGTCCTAAGACACTATACTTGTCTTCAAATGTTGTGGACTTGAGGTTCTTGTTGTTGTTGTGTTGCTTTCAACTCTTCATTCCTCAACGTTGAATGTTGGTTGATCTTTCAACATGCTTGTTCATTCAAGTTGTTTGTTGGTTTGTCTTTCATGTCGTTTGTTGGTTTGTCATTCATCAAAACCTACGAATACAAACTTCGCATACAAGCAACATGATTTACAATTTCCCCCTTTTTGATAATGACAAACCAATTTTGAGGATTTGCATTTATAAATGATTTGAAAGCAACAATAATGCACTTTGTTTTATAGAAAACTTTGGAGAAGACTTCTTTCAAAAATTTTGCAGGAGTTCCCCCTAAATATGTGCATTTGTTCCCTTAAAGGGCGTTTTTCAAAGAAAACGATTTAGATATCAAAAGTTTTTTTGCTTAGCGGAAGTCTTTTTGAAATCATTGTTTCGCAAACTTATTCATGTTGCTTGTATGCGAAGTTTGTATTCGTAGGTTTTGATGAATGACAAACGAACAAACGACATGAAAAACAAATCAACAAACAACTTGAATGAAAAAGCATGTTGAAAGATCAACCAACATTCAACGTTGAGGAATGAAGAGTTGAAAGCAACACAACAACAACAAGAAACTCAAGTCCACAACATTTGAAGACAAGTATAGTGTCTTAGGACTTAGGTAACTTCTTGTTAAGAACCAATTGCTAAATCTCTCAACACACACTCACAAAATGTTTTGATGCACATCTTGCAATTCGATGCTAGCCAAATGGTTTAAAAACTTGTTTTCAAAGGTACAAAAGCATAGGAATTGACTCCAACAAGTTTGAGATCAATCCTAAGCATTTTGAAGTGATTTTAAGCCATTCTTTAAGGTTTGCATCGATGCACACTCATCTTGCATCGATGCAAAGCATGCGACGACTTGTTGCATCGATGCAAAGATGTTTGCATCGATGCAACCTAGCTGAAAATTCAAATTTCAGCTTCAAAGACACATTTGCATCGATGCAAAGTGTTATGCATCGATGCAAATGATTCAAAAACATAAAAAACGGCTAGTTTTGACAAAACGGCTCCATCCCATTAACTCCCCAACGTTTCTAAGGTTTGGGGAGTCTATAAATAGATGGATTGAAGCCTTATTTCACACACGTGAGTATTTGCAAACTATCTTGTTCATATTCTTTCATTCTGCACATTTTTAAGGTGTTATAATACACAATTTGAGAGAGCAATATCAATTGGTTCAATAGTGCTAAAATTGTAATCATACACTCTTCTAGAGAGTACTCATTTCGTCTCAACAATTCTTTAAGAATTGTTTTCTTGTACACTTTGTAAATTGGAGTGTGATCTCCAAGGTTGAGTCAAGAGTTATAAACACTATAGTCGGTGAGGATACCAAAGAAGTATACTAAGTACTCAAGGCAAATCTTAGAGAAGGTATCTCTAAGTGGAGTAGGTTAGTATACGAGTGGTGATCATTTACCGTGAGGTGTTAGAAACTAAGGACTTGGATTGTAAAAGGTTTTGCGCGAGCACCTTGAAGCTTGGCAATAGTGGAACTTCTCAATAGCAATTGAGAAAGAAAGTGGACGTAGGACAAGGATTGTGCCGAACCACTCTAAATAGCGTTTGCATCTCTCCAAACTCATCTCTTCAATATTATTGTCTTTTACCTTTGAGCAAATAAATTGTGATCGAAAAGTAGCTTCGTAAGTACTTAAGGAATAGCTTAAGTCCGATTGGTGAAAAGCTTGATCAATTTATTTGAGTTGGTGTCTATTGGAAAGTAAAAGCTCCTTATAAATGCTTAGCAATTGAGTTAAGCTCTTGGAAAAATACTAGTACAATAACACTTTTGTATATTGTCTTTAACTTTCGCAAAAAGATTCAACAAGAGTAATTGCAAAGAAAATGTAAATTGCAGAGAAAGTAGATGAGAGAGCAAGTAACAGAAACTGAAATTCAATTAAGCAGAGAATTAAACAAGATCCCAAGGTGAGATTGAAACAGAAGTTCTTCAATTCTCCACCCAAGATCCGAAGCAAGAAAATTAAAGAGTGCTGGGCAAGAACAAGGAAGAAGAGAGATCAATTCTCCTCCCCAATTCTCTTGAATTAAAGTAACAATGCTAGAATGTAAAATAAGCTCTCTGCTGCAAGTATTGAAAAATTCTAAAAAGGAAGCTCCCTAAAAACTTAAATCCTATGCTATTTATATACTTTCTTCAAATGGTCTTCAAGCCTTCAATTGGGCCTTTGCTCTTGATGGAATTGGGTTGATAGAGGCTTTGGTTGATTGCTCTTGGAGTTTGGAGAAGAACCGAATTGAACCGGGTTTGGAATCATGAAAGCTTGAGTAAAAGTTTGAGTAAAAGTTTGAGGCAAACTTTTACTCCAACTTTTCACATCAGCCACCCTCTTTTGCTGATACTAACGTTGGGGCAAAAGTTTGGGGTCAAACTTTTGCTCCAACATTGGCCTCCCCTTGCACACTCATGGCGCCAACGTTAGCCAAAAAGTTAGAGGCTAACGTTGGCGCAAACTTTTGCTCTCCAGGGTGTGTTGTTCATACGCCAACGTTTGCCAAAAAGTTAGGGGCTAACGTTGGCGCAAACTTTTGCTCTCCAGGGTGTTGATTTGTGATGCCAAAAGTTTGCCAAAAAGTTTGAGGCTAACTTTTGCTCCAGCTTTTTGCCCAAAAGTTTACACAAAAGTTTGAGGCAAACTTTTGGTCCAGCATTTTGCTCCCTGGTTCATTTTCACTTATTCCAAAAGTTTGAGCTAAAGTTTGAGGCAAACTTTTGCTCAAACTTTTTGTCCTCTCTTCCTCCTAGCCATTCCTTCTTGCTTCAACCTTTCTCCAAGCTTTCTTCACCTATCATTAATCAACCAAACACATCAAAGCTATGCTCAAAATCATGAGATATTCATTCTTTCATAATATGTGACAATTATAGCATAAAACCTCATGAAATAGCATGAATTCATACATGGTTGATTAAATCAAAGGAAACATGAAAATCTACCCAATTGGCTTGCTTATGGCTCAAGAAGGTGCATAATTCAATTGAAAACAAAAGAAAAAGGCTAGTGAAACTAGGCTAAGATGACTTGTCATCAGATACCAAGCTTAAATTACATGAAAGATCACTAGTTAGTCAAAGAGTCATTAAGAAAAGATTTAATTTGATTAGATTTTGTTTTGATTTAGTTTGAATTTGAATGATTAGATTTGATTTGATTTTTATTTAGTTTGAATTTGAATTCTAGGTTTAGTATTAGAGGTCATTACTATAAAAGGGGACTTCCTTCCTCCTCAAGGACACACACTCACTCTCCCTCTCTTCCATCTTATACTCCTCATTAAAGTTAGGTTTTACATTAGAGTAGGATTTGGAATTTTCTGCACTATCGGCAACTAATCCTCCATTGTTAAGGTTAGGAGCTCTATTTACTTTGATGGATTAATAATTATTTGTTCTTCTACTCTTGAATTAAGCTTTAATTATTGTTTATGGATTGATTTCGTTCTTCATCTTAGGAATTAGAGTATATTGGAAGATAACTCTTTTTCTATTTGAATTCTTGTTGAATCTTGGAAAAGTTATATCACTAGAATTAAAGCTTGAAATCAACTCCTCACAACTTTCTAATTATTTGGATTTAATGTGATACGTAACATATAATCATCTTATTTTTGGGTACTTAGGGTTTGTGTGGCTCATAAACTAGGATTGGACTTAATCTTTTAATTTAAATTAAGTGACCAAGAAATTGGCGGTTGATTAGGTTAGAGGAGATTAAACTACTAAGGAATTAGGGTTTAATCACTTAGGATTTGCCATAAACATAATCTTTGCATGATCAAAGTAGTTAACATTGAATATTAATCCGGAAATTTAAATATCCTTGACACCTTAATTATCTTTATCATATTATTTCCTTAACCTATTTTAATTTGCTCTTGTTAAATTTTCTGCTTTCATGTTCTATACTATTGAAACCCTTATTTTTTATTGTCTGACTAGAATAATTAGTTGACTATTGTTTGCTTAATCTTTTAATTCTCGTGGGATCGATACTCACTCACCTGAGTTTAGTACTTGGTACGACCCGATGCACTTGCCGGTAAGTTGTGGATTGTAAATTCTGCACCAAGTTTTTGGCGCCGTTGCTAGGGATTGCTGTATTTGACAACTACGCATTGTTTGATTGCTTAGATTAGACGTTGTTTGCTTTAATTTTAATTATTTTTGTTCTTGAAATTTTCGAAAATTTAGTTTTAATTTGTTTAAAATTTTTCCTTAATTTTTGAAATTAAGTTTGGTGTCCCCTTAGTTCCTTTATTTTAAATTTCTTATCTATTATTCTTTAGTAGTTTCGAAATTTTTGGTTTCATCTATTTATTAATTTTGAAATTTTTGCATAATTTATTTGGTTTTTTCTGTTGTATTTCTTTTACGCAGGTTACCTCATCGGGAATTCTCTTCACTCTAACGTAGAGATTCCCTCTTTTTCTTGTTTTTTGTTTATTTATGAGCAGGAACAGGAACAAAGAACCTCTTCTAGACTTTGATCCTGAGATTGAAAGAATCTTGAGAAGGCACCTACAGCAGGCTAGAGCTTACAAAGCCGGTAAAAATCTCAGGGACAATTTTGAAAAGGAAGTTGAAGAGCTCACTATGGATCCCAACAACAACAACCTTGTTAATCCAAATGCTCTTCATGGTCCTAATAATCCTGAGCAACCCAGAAGGACACTTGGTTCATACACTGCTCCTAGTCCCAATTTCTATGGGAATAGTATTGTTGTACCTTTTGTGGCTGCCAACAACTTTAAGCTGAAGCTTCAGCTCATCACTTTGGTGCAACAGAATTGTCAATTTCGTGGACTACAGGAAGATCTAAACCTATTTATTTCTAATTTCCTGCAGATCTGTGATATTGTGAAGACCAATGGTGTTCAGTCTGATGTTTATAAGTTGCTCCTCTTTTCTTTTGCTGTATGGGATAGCGCCAAGCAGTGACTTGATACACAGCCTAAGGAGAGCTTGGATAATTGGGATAAGTTGGTCAACAAGATTATGACCAAGTTCTTTTCACCTCAGAAGCTAACTAAGCTAAGGACATATGTTTAGACTTTCAGGCAGAGAGAGGGTGAATCTCTCTATGAAGCTTGGGAGAGATACAAATTGATGCTCAGAAAATGTCCTCTTAACATATTTTCAGATTGAATTCAATTACAGATCTTTTATGATGGAGTTACTGAGACCGCCAAAATGTCTCTGGATAATTCTACAAGCGGATCCCTCCACATGAAAAAGACCACTGAAGAGGCTATGAAGTTGATTGAAATGGTTGCTAACAACCAATACTTGTACTCTTCTGAGAGAACCTCTGTGAGGAAAGGAATAATGGAATTGGATGCTTTGGATACAATTCTTGCTCAGAACAAGGCCATGTCTCAACAAATCAATGCCATTACCTAGCACTTGAGTGGAATACAAATCTCAGCTGTTAATACTCAAGATACATCTTATGACAAGAGTGATGGCTTCCTTTAAGGTGAGACTTATGGTTATGCTCAATTTCCTCTTGAACAGGTTAATTACATGGGTAATTCCTCTAGACCCCTAACAATGATCTTTTCTCTAAGACATATAATCTGGGGTGGAAAATCATCCTAATTTTGGTTGAGGAAATCAAGCACGGAGGCAACAAAATTTTAGCAATAATTCTCAGGGCAATTTCAAGCAGAATAACTTTAGCAACCAGCAGTTTCAGCCTTCTCAACCATAACAAGCACCTTTTCAGTCTCAGAATTCTCCTGAATTGGCATCTATTATTACAGAACTCTCCAATAATATTGATAATTTTATGCAAAAAACTAGAGCTTCACTTAGGAACTTAGAGATTCAAGTGGGTCAGTTGAGTAAGCAAGCATCTGAGAGGCCTCCTAATGCTCTTCCTAGTGACACAGTACCTAATCCAAAGAAGGAATGCAAGGCCATCCATCTGAGAAGTGGTAAGGTAACAGGTTCAGTGGAAAAGGTTAGTGACGAGCCAGTTGAAAAAGAAGCTACAGAGAAGAAAAATGAAGAGGTAGAGCACACCCCCTATAGACACCCAAACAACCCATTTCTGGTTGATCTTGAGAAGTATTCGACGCTACCTAAGACTCTTGAGTACAAGCCTAAGTATCTTAAGAAGGCTTCCAAGGACAAGCAATTCTCCATATTTTTAGAAGTCTTTAGGAAGCTTCAGATCGATATTCCTTTTACAGAGGCCCTTGAGCAGATGCCTCTTTATGCCAAGTTTATAAAGGAATTGTTGACTAACAAAAGGAATTGGAAAGAAAGTGAGACAGTTGTGCTTACTAAGGAATGCAGTGCCATTGTTCAGCAGGATCTCCCAGAGAAGATGTAAGATCTAGGGAGCTTTTTTATTCCTTACACCATTGGAGACATCACTATTCAGAGAGCTTTATGTGATTTTGGAGCTAGCATCAACTTCATGCCCCTTTCTTTGATGAGAAAGCTCCAGATTGATGAGGTAAAACCCACTCGTATTTTTCTTTAACTTACTGACCGTTCAATTAAATTTTCTATTGGAGTTGTTGAGAACTTACTTGTGAAAGTAGGACCTTTTATTTTTCCTGCTAATTTTGTCATACTGAATATGGAAGAGGATAAAAATGCCTCTATTATTCTTGGGAGACCCTTTTTAGCTATATGTAGAGCTCTTATTGATGGTCAGGAGGTTGCCCTAAATGTGCTTGAGGCTTTGCAACACCCTAATGATTTTGAAGGCTGTATGAGAGTTAATTTGATTGAGCCTCTGATTAAAGAGGTATTTGAAGCTGAAGTGCTTGATGATATTCTGGACTCTCCTTCTGAGGATGATTTGCTTGAGATTGATGATTCACTTCCTCAGAAGGAGAAGCCTCACATGCCTAGTACTAAGGAAGGGCCTCCGAAGTTTGAGTTGAAACCCTTGCCTTCCTCCTTGAAGTATGCCTTCCTGAGCAAATATGATACGTATCTGGTGATTATTAGCTCCTCTCTGAGACATGACGAGGAGTATGCGCTACTTCAAGTACTCAAGAGTCATAAAACGGCTCTTGGGTGGACCATTAGTGATTTGAAGGGGATTAGTCCGGCCAAGTGTATGCACAAGATCTTGCTTGAAGATGATGCTAAATCGGTTGTGCAACCACAGAGGCGACTAAATCCAATCATAAAAGAAGTGATCCAAAAAGAGGTGATGAAGCTTTGGGAAGCCGGAATTATTTACCCTATCTCTGATAGCCCATAGGTGAGTCCAGTGCAAGTGGTTCCCAAAAAAGGAGGGATGACAGTGATCAAGAATGAAAAGAATGAGCTTATTCCCACAAGGACTGTCACAGGGTGGCACATGTGTATTGATTACAGGAGGCTCAACAATGCTACAAGAAAGGATCACTTCCCCTTGCCTTTCATTGATCAGAAGCTTGAGAGGTTAGCCAGCCATGCTTTTTACTATTTTTTAGATGGATACTCTGGCTATAATCAGATTACTGTAGACCCTCAAGATCAGGAAAATATGGCATTCACATGTCCCTTTGGAGTATTTGCTAACAGGAAGATGCCGTTTAGACTCTGTAATGCCCCAGTAACTTTTCAGAAGTGTATGCTCTCTATTTTCTCAAACATGGTTGAAAATTTCATTGAGGTATTTATGGATAACTTTTTTGTTTTTGGTAATTCTTTTGATCCATGCCTTAAGCATCTCCCCTTGGTCTTGAAACGGTGCTAGGAAATAAACCTTGTTTTAAATTGGAAAAAATGTCATTTTATGGTCAATGAAGGTATTGTTCTTGGGCACCAGATTTCAAGTAAAGGAATTGAGGTTGATAAAGCTAAGGTGGAGGTAATCAAAAAATTACCACCACCCACTAATGTTAAGGTAATCCGAAGTTTCTTGGGACATGAAGATTTTATATAAGATTTATAAAGGGTTTTTCTAAGATTGCTAAACCTTTGAGCAACCTCTTGGTTGCTGACATTCCTTTTAATTTTGATGATGATTGTTTACAAGCCTTTGAAACTCTGAAAGCAAGGCTTGTCTCTGCTCCCATCATAGCTCCTCCCAACTGGGATTTACCATGTGAATTGATGTGTGATGCCAGTGACTATGCTATTGGAGCCGTCCTAAGATAGAGACAAGACAAGCTTATGCACGTCATTTACTACGCTAACCGTGTGCTAAATGACACACAAAAGAATTACACAACTACAGAAAAAGAATTACTGGTTGTAGTTTATGCTTTTGATAAGTTTAGGTCCTATTTAATTGGTTCTAAGATTATTATTTTTACTAACCATGTTTCTCTTAAGTACCTTTTAACCAAGCAGGATTCTAAACCAAGATTGATCAGGTGGGTGCTCCTTCTTTAGGAGTTTGATATTGAGATTGGAGATAGGAAAAGGGTCAGAAAATCAAGTTGCTGACCATCTTTCTAGGATTGAGCCTGAAGAAGGGAATCAAGAACCCTCACTTGTGAGTGAGACCTTCCTGAATGAGCAGCTCTTTATGATTCAGAGGGTTCCGTGGTTTACGAACATTGCAAAATACAAAGCCATGAGGTTCATCCCCAAGGAGTACACTAAACAACAAGTTAAAAAAGCTTTTAAATGATGCAAAGTACTACTTGTGGGAAGAACCTTATCTTTTTAAGAGATGCTCAGATGGTATAATCCGGTGTTGTGTCTCAGATGTGGAATCACAACAGATTCTCTGGCATTGTCATGGTTCCAAGTACGGAGGCCACTTTGGGGGTGAAAGGACGACTACTAAGGTCCTTCAGAGCGGTTTTTATTGGCCGACTCTCTTTAGAGACTCTCGGGAATTTGTGAGGAACTGTGTCAAGTGCTAGAGGGCAGGGAACCTTCCCCACAATCATGAGATACGACAGCAAGAAATTCTAGAGATTGAGTTGTTTGATGTGTGGGGTATTGATTTCATGGGTCCTTTCCAACCATCATACTCAAATACTTACATCTTGGTGGCATTGGATTATGTGTCCAAGTGGGTGGAAGTAGTGGCTTTACCCACTAATGATGCCAAAGTGGTGATGAGCTTTCTTCAGAGATATATCTTCAGCCAGTTTGGTATCAAAGGACACTCATTAGTGATGGAAGAAGCCGCTTCTGCAATAGACAGTTGGACTCCCTTTTGCAAAGATATGGTGTCCATCATATGGTAGCAACCCCTTATCACCCTTACACAAGTGGACAGGTTGAGGTCTCAAACAGAGAACTCAAGAGGATTTTAGAGAAGACTGTTAATATTTCAAGAAAGGAATGGGCGTGGAAGCTTGATGATGCTCTCTGGGCATACCGAACAGCATTCAAGACTCCTATTAGTATGTTTCCCTATCAGTTGGTCTATGGTAAGGCCTGTCACTTGCCAGTGGAGTTGGAGCACAGGGAATATTGGGAAACAAAGTTCCTAAACTTTGATGCCAAGGCTGCAGGAGAGAAGTGGCTGCTTCAACTGAATGAGCTTGATGAGTTTAGAAATTCTGCTTATGAGAATGCCAAGCTCTACAAGGAAAAGACTAAGTTGTGACATGGCAAGAAACTAGCCACAAGAGCATTTGAGCCAGGCCAGCAAGTTCTACTATTCAACTCAAGGCTCAAGCTCTTTTCCGGGAAGCTGAAGTCCCAGTAGTCAAGATCTTTTGTGGTAACTAGAGTATCGCCATATGGTCATGTGGAGCTTCAGGAAGAGAACTCAGATAGAAGATTCACTATCAACGCCCAGAGACTGAAGCATTATCGTGGAGGCGAGATTGATCGCCAGAGGTCCGCTTATACATTGACTTAGCAGAGCTAAACGTCAAGCTATTGACGTTAAAGAAGGTTGGGAGGCAACCTAATCATGAGTATCCTTTGATTTTGTGTTCAGTTTGATTTTCATTTATTTATGATTTTTATTCATCGTTTTCCTTGGTTTATTTATGTTTGTGGTCATGCAAAGTGTTTAGAATAGGAACAGGAGAAATCTAAAGGAAGAACAGAATACCCTGGAGAGGATTTAATTCGGGTGCTCTGGCGCTAAATGCCAGGGCGTTCAGCACCAAAAATGGCACAAATTCCAAGGGAGCTCTCTGTTTGGGTGGCGCTAAATGCCAGGTTAGGGGTTCAGCACTAAGGAGCATGAATTTCAAGGAGTTTTCACATTGACAGTGGTGCTATACACGAACCTGGGCGTTTAGTGCCACCATGCACAACTCCCAAGACAAGGCCACTGCCACGTAGGGCGCTAAACGCCAGGTGGGCATTTAGCTCCAGAAATGGCACCAAATTTGAATTGGTTTCTGTTCACTCAAGCGTTTAACGCCGAGCCCTCGTCCCAAAAAAGAAAAGTGGAAAACTTAGTGGCACTAAACGCCAGAGTGGGCGTTTAGTGCCCAAAATGGCACAAGCTTCAAAATGCTGTAGTGCTAAACGCCGGAGCTAGCGTTTAGCACTAGCAGCGCTGAACAGTTAACACAAAAAGGGAACTGAGAATTAACTATGGGCCCCACACCCACTGATAAACCCCTATTTTACGATTCATCTTGTGCTCAAATTGAATGTTTTTATCAATTCTTCACCCACTTATTCATATGAATTGCATGGTTTTACTTTCCCTCCCTTATTTGATGATATATGTGAAAAACATGTTTCTCATACTTTAAAAATATTAATTTTTAATTATCCTTTATTACCATTCGATGCCGTGATTTGTGTGTTAAGTATTTTCAGGTCTCATAGGGCAGGAATGGCTTAAAGGACAGAAAGAAAACATACAAAAATGGAAAGAAAGCACAAAAATGGAGTTTTGAAGAAAAGGCAACAACGCAAACGCATGGATGACGCGGACGCGTGCCTAGCGCGAAAAGGCATCGACGCAAACGCGTGACTGACGCGGATGCGTGCCTTGAGCATAACGTAAATTATGCGGACGCGTGACCGACGCGTACGCGTGACAAGAAAGAACTCCAAACCACGCGAACACCTGACCCACGCAAACGCGTGACAGACGCCACGTACAGGAATCTGCAGAAAACACCCCCAGCGATTTCTGGACCCTTTTTCGGCCCAATTTTAAATCCAGAAACACAGAATATAAGTCAGAGAATAGAGGAATCAAATAACAATGGAGAAACAACTCATACAACATTGATAATTCACAATTTTAGGGTTTAGATGTAGTTTTTAGAGAGAGAGGCTTTCTCCTCTCTCTCAAGTTTAGGATTAGGATTTCAACTTCTTCTCGGATTCAATGTTCCTTTAATTTATTTTCTACTTTTATTTATTCTATTACTTTAATTGTTATTTATCTTTTCGATTTTGCTTATGAACCATTCATGTTATGATTTTCTTAATTAATGCAATTTGAGGTATTTCAGATTTATGATTGTTTTATTCTATTTACAATGCTTTCAATTTAATTTAGATTTATTTTCCCTTTTTGCTCTGGTTAAGTAATTAGTAACACTTGAGTTATCAAACTCAGTAGTTGAATGGAAATTAGGATTGCTGATTGAGTTGAATCCCTCTACAGCTAGTCTTTCCATAGGAGTTGACTAGGACCGAGGAATCAAGTTAATTAGTCCACTTGACTTTCCTTATTTAGTAAGGACTAACTAAGTGGTAGCAAAATCCAATTCTCATCACACCTGATAAGGATAACTAGGATAGGATTTTCAGTTCTCATACCTTACCAAGAGATTTTCTAATTATTAATTTATTTTTCTTGTCATTTAAATTACTTGTTTCCTATTTCAAAAACCAAAAAATATACAATTTCCATAACCAATAATAAATCATTCTTCTCTGAAATTCCTTGAGAGATGACCCGAGGTTTGAATACTTCGATTATAAATTTTATTGGGTTTTGTTACTTGTGACAACCAAAGTTTTTGTACGAAAGGATTCTCTGTTGGTTTAGAAACTATACTTACAACGTGATTATTTTTACAAAAATTCGTTACTAGCAAGAATCAGTTCGTCACCCACCAATAACCCCAATCAGGTTTCAAACCCCAAAAACCTCTCTTCATATCCCCTTTTTACCGTTACACACATTCCCCTTCCCATTAACTTCTTCTTCAATTCCCATCACCCACCTTCCACCAACCTAACCCCATTTACTCCATTCACTTTTACCCACACCCCCACTCCCCTCCCAGTAACCGAAGCTCCCCCCTCTATAAAAATCCTATTCTTTTTCACCTTTCACCACACCCACAACAATATTTCCTTTCCACCTTCCTTTATTTCTTTCACCCCTTTATTCCCACCACCACATCTCTCCCCTCAAATTTATTTTTATCCCCCATTTTTTGTTCTCATTCTTTCTTCGTTTCACCTTCTATTTTCCTCTCCTATTTTTTCTTTTTCTTTGCTCGAGATGAGCAAACCTTCTAAGTTTGGTGTTGGGGTGCTTCACTTTTTCTCTTTGTGATTATTCCATATGGCACCCAAGACTAGAGAATCCTCTTTTAGGAAGAGAAAGGATAAAGCTCTAGTGACCGTTCCTTTTGATGCGAACCAATTTATTTCCAAGACCCACGAGGATCACTTCCATGAGTTTGTAAGCAAGAAGAAGGTGATCCCGGAGGTGCGATTTGACTTATAGCCGGATGAGTATCCGGAGATACAAGAGTAGATTCTGAGGAGGGGTTGAGAAGTTCTGTGCAACCCCGTGACTGATGTAGGCATTCTAATGGTTCGAGAGTTTTATGCCAATTCTTGGGTGACTTACAAGCATATCAAGGGCGAGAACCTCGACCTAAACAACTGGTGCACTATAGTCCGAGGGAGGATCCTAGAGTTCGGTCCAGAGTGGGTGAGGGATGTGCTTCAGTTATCTCCGACCAGAAAAGACCCTCAATCTTACATTCACAGGGTCAACAGTGATCATTATATCACCCCGAATTTTTGAAAAATTAAATAATGAGTTATTCATGATTTATTATTTTATTTAAAGAAATTTATTTTTCTAAAATTAATTAAATTAAAATTTATGATACTTTCAGTTTAAAATCTATTAGAATTTTTAAATAATTTTTAATATAATAAATATTTTGAAAAAAAATAAAAGAGTTATTATTATTATTATTATTATTATTATTATTATTATTATTATTATTATTATTATTATTATTATTATTATTATTATTATTATTATTATTATTAAGTTTAATAAGGGAATAAAGGAAAGGGAATCATTTACTTGGCCGAAGCCAATGTGAAAGCAACAGAAAGAAAGCCAAAATGTGGCTTTTATATATATTACTTAGGCTTCATCCATTCATTTAACTGAATGGAATTTGAGAAAGAAACAGACAAACCGAGTGAGAGAGAGACTGTGGGTGAGGAAAAAAGAGACAAACCTCCAAACTTTCGACTTTGATTTCTTGAGATCTGTAACTGCAATAAAAAATTTAATCCAATAAAAGTGTTAGTATCTTCCTCCTCTACACGCTGGCGTCACTTTTGTTTGGTGGAAGCTGACGGTGACGTAGCCCCCTTCCCCTTGAGTTCGATCAATTGGAGTTATAGGAGGCAAAGACGATTTCTGACATTTTCTTCTTTAGCATCTCAATCAAAAAGCTTTTCCAGAGCTTCCGTTATTTTGATTTCGTACGGAGATAGAGTTTTGTTAATTTTATAATAATTAAATGTGAATTTAATAAGTAAACGTTGGTTTGATTAATTATTGTTTGAGTTTTAATGAGTTTATGTTGAATTATTGTTGTTTGCTTGAGATTTTGATTCGGTTATGTATGAACAGCCACCTGGGGTATTTTTTATTATTTTGGGAGTAAAAATAAATTTTCAAAAGCTTTAAAAATTATATTAGCTAATTTTGAATTATTAAAGAAATGATTATGTTTTGAGTTTTATCGAGAAAAGTATTATGTTTGAATTTGATTTATCAAGAAAAGGAGTTTAATGAAAGAGAAGTAGAATTGGATTATTTTCTTTTTAAAGAGAGATTTTGATATCTGGAAAGACCTGGACAGTATGCAAGGGTTGTGATTTTTAGTTTGAGCTATTACCTTACAAGGATCGGGGTGGTATACTGCTTGTCCAGTGTCGCGGTGGACGTGGGGATCATGGTTGTTTACCGCCCATGAGTTGTGAATGTGTTTGTGGGGATTGTGGTTATTTACCACCCACGTGTGTGTTGTTTTTCCAATTGTAGATCTTGCGAGGATCGTGGTGTAACACCCTACCACACAGAGTCTTATGCTTAAGTCATAAAATAGAGGTGGTGAGGTATGATGACCTCTAAAAGTAAGATTATATATATATAATATAGTTGAAAAGAAGTGTTAACTAGGAGCCTTTGAAGAAAGGTTAAAGCAAAATCGTAAAATCGAAAAGCACAACACTCATGTTAACGTTAGCAGAAAACGTAAACCGAGAAGGAAATAAGATAAACCAAGCATAGGTATATATAGACATACAAGAGAGAGAGTTCCAAGATACAGATAACTAAACTCATGACTCGGCTAGCAAAGAGAAATCGGCCAGAGCATATCAACATATATACATATTTAAGCCCAAAATACAGAGTTTACAAAACCTGTTTCTCCAAAATCACCTCTAAGAGGGATAAAGCATCATGTACAAAAGTAGTGGAGATAAAAGTATCTAGTTATAAACAACATAACCAAAATAAAGTCCGAAAAAATGCAAAAGATCTTCGCTGTGAGATGCTCTCAGAATGCCTCAGTGAGGTGCCGCATGCCCTGCATCTGAAAACCACAGAATATGTATGGGGTGAGAACCAGAGGTTCTCAGCATGGTAACAGTGCCTACATAACTAACATATAATATCCCGGGAAAGCCGAAGGTGATCCTAGAACTCCGACAACAAATTCAAACTTAAAACTATTCTTTACAACTATATATAAGTGATAAACTCCAATTTTGTGGTTTATCTTGTGCTTAATTTAGGGAATTTTATCAACTTACTCCATATTTATTCAATGAAATAGCATGATTTTGTAATTCTCCTTAAATTTGTGCTTAAGTGTTAAAACATGCTTTTTAGGCCTTAAAATAGCTAAATTTAATTCACCTTAATTCCATCCGATGCCTTGATATGTTTGTTGAGTGATTTCAGATTTATAAGGCAAGTATTAGATGGAAGAAGTGAATGCAAAGTGGAAAATTCATGAAGAAATGAGCTTTGGAGTATTCAGAGCGATGCGTACGCTTGACTAGAAACAGCCAGACGACGCGTACGCGTGACCCATGCGTATGCGTCACAATTAGCACGTGACCTCATTAAAATGAATACGCTGGGGGCAATTTCTGAGTTGCCCAAACCCAAATCCAACTTATTTCTATGGCTATTTCATGCAGAATTCAAGATGGGTCAGGGGGCAATTAGATTAGCTTAGGACTATGCTTTAGGTAGTTTCTAGAGAAAGAAGCTCCCTCTTCTCTCTAGAATTAGGTTAGAATTAGGTTAATTTCATCTTTAGATTTAGGTTTAATTCTTGTTTTCATCTTATTTTCTTTACAATTTCTTATTCTATTGTCTTGATTTTCCTATTTCTTCTTGTTATTTCCTTTATTTTTCTACTTTTTATGTTACATGAACTCTTGTTAATTTCCCTTCCATTTAATGCAATTTAATGTTTTATGTTCTTTTATTTCTTGTTTGAGTTATTATTGTTAATTCCTTGCATTGGGTAGTTGTAGATTTTATTATTCTTGTCCTTTTACCATGCTTTCCTTTTATGCCTTCCAAGTGTTTGACAAAATGCTTGGCTTAGGTTTAGAGTAAGTTTTTGAGCATTCTTAGCTTGGAAAGAGAAATTGGACAATCTTGAGTCATTAATACCCAACTTATGTTGGTGATCTAGAGTTGTTAGCAAGGTTCTGAAAACCAGACCGGTCATCGAACCGTTTTAGTCACTGGTTCACTGGTTTACTGGTCCAACTGGTTCAACCGTGATTCAACCGGAATAACCATTTTATAATAAAAAAAATAAATAAAATATAAATAAACACACCAAAACAAATTAAATTCTAATATAAACTCTAAATTATCATCCCAATTTAAAGTACTACATCAACCAAAATCTTAAATCTTGTCAAAGTACAAATTCAAAAGTTAAATAACCTTTGATCTCATCAATTAATAACAATATAATACTCATTATATTATTAAGACGGTCACAATTTACACACAATTTTAACAAAATTATTAGCACAAAAATTAATAAAGATTAATAAAGATAAACATAAGACTGATTATAATGAACAAGTAATAGTTTCACAATTTTAACATGGCCTGAAGTGATCTTAGTGGATGATCATGAACAAACTCTACTAAAAAACAGGATGAAAAATCAAAAAGAAAGGAAAACTTGGAATGCTAGAACACTGTAATTGCTATTTAGAAAATCAATATAGTAACAATGTTATTGAGTTTGCACATATATGTTCAAGACACATCCCAAGACTCCTTTTTAACAAAACTAATCTCAATTGATATACCAGATATATATTTCCTATAACTAACAGAACTTAATTTTACTAAGTGATTTCACTATCTTTTGTACTCTTTATCAATTATAAATTAACTAATTTAGTTAATACACAGCTCCAAACACAGCAAGTAATCTGCTTCATACACTCCTCAATAACAGTGAACTATGCTTCATAAACAACTCAAATTGTCAAAATCAGAGTTCAAGAAATGCATAATTGATCAAGCATGGCAAAGCTAAGTTCTCAAAAAAATTTTAATTGAACACAGAATCACAACATAACAGAACACAAAATACAGCACAGTATATCACAACAGCATTGAGCAAAGCTAATCAATAATCAATTAAACGTTTAATAATCAATATAATATCTGAACGAAAAATAAAAACAAAAAGAAAAACAAGCATTAGCAGTGAGCAGAGAAGCCATTACCTTCTTCGATCTGAGCAGTCTGGGCAGAGACGCAGAGTATGAGGAAAAGTGGTTGAGCGCGACGGACGACGGTGACCAGGCGACAAGCACGATGACGGACGGCGGTAGAAGCGTGGCTGAGCAGAGGTAGACCAGACGACGGATGCGGAGAACGAGGAAGAAGCTATGATTGGATCACGACGACGACGACCAGACAAGGACAGAAGCTCCTGAGCACGACGAACGGCAGCGGAAGCTATTGTAAGCTAGAGTTTCTTTTTGGGGGAAGATAGCCTCGTTTGAGAGAGTGAGAGTTGAGAGGAGTTTGAGTGAATAGAGGTTGGAGAGCTTAAGAACGACGATGGCGCGACGGACGGCGGCAATGTCTCCTTCCTTGTAGCGGCAGTGGAGGCTACTGCTAGGGTTTTATTTTTTGTTTAAGCTAAGAGTGAGTTTGAGAGAAGGAGGAGACTGAACGCCGAACGCTTTCCCTTTTCATTTTTGTCCAAAACCCAAAACGGCACTGTTTCAGCAAAACCGGTTGGGTCTCGATTCGGTCTGACCGGCCGGTTCTCGACTGGTTCAACGGTTTTTAGGTGGTTTTTAAATTCGCGGTTTTATAAGTTAAACCAAACTGTAATGAGTCCCAGTTCACGGTTCAACTAGTCGGACCGGCCGGTCTGGTCCGGTTTTCAGAACCATGGTTGTTAGTTAATATTGTTTTCATTGACTCTATCTCTTGCTAATTCAATTAGTAAGTTGATTAGGACTTTTGGATTGAGATTAACTAGTCTTATTTGACTTTCTCTCAAGTGAAGATAACATTATACCTTCTTCCTATGTTGAAGATGACTAAATAGGATTAGCTCTTGTTAATCATCGTATGATAATTAATGACTAGGATAGAAAGTCTTGATTCTCAATCCTTGCCATGAATGTCTCTCTTTATTAATTGGTTTCTTTAGTTGTTTGCTTTATTTTCTTGCCATTTAATTTCTTGGCCCCTTTTATCAACCCAACCCCCTTGAAACTCATAACCAATAATTGAGCACTCGATTGCAATTTCTAGGGAGAACGACCCGGGACTAATACTCTCAGTTATTTTTATTGGGTTGGACTTGTGACAACCAAAAATTAAACTTTGATTTGAGGATCGATTGTCGGTTGCCTATGCTCACAATGAAATTATTTTGTTAAATTCCGAACCGGTATAAATCTTCACATCAATAAGCCATAAACAAAGTGGGGTAGCTAAGGGTTCAAAATTCTAACTCAACCTAACTTGATCCTTTAGCCTCTTACCTTCCTCTGTTCCTCAAAAATTCCATAGCACAGACAACCAAAATACAGACAAAGCAAGCACAAGTAGAATACAATTACAGCAGGTAGCAAATTTAGCAAGTAGACATATTAATCACATAGGCGAGCCCAATTAATGTAGAATCAAATAAAACACACAAATACATCTGATGCATGCCTGTGCTATGGCTGATGATATCATCTGTCAGTTATATAGCCAACCCGACATGTCCTGGTAGCTAACCATGGACAGAAACACTCATTGCAGAGCAAGTGGGTTTGAGCTACAACCCCCTTGCTACTACCTGCTTAATCCAGAGCGAGTGGAAGAACCACTACTACCGCTACTACCCAGGCGGGTGTTTAAAAACTCAACATGGAGCAAGTGGAATAATCTACTACTACTACTACTACTACTCAGGAGTCACAATCACTGACCTGGAGCAAGCGGGACGAACCACAATCCTTGTTACTGCCCATGTATCTCAAACATATATTCATTCAGTCTAAAACAATCATCATTATTATCAAATCTCAAACCTTGACTTGGAGCAAGTAGGACGAACCACCATCCTTGCTACCGCCTAGGTATCTCAAACATACATTCATTCATTAATCATCATATCATTATACATCATGAATTTAACCACTGCTCACAGTATATATAACATTACATCACTTCCTTATTCATCATCATCTACTTTACCTCTTTCTTCATCAACAAGATACTTCTTTCTATAATCATATCAACACTCCACTACCAAATAACCACCTATCAGGTTTTAAATTGAGTTTTTCAGGAGTTTGGGAAAAACCAGGATAATGGTCAATAGTGTAGAAATAGTGAATTTTATTCAAATAGTAGTTTTGGAGGGTAACAAGCTTGTCGGGAAGTCAATTAGTGCAAAATAGGATGTTTGGAAAAATAGGGCAGTGTGCATACGCACACATGTGTGCGTGCACATACTCCGCTCAATCTTTTAAAAGTGCGTACGCACAAGGGTATGCATACGCAGGCAACAGTAGGCCTTCCCATGTGTGTACATACGGGCCGTAGTGTGTGTGCACACACTTGCCAAATTCCCAGGGTGTGCGTGTGCACACCCCTTGTGCGTGCGCACGAGCCAAAACTCACACTGTGCCCGGTTCATATGTGCATGCGCACACGCACCAGTATTTTCAAAATTCTGCAACTCAACAAAAATCAGTTTTCTCCACCTGTTTTCCGGCGTCCATAACTTCTTTTACAAATTCTGTTTTCCTTAAATTTTTTACCGTTTTAAAGCTATTGAAAATATCTTTAATTTGAAATAGATTTCATTCAAATCTGAATTTCGAGGCTCATGTTATGGACTGCCAAAATTCGTTAAAATTCTTTTTTGACCAAAACTTAAAACTCAAGTTTTTCCCAATCTTTCCAATTCCAAAACCATTTCAAAACTTACCAAAACTGCATTAAATCCACCCAATCATATTTCAACACTCCTTATTCATCCAATACTAATCCAACACATCATTTTATCCGTCTCAACACAATAATTCATATTCAAAACAACTACATACATAATTATCAACATGTATCATTAATAACTCAAACATCATTATTTCACTAACACCATCCTCATTCATATCACTAATCAACTATCAACATGCATCACCAATCACCCAAAATACAAACCATTATTTTACCAACAACATCCTTATAAATACTAACAAATATCAACCTCAACAACATCAACATTTCAATCCTATCTTACAGTTACCTAACCTAAGTTTTTACGACACATTATATTTTAGTTACGAGAAACCAAAACCATATCTTGGCCGATTCTCTGATAAACTTGGAACACCTCAAGTGTTTCCCGCACCACAAGCTATCAACCACAGCCCCTCACCAACGAATCCTAGCTTTAAAAATTGATCTCAAGCTTCCATTCTCTTCAAAAGAGTTCCAATTTCACAAGTCCGACCTCCAATTTGATTTTACACCAACAATATTCAATCTAAACCATATATATCACTAAAATCAATCCCTAAGCTCAAAATCTCAAAAATTCACAAGAGGGTTAGGGTCTTACCTTGTCTACAGCTCAAGTGAGCTAAACCTAATAAAACCCCCAAGCTAATTCGAACCAAAACACTGAAATTAAACAATTTTCAACATAATTATTCATCAAATTCGAAATTGGAAAGGAGAAAATTGAGAAAAAAACGAGAATTCTTACCTAATGAAGTATTGGGCTTTGTAGAGCTCGACACGCTAGTTGCGTAGTCGCAAACGGTGCGGCGATCGGAGCTCCGGATCAAAAGTTACCTTAATTTGAATCTAACCAAGGGTTTGGTGTTTGTGTTCATGTTCTTCCCTTCCCCAAAGCTGCATCAGCGTGTTTCCCATTAAGGAAGGGCAGGAAAGGCTGATCCTATATGTGTTAGTGGGTTTTGATTGGGCCTTGAGCCCATTTTGGGCCCAGTTCAACTGGTTTGTCCTGTTTGGCTTAATTTTGGGCCAAATTCTTTAAAATTAGTGTTAAAACCTTGTTTTAATTAGCTCTATCACATTAAACTATAAAATTCAATTTTTTAATTTTCTAGAATAAATATTAATTTATGAGTTAATTATTTATTAATTATTCGACTTTTACATTCTACCCACCTAAATAAGAATTTCGCCCACAAAATTCGAATTCAGTTAGCTGAGAATAGGTGCGGGTAGTCTATCCTTATTCTCAATTCAAGTTTCTTCAGTGTGCTCCTGACTTGATTTCCAAGTCACTTTCTCTAATGAGACCTCTTTTCCTCAGAGTTCCTTAATGTTTACATTATCAATTCTAATTAAGGTCACTCGAAACTTCATATCCTTCTTGAATTGAGCTGGTTCAAGTTCTAGTACATAAGTTATATTGGGAATGTATTCTTGGAGCTAGGAGGCATGGAATACATCGCGCAAGTTCGAGAGACACGGCTGTAAGAACACTTGATATACTATTGGTTCAATTTGTTCTAACACTTCAGACAGCCCAACGTACCTCGAAGTGAACTCCTTTAGGTCGATCGCTCATTTGTTACCAGTCGCCGAAGTAGTCTCCAAGAATACACAGCTTTCTCTTTTAAACTCTCTAGGCTCGCTCTGTTGGTTTGCATAACTTTTATGTCGGCTTGCGCAGTTAGAACCTTAACTTGATTTTCGCTTAATCTTTCCTCATTGTTTTTTACTATCAGTTCAGAACCTAAGACGCTTGATTTCCTTGTTCAACATGCTTCAACATTCTTAGTAGCTTTTATCCTCTTACTGCGCTTCCCGAACTCTGGGCCTTACAACTCCTTGAAATTCACAATCTATTCAGTCTAATACCTCTAGCTGCTGCCTCAATACCCAGCTTTAGACTACAACCTTACTTAACAGTTCCTTCTCCTTAATCGTCCTCCAACAACACTTAGGGTCTTCTTACTAAGGACGCTTGTCACCACCTTACGATGTTGCCTCCACGTGCATCCTAAACCCTACGATAATGCATCGCAGTATTATTAAATGGTTTATTAGGTTCAAATATCACAAGTACTGGTACCGAGATTAATCTTCCTCTCAAGATTCAAAAGTTTTCTTCGCATTCAGCCAATACGGTCGGCAAGAATTAAGGCCCCAACACTCTTCTTTGGTGTCGCATACTTACACGGTTCATCTTCTGCATCAAGAGGTCTTGCTCTAAGGAACTAACGTCTTAATGGTCATATCTACGAATTATACCAAATACTAAACTAAGCTTGAGTTGATTTTTGAAAAGGTATTAGCGTTTAGAGCGATTAAACAACCTAAATGGTGCTCATTAGAAATAGAAAGATGTCTTGCATGGTATTCAGGCTAATTCTTAGAGAATAACAAAATGCACAAGAAAAGAACTAAAGTGCATCTCAAGAAAGGAAGCCAGACCAAAAATATTTGATAGCAAGGATAAGGCATATTGAATCAAGTAAGTTTCAGATGACCTTAAAAGATACAAAGTTGTGAAAAGAGCACCCAATTTTTAGCAAATTTCCAAGACTCAAGAATTATTTGTCTATACCAAAACAAGCTCAGACTCATCCTTAGATGGACGGATTCAAATATAAATATATGCACGTAAGGGGGTTAGAAATTTAGAAGACAAACCATTTGTTGTTTGAGGGAAAAGGAATCCGAAACAAAATTCCATTACAGGTTACAAAAGAAAAGCTAGATCGAGTCGCGAAGATTCGTCGATACTCTCCCTCTTGCATACGGTCTATGATGCATGCGAATCATGTGTTTTTTTCTATACTTTTTCATATCAAAAGTTTATTCATAATGCTTAATTATTGAATAATTTTGTGCTTAAATCATAAATTACTTTCATCTCTTTGATTTGATCTATTTTGTAGAAAATAGTGGAAAAAGAAGTAAAAAACACAAAACAAGCATGAAAGAATAAAGGAGCTTAAAGGGTAAAACAGAGAAGAGAAGAAATAGGGGAAGGCAAGAAGCATAGTGCTAGCAACACTAACGTTGCTTCACAAGCACTAGGGATGAGGTCTGCATGCATGCTTCAGCTCTGGCAACGCTAACGCTGCCCTCAATAACGCTTGCGACCCTTGGCAGCCTGACTTTGTCTTCTTTAAGGGAGCATAACTTGAGTTACAAAGCTCCAAATAGGTTATTCTAGTGGCATTGGAAAGTAGGAATCTAGAGCTTTCCAAGCATATATGGCACTACATGATGGACACTAAATCTGAGGGAGAAAACTTGTCCCTAAAATGCAAAGATGAACATTGTGTCAACCTGTAGTAAGGCCAGCTGACCTCATCTCCTTCCATGAAGGATAACTTGAGCTTTAGAGCTTCACATGATGCGCTTCCAAAAGAATTAGAAAGTAGACATCCAGAGCTTTCCAACAATATATAATAGTATGGGTGAAAATTAATTTTGGTTTTCCTAAGCTGGCGTTTTTAACGCTAACATCACCCTGCCAATGCCAGTTTGGGTACTGGCAGCGCTAGCGCTACTCCAATAGCACCAAAAAACTTGATACGGAAAAATTTTAATCCGTATAACTACCGAAAAGTATACCGAGTCGTATCAAGTAATAAAATTCACGAGAGTGAGGTCGATCCCATGAGGATTAAAGGATTAAGCAATCAATAGTTAGTTGATCATTCTAGTTGGATGGTTCATATTGGAGTGATAATCAAACAAGAAATGTAAATCGCTAGAAATTAAAAGAAAGAAATAAAGTGCAAGGAAAGTAAATGATGGAAAACTAAAGTTCAAGAAAATAAAGTGCTGGAAAGTAAAATGCAAGGAATGGAAAGTACAAGAAAGTAAACGACGGAAAGTAAAAATACTAGAAGTAAAAATAAAAAGAAAGCGATGGGATCAAGAGATATTGTACTCTGAGGATCAACAATTCTCATCTCCTCTTTAATCATGCAATCATTGATCTCTTGGCAAATCATAAGTAATCAAACCTCAATCTCTTGGTGATTTTATTTCTCTTAACTTGATCAATTGCCAATCTCTTGATCTAATTGGTCGTGAGAAGAGATGAAGTTGAATTTCCAATTTAAAGGCCACACAACCCTCAATACCTCAATTCAAAGTGGTTACATCTCATATACCGGTCTAAGAATGTATTGATCAAGAGGGTTATGAGAGAAGAGCCTCAAACTGAATTCCATGACTCCTTTCTCAAGTTCATCATATAATTCAAATAAATCTAATCCCTCTCTCAATAGTAATTAGATCTTTGAAGCACAAAGACTCTCTCTAAAGAAACAATGAAAGAAGAATTGAAGATGAAGAATGAAAAGAAATCAATCCATTAAAGTGCAATAGAACTCTCTTTCCCAATAGAAAGAGTTAGTGATTCATAACTAAAATATTTATAAAGTAAGAAAGAAGAATGTGAGTAGGGAGAGTCCAAAGACCCCCTCTCTTGCTAAATATGCCTAATTCTATGAAACTAAGGCCTTTATATAGGCTCTCCTAAATTACAAACTTAAATAAAATTGAAAGCAAATTACAATTAAATGAAAATTAACTATTCTAGATTCTTCTTGTGGCCTTGATTGGTTGACAATTGTGGGCTTGCTTGCTTGAAGTTAAATTGGACTTGGAATGAATTTAGTTGAGCAAAGGTTAGGTCCAGGGGTGCTTGGCGCTATTGGAGTAGCGCTAGCACTGCCAACGCTACAAAAATTCTGCTCTCAGGCTCACGTAGCATTTTCACCCAGCGTTAGTGTTACCAATGCTATTGATGCTCTGTTAAGGGATTTTGGGGCTTAAAGATGCCTATTGTTTGTCCTCCAATTTCATGACCACTATAGACTATTATACAATGTTAGAAAGCTCTGAATGTCAGCTTTCTAATGCAACTAAAAGCACATCAATTAGACCTCTGTAGCTCAAGTTATTCTCATTTGAAGAAGACAAGGTCATGCTATCAGGGGTCACAAGCACTTTTAAGGTCAGCACTCACGTTGCTAGCGCCCAAACTGGCGCTATTGGAGTAGCGCTAGCACTGCCAGCGCCCAAGCTGGCGCTATTGGAGTAGCACTGGCGCTACCAGCACCCAAACTGGCATTTGCAAGGTGACATTAGCATTAAAAACGCCAGCTTAAGAAGCTCAAAATTGATTTTCATCCCATAGTATTATATATTGTTGGAAAGCTCTGGATGTCTACTTTTAAATTTCTTTTGAAGCGCATCATTTGAAACTCTACAGCTCAAGTTATTCTCCATGGAAGGTGAAGAGGTCAGCTGGCCTTACTATAGGTTGATACGATGTTCATCTTTGCATTTTTGGGGCATATTTTCTCCCTCAGATTTAGTGTCCATCATGTAGTCATATATATGCTTGGAAAGCACTAGATTCCTACTTTCCAATGCCACTAGAATAACCTCATTTGGAGCTTTGTAGCTCAAATTATGCTCCCTTGAAGAAGACAGGGTCAGGTTGCCAAGGGTCGCAAGCGTTATTGAGGACAGCGCTAAGTATGCATGCAGACCTCATCCCTGGCACTTGTGAAGCAACGTTAGCGTTGCTAGCGCTATGCTTCTTGCCTTCCCCTGTTTCTTCTCTTTTCTGCTTCACCCTTTAAGCTCCTTTCTTCTTTCATGCTTGTTTTGTGCTTTTTACTTCTTTTTCCATTATTTTCTACAAAATAGATCAAATCAAAGAGATGAAAGTAATTTATGATTTAAGCACAAAAGTATTCAATAATTAAGTATTATGAATAAACTTTCGATATAAAAAAGCATAGAAAAACACATATGATGCGCATGCATCACAACACCAAACTTAAACTTTGCTTGTCCTCAAGCAAAGAAAGAATCATGCAATAAAGTTTGACAATCCAAGGTGAGAAGAATAGTAACTTAATGTTCATGGTTGGCTAGTTTTCTATGCATACTACAATCACAAAAGAAATTCAAATGATTGATACTTCTATCTAGCTCATTCTATGAAATCTTTTCTTTATGTTCCTTCCTTGAAACAAGCTTTCCATTTCTTTCTTGGCTTAACTTCTTGGGTGCTTTGAACCATTAGTTATAAACTTCGACTCTAAATGCTTTGTTTTCAAGTGTTACCATTTGATACATAAGCACCACAAGCATGTAACTAGAGAACTCTTTAAGCTCATTTCTTTCTTTTCTTTACTCTCTAATCATTGATGGTCAGAGCCTTGAGCTTTTGAGTGAGTGCTTTACACTTGAGCCTAGCCTTGACTATGTTTTATTTTCAAGTTTTTTGTTTGATACATAAACACCACAAGAACTTGACTAATGAATTGTCATTGGTACTCAGAGCCTTCAGCTTTCTCATTCTTTCCCTTTTCTTTTCTTGCCATTCTTTATTAGATCTTTCAGTGTTCTTTATGAACTCTGCAAGGAGAAATTTTAGCCTAGAAAGTGTATCTGAGGGAGGTTGTGGTGGTTGGTTAGAGTTGTCTTGTGAATGGAATTGATTATTTTGTGGTTGCATGTTCTGGAAGTGGTATGACTTTTGTGGATAATGAAATGAATTTTGTGGATGGTGAATGAATTGTATATATTTTATAAGGAATTTTGTGCAGAGGCATACTCAAGTGATGAAGAGTTTTGATATTAAAAATCATGAGGTGGGGTTGGGTAATCTTGCCTGAATGTATATGAGGCATAATCAAGTAATGATGGCTCTTGATGAATAGAATATGGAGCATTAAAATCTCCTCCCCAGCGACAATTTGTGTGGTTGTTAGATTCATCAAAATATAGATCATTTTGTGTCCCTGGGGGTGTCCCATTTCATTTGATTGTTCAAACTCCATCATTCCTGTTTATATTTCCAGCCACCATTAGCATAATGACATGAATCATTTTATGGTGGTAGGTAATAACCCATATAATTTGCTTGATTATTTTGTGGCCCTAGAGCATATCCCATTTAGGTTAATTGCTCATAATCCGCCATTTCTTGTTGATATTCCCAGCCACCATAAGGATAATGACATGAATTATTTTGTGGTGGTGGGGCAATATCCCATGTAATATGATTGATCAAAATGTGAGGTAAACTCTATTTAATTAAAAAATTTTGTATTGAACACAATCACCAAGAAAAATTAAAATTCCTTGTGTCACAATTAAGGAATTCTTAGTAAGGCAATAACACAAACACCTTACTAGCAAGAGAAAATAAAAAAAACAAAGGCAACAAAAAAACAAAAAAATGTCTAATCTAGGAAATCAACCACCAGTAGTTTATTAATCACAATTAATCCCCGGCAACGGCGCCAAAAATTTGATACGAAAAAATTTTAATCCGTACAACTACCGATAAGTATTCCGGGTCATATCAAGTAATAAAACTCACAAGAGTGGGGTTGATCCCACGAGGATTAAAGGATTAAGCAATCAATAGTTAGTTGATCATTCTAGTTAGACAGTTCATATTGGAATGATAATCAAACAAGAAATGTAAATGGCTAGAAATTAAAAGAAAGCAATAAAGTGCAAGGAAAGTAAAAGGCGTAAAAGTAAAGTGCAAGAAAATAAAGTGTTGAAAAGTAAAATACAAGGAATGGAAGGTACAAGAAAGTAAAGTGCAAGAAAATAAACGTCAGAAAGTAAAAATACTAAAAGTAAAAATAAAAAAGAAAGCATTGGGATCAAGAGATATTGTACTTTCAGGATAAAAAATTCTCATCTCCTCTTTAATCATGCAATCATTGATCTCTTGGCAAATCATAAGTAATCAAACCCTAATCTCTTGGTGATTTGATTTCACTTAACTTGATCAATTGCCAATCTCTTGATCTAATTAGTCATGAGAAGAGATGAAGCTCAATTTCCGATTTAAAGGCCACACAACCCTCAAGACCTCAATTCAAAGTGCTTACATCTCACATACCAGACTAAGAATGTATTGATCAAGAGGGTTATGAGAGAAGAGCCTCAAACTGAATTCCGTGACTCCTTTCTCAAGTTCATCATGTAATTCAAATAGATCTAATCTCTCTCTCGATAGTAATTAGATCTTTGAAGCACAAAGACTCTCTCTAAAGAAACAATAAAAGAAGAATTGAAGATGAAGAATGAAAAGAAATTAATCCATTAAAGTGAAATAGAGCTCTCTTTCCCAATGGAAAGAGTTAGTGATTCATAACTAAAATATTTACAAAGTAAGAAAGAAGAATGTGTGAAGGAAGAGTTCGAAGACCCCTCTCTTGCAGAATATGCCTAATTTTTATGAAACTAAGGCCTTTATATAGGCTCTCCTAAATTACAAACTTAAATGAAATTGAAAGCAAATTACAATCAAATGAAAATTAACTATTATAGATTCTTCTTGTGGCCTTGATTGGTTGACAATTGTGGGCTTACTTGCTTGAAGTTTAAGTGGACTTAGAGCGAATTTAATTGAGCAAAGGTGAGCACTACAAAAAATATTTTATTTTACCGGAATTATTTAACAGGACTTTTTATAAACCCCTGAAAAATTATTAAAAAAGTCCTTTTTTCCTTTTCACTTTTCAAAAATCAATTTACAGGATTTTTTATTTTTAATCTACAGGAGTTCTATAAACCCCATTAAAAGATTTTTAATTTTTTGAAATAGCCTTTTCTTTCATTTTTCCCAAAATTTGGCGCAAAATGAAAACCTAAACCCGCCCAATTGAAAACCACATTCTCAATTCTTTCTTAAATCCATCATTTATGCTTCTCACCAGAAGCTTTGTTTTGCTGAGCCTTTGTTCCCTAAACCCATCGTCTATCTTTCCCTAAACTTATCTTCTCATCAAAAACTCTGTTCACTGGCTGCTGCTGCTGGTGGTTACGTTGTTGACGCTCTTGCTTGTTGTTCACCTATTGCCACACTTCTGGCCCTCTTTCTTTCTCTTTATTTATCCCTTACCACTGAGCCACGACCTACTGCACCCCTCATTAACTGCCACTGCTTCCTCTGCGTCAACTCTCCTTAAATAGCCAATGTCAGTGTCGTTCTGGGCATTCATCCCCTCTGCCCATTGCAACTGCTAGCCGCTCCATTTCTGAGTTCAACTAGCATCCCCCCTCTCCCTATAACTCATTTTGTCAATTTGCACCAAGTTTCATTTTCTTTTTTCTGATCTTGAAGTTGATGAAGTTTTTAGCCAAATTTTAATTTTGTTGTTTAGATTTAGTTTGAATTTAATTGAATCTGAATTTTTAGGTTTAGCTTAGTTTGAATTAGGATTTTTAAATTAGAATTAGCTTTGGTTAGTGAATTTTGAATATGTTATTTTAGTTCTTGAGTTTGGTATTGTTGATGATTTAGATGATAATTCTTGATTGATTTCGAAGTGTTGTGCTTAAATTGAAGAATTTGTACATTTAATTTATTTGGATTGTGCTAATTATTCATGTTCAAATTCATGCATGCCAAGTGTTCAGCGATATGCCTCTATAACACTTTGGATTTTGAATTGCATGTTTGCTTGTGCATCATATTCTTTTGGTCAATTATTAGTATTAAATATATTACAATGAATGAAATTGTTATTGGATTATGCAAGTTTTAAATGATATAGTTGCCTAAATTGAATAATATTATGCATGTTTCTTGAATTTCATGCTTAATGTCAATTTAAAGAGATTGAAGTATTTGTAAATACTGGATTATTAATAATTTACTTTGCTTTGTTCCCCTTTTCCTCTTGTGGTTGTTATTAATACTTATCTGGGTATTAACTTCTAGTGATCCAATTGCAGGTCAATGGATTGCTTTCGGTTAGGTTGGCCAATGCATGTTGATGCTGATTTCTTTTGGGTGCCATCAATTGAGCAGTCCAATTTTGACAAATCTAATGTAAGCAATGCTTATTAATATTTCATTTTCTCTTCATAAACATTGAATTTTATATTCCACTCACACCACATCACATTTCTTATATGAGAATAGTTCACTAGATTTGCATTAATTTATTGCACCTCTCACATTACTTGTCATTGTGAAAGCTTTCAATCCTTTCACTCTCAACACCACTTAGAATTCACAAATTTCTCTTTATCTATGTCACATACTTGATCAATTCAATTTTATTTTAGTGCAATTTACCTTGTTTAAACTTGGTCAAACTTTATTTGCATATTCCCTAATTCTCTCTTGGTTACTCATATTGTGTTTTTTTACTTTTCCTTATTAGCTTGTGTTTTTATTTTTTTTTAATATTAAAGCCTTTAATATTGTATAAGTTAAGGACTTAATGAGTTACTATGGCCTCATAACTTGTGGATTGATTTTTTTAGGATTTGTCTTATCCTTTCCTTTAATAGGCATGCTTTGTAAATAGTTAGTAAACTTTAAAATATGTTATTTTAGTTCTTGAGTTTGGTATTGTTGATTATTTGGCTAATAATTCTAGATTGATTTTGGTTTGCTCTGCTTAAAATTGAAGAATTTGTGCATTTGATTTGCTTGGATTGTGCTAATTATTGTCGTTTAAATTCATGCACGCCAAGTGTTCAGTGATATGACTCTATAATGCCAAGTATTTGTTTTGATTTGTATTTTTACAATTCAGCTAGTAAAATATTGTGGTTTTTAATATTGAACTAGAGCAGAGTTATGTTCTTCATGAATTAGAGAAGAGTCGTTCATCCTAATAATTAAATTATGTATATAGTTTTTGGCTAATGATAAAGGGTTTGATCTAAGGCTATGCATTTTTTTTCTCGCGGAGATTGATAATTTGCATGTATTATTTAGCTAGGCTTCCAAACTTGATATCTTTCAAGCAAGGTAATTAGTGAAGAATTACCTTAATTGTCTAATATTGAACTACTATGACAATTTACAGTAAAGGAAACATATTGCGCACCTAATTATATATATAGTGCAGTTTGCGTATGATCAATTTCAAAGAGTAGTACTAGTATATAGTTTTTTTTTATGGGAAGTGCTTTATATGCTTTAATTTTCCTTATTAGCTTGTGTTCTTAGTTTTTTATTTTTAATTTTCATGCCTTTAATAATGTATGTAGCAACATTCAAGCCACTCATTTATTTATTATTGTTGCTGCAACTGCCATGGGAGTTGTATTCTTTGGTGATATTCTGTCTGTTGAAAGGTACACTTGTTCAATTTTAACATGAAAAAACAAGTATACTAATGCATATGAATAAAGAAATTGCTTTCTGTCATTTTTTATTAGTATAAATAATTCTTGAGTCTTATTAATGGAAAAATAAAAAGGGAAAAAACAAGTTTGGAAGATATTTATCTCATAGCAAGTTATACCTTAAATCAAATTAGTTGAAATCGAGTAGACTTTTACACCGAACTAAAAAAGAATCAATAAATTGTGCATGAAAATATACATGGTTCAATGCTTGTATTTTTCTAATTAATTTGCATACATAGCCTTTTGAAGCTATATTGTGAATTTCTTTTAAATATTCTTGTGAATTTTCATACTCATGCCATACTTAGCCTTCATGGTTCAAACTAGCGGTTTATTGTTTTCATTTTTTTTTTTTGGAGTATACATGTAAATCCATATAAATTGTAGTATAATGTCATTTTATTCCTTATTTGGCAAGTTTATGATTAAAAAGGAAAAGACCCTTGAATTCCAAATGTTCCTTCACAGCATAGCATGATCCTGGGTGTGTATTCCAACTCTATTGCTAATTACAACTTAGTTTCTGTTAAATAAGTTTCTAATATGTTTTGGCTGGGGCATGTAATAATGACCTTTCAATTACAACTTAGTTTCTACTAATTACAACTCTTAAATTAATGACTTTTTATTTTAATCTTTTTGTGCAGGAACTCTTATTGACAACCAAATTGGCAATCCTATTATGTTTGATTAAATTGGTTTTATTTTTTCATCAATCCTTTAATCTCAATGTAAATTTTATGACTAATTATGTGAGAATGGCATAGCAGAAGATTGTTTTAAAAGATGTATTTGATTAGCTTGTTTGATATTATGAATGTTTGAATCTGTTCTGCTTCTTTTTTTTTAATATTGGATCACATTTTGTGGGGGGTTCAAACTCCCGCAATTTTTTTTTAAATTCTGGCTTACCGAATTGCGGGGGTTTTAAACCGCTACAAAGCTAGAAAAAATCACTGCTAATTGCAGAAGTCAAAAACCGCCGCAATATATACCAGATAACAGCGGTTTCTTAAAAACTCCTGCAATCAAATAGTAGGACACATAACTGCGTCAATTTTCTGAACCGACGTAACACGTTTTGCGGAGGTCAAAAACTCCCGCAAAAACCGAAAAAAACCCCGCAATTTAGCGTCTTTTTTGTAGTGGAGGTCCAGGGGTGTAATAAGCCCCAATTTTGTGGTTTATCTTGTGCTTAATTTGGGGGATTTTATCAATTTTTCTCACATTTATTCAATGAAATAGCATGGTTTTGTAATTCTCCCTAAATTTGTGCTTAAGTATGAAAACATACTTTTTAGGCCTTAAAATAGCTAAATTTAACTCACTTTAATTCTATTCGATGCCTTGATATGTTTGTTAAGTGATTTCAGGTTTAGAAGGCAAAGATTGGATTGACGAAATGAAGAAAAAACATGTAAAAATGGAGAACTCATGAAGAAATGAAGTAATCGCAAAGCTGTCAATCCTGACCTCTTCGCACTTAATTGATCATAACTTGATCTAAAAAAGTCCAAATGAGGCGGTTCTAGTTGCGTTGGAAAGCTAACGTCCAGGACTTCAAAATGATATAAAATTTGCCTTAGTTGCCCGGCGTCTAGAGACATGTACATGTGCATCACGTGTACACATGGGTGGATCAGCGTGACTCACTAAAGGCAAATCGTGGCGAGCGATTTCAAGCTCATTTTGGGCCCAATCCAACTCATTTCTAATGCTATTGAACCCAAGGATTGAAGGGGGAATGAACCAAGTAGTCATAGTTTAGTTTTTGCATCATGTTTTAGGTTAGAATTCTAGAGAGAGAAGCTCTCCCTTCTCTCTAGAATTTAGGGTTGTTTAGGTTTAATTTTCTTAAATTCAACTTTCAATTCTTGTTTTGATTTAGTTTTCCTTCTTAATTTCTTGTATTACATCTTTGGTCTTCTAGTTTTACTTGTTCATTTCCTTTATTTTGTTACTTTTATGTTTATGAACCCTTGTTGGATTTTCATTTTCTTTCAATGCAATTTTATGTTTCCATGCTCTTTTATGTTTATCTTAGTTGTTATTATTGAATTCTTGCTTATGTTAGTCATGGGTTTCTTTTAATTCTTGCATTTTGTGATGTTTACTTTTATTGCATACTAGGTGTTTGATAGAATGTTTCCTCTAGTTATTGAGTAGTTTTCTTTACTCTTGGCCTAGGCTAAGGGAATTTAATGACATTGAGTCATTGGGTCTCATTGAATTGGTGATTTGAGAATCCTATGTGGTCAATTTGATGTCCATTGACACTAACCTACTATTAAGCTAATTAATAGCTAGGTTGGGACTTATGGTTGATGTTGATCAAGCCTATTTAACGTACTTAATGCTTTAAGGTAGACATTATACTTACTTCAAGCATAAGAGTAGACTTAATGGGTTGGTTCCTCATAATTGTCAATATATAGTTTGTAGACAAGGATGGTGATCTCAATTCCCATGTCTTAGCCAAGAGTTCTTTTCCTTTATTTTATTAGTTCTTATCATTTACTTTCTTGTTGTTTACTTTTCTTGTCAAACTATAAAAATCAAACCCCCCTTGCATTTTTATAGCCAATAATTGACCACTTCATTGCAATTCCTTGTGAGACGACCCGAGGTTTAAATACTTCGGTTAATTTTTATTGGGGTTTGTACTTGTGACAACTCAAATTTTTTATGTGAAAATTGTTTGTTGGTTTGGAGCTATGCTTACAACGAAGTTCTTGTTTCTATAAGAGAAATTCTAGACCGACACACAAAAGCTCATTATCAAAATGCCGCCGTTGCCGGGTAATTACAATAGTGCTATGTTATTGGCTATTGTATATATTGTGAATATGTTTGCCCTTTTGCTTCTTTGTTAGTTGTTGCTAGTTGTAGTACTTTGTTTTCTTTATTTCTTGTTAGCTTTTGTTTTTATTTCCTATTTCACCATGAATTCTCACCCCTTTGGCTATGAGTTTGGTTCAAACTATGTTGTAGGAAATGGAAGCTTCAATGAGGATGTACATCAAGGATTTGGAAATCGAAGGTAGGAGGAGCCCCAAGCTTATGGACAACCTTCTTGGCAACAACCTCTTTCCGAATCAAGTTTGACTAGAGTGCTTGGGGATATGACTACTCTCCTCACGGAGATGCGCAGAGACCGAAGGGCATTTTATTCCATCCAAGCCGTTCAAGCTTTACCCCAACATGACTACTCTCCAGATTCCTATGGGTATAATCCTAATCCTAATGCATATCAATCTAGTGTGTGTGATGATCCTTATTGTAGTTGTCAATCACAATCACCACCACCCTATGCCTATGAACCACCTCCCCAACATAGTTTTGAACCACCACACTCACAAGCCTCATACCACCAAACACCTCCATATGATCCTAACCCATATCCACCATATCAACCACCTTGTGAACCATATGAAGAACCACCCCAATTCAACCCCCAATACCCTAAAAAACCACCACCTCCATGTTATTATCAAGATGAGCTACCTCCAATGTATGAGAACTCTCAACCACAAGATGAATCACCTCCCATATTTGAAAAAATCATGGCTCAATTTGCCAAAATCACGGCCACCTTGGAATCATGGGACACATGCAACAAGCAAAGCATCTTTACGGATGAATGTGAGGGACCAACCAAAGAGTAGAGCATGAAGGAGATTCTAGAATCCTAACATGAGGACAAGGAGATGGGGTGTGTCTTGGAACAAGTGGAGAGTGAAGAGATTGTTAATGAAGAAGAAGTGATTGAAGAGCTAGGCGAAATTGAACAAGAGGTGGATTTCAAACTTGAAGACACTTCCACACCAAGTGATATTGATGATGATCTTGTGGAAGTTGTTGAACCTTCTTCTAATGAGCTTGAATTTGGTGTTGAGGAGGATAATGCGCAACCTCCAAGGCATAGTATGAATGATGAAAGATTGGAAGAGGATGATCAAGAGGCAAGTTCCACCAATGAAGAATGTGTGGAAGAAGTTGATGGGCAAGGAATTGAAGCTGAAGAAGTTTGCCAAGAGGTGGAGGTAGTCAAAGAAGAGCACAAGGGAGTAGAACTTGCAAGATCATTAGGACCACCCCTTCCTAAGTCACCATCCAACACAACATTCAAGTGGGTAAAATTCTTATCCCTAAGCTTTACTTTCTCACTTGAATATGGTTTGATTGAAAATGATGGTCAACTTAGAGCTCTTTGTGGAATTAAGAGTAAGAGAGAGTTGTGTAGTGGTTGGAAACATCACTCTAAGTTCATGATGGTTGCATGCTCAAAGTTGAATAGCAATGGTTGGTGTAGAACCAAATTGCATGGGCCTAGGAGAATGTTTGGATGCTTAATTGAGAATTCACAAGCCTTGTCACCCAAATTTAACTATGGTAGTCACCGAGAAGATGGGTGCAAGAACAAGGTTTGGGACTGGTGCACGAAATTGTGATCACACTTTTCACAACTCCGCACAACTAACCAGCAAGTACACTGGGTCGTCCAAGTAATACCTTACGTGAGTAAGAGTTGATCCCACAGAGATTGTCGGCTTGAAGCAAGCTATGGTCATCCTGTAAATCTTAGTCAGGCAGATTCAAATGGTTATGAGGTTTTGATAATTAAAAGATAAATAAAACATAAAATAAAATAAAGATACTTATGTAAATCATTGGTGGGAATTTCAGATAAGCGTTTGGAGATGCTTTGTTGCTTCTGAACCTCTGCTTTCCTATTGTCTTCTCTCAATCATGCGTGCTCCCTTCCATGGCAAGCTGTATGATCCTCTCGGATGAAAAATACCAGGTACGGTTTCTGCACGGCTAATCAACTGTCGGATTTCTCGTCTCGGATGAAAAATACCAGGTACAGCTACCGCACGGCTAATCATCTGTCGGTTCTCACTAGCATCAGAATAGGATCTCTCTATCCTTTTGCACACTGTCACTGCGCCTAACATTCGCAAGTTTGAAACTCGTCACAGTCATCCCTTCCCAGATCCTACCCAGAATACCACAGACAAGGTTTGGACTTTCTGGATCTCAGGAATGCTGCCAATTGGTTCTAGCCTATACCACGAAGGCTCTAACCTCATGGACTCAGTCCGTGGATTAGAAACCCAAGAGAATATACTCCGACTGTCGTCCAATGACTACGTTAAATATCATGTAGACCGCTTGTGGTTGTCAGGCACGCGGATCTTGGCTAAGCGAGTAACGAAGATAGTGGGTGATTGTCACGGGTCACCCCTTCATTCTGACTTAACTGAATTAAGTACGAGAGTATATCTTGGAGAAGAAGTAAGCGTGAATTGAAAGAGAAACAATAGTACTTGCATTAATTCATGAAAAACAGCAGAGCTCTGCACCTTAATCTATGAGGTGTAGAAACTCCACCGTAGAAAATATATAAGAGAAAAAGGTCTAAGCATGGCCAAATGGCCAGCCTCCAAAACGTAACATATGGCATAAACTCTAAAGGTTCGATCCGAATACAATAGTAAAAAGTGCTATTTATACTAAACTAGTTACTAGGGATTACAGAAAATAAGTAACTAAGTGCAGATAGTGCAGAAATCCACTTTCGGGGCCCACTTGGTGTGTGCTTGGGCTGAGCATTGAGCTTTACACGTGCATAGGCCTTTTCTAGAGTTAAACGCCAGCTTGGATGCCAGTTTGGGCGTTTAACTCCAGTTCTGGTGCCAGTTCTGGCGTTTTACGCCAGAAAAGGGTCTCTAGATGGCGTTTAGACGCCAGTTTGGGCCATCAAATCTAGGGCAAAGTATGGACTATTATACATTGCTGGAAAGCCCAAGATGTCTACTTTCCAACGCAATTGAGAGAGCGCAAATTGGGCATCTGTAGCTCCAGAAAACTCCATTTCGCGTGCAGGAGGGTCAGAATCCAACAGCATCTGCAGTCCTTTCTCAGCCTCTGAATCAGACTTTTGCTCAAGTCCCTCAATTTCAGTCAGAAAATACCTGAAATTACAGAAAAACACACAAACTCATAGAAAAGTCCAGAAATGTGATTTTTTCATAAAAACTAATAAAAATATAATAAAAAGTAACTAAAAACATACTAAAAACTATGTAAAAACATTGCCAAAAAGGGTATAAATTATCCACTCATCAGGGACCCTGGAATTCTTTTCAACAATCAAAACTCTTGGGGCCTTGTCATTTAATTAAGCTTACTCGAGGGCTTTATGCACCTAATTTGGGATCCCGGTGGACATTGGAGATGCAAACATTGGTGGGGATTCAAGGATGAATTCAAGCATAAACCACCATAGCAAGGACCCCCACCAAATGTCCAACTTAAGGACTTAAACTAAAAGTGTTAGGTGGGAGACACCCCACCATGGTAAACTCTTTCCATTATCTTGTATACGTAATCAATGAATGCATTGAGTTGCCATTGTTAGGTAGTTTTCTTCTTTTCATACTTTTGCATGTTTTGCTTTGATTGCTAGGTTGCATATTAGATTCATGCTTTGATTAGAATAGTTGTTTTCGAATTGCATTTTGCTTGTAGTATAAGTTTTGTTTGTTTTTGAAAATTTTTCAAAAACTAAAAATTTGTTGTTAAATTTGAATTTTGATTGTTTTAGAATGCTTGTAGATTAGGAGAGTGACCTGTTTCTGTAAAAAAAAAAAAAAAAAGAAAGCACGGACACGCGCGCACGCTGTACGCATACGCGTCGATGAGAGAATGCAGCCCCTCATACATGGGACCCGAGAGTTACGTGAACACCACGCGTACACTGTGCGAAACGCACAGCTGCACCCACGCGTACGCGTACATCACGCGTACGCGTCGATTTCCACTCTCACCATCCACGCTTAAGCGTACAGGACGCTTACGTGTCGCTTGTCCATCCTGCCACCCACGCGCGCGCGCACATGGTGCGCACGCGTCGATTCCGCGCCCTGCCTCCCCTGTTTTCTTCTCTATTTTCTTTACTCCTCCTCTCTTATTTTCTTTCTTCTTTCTTTATACCTTTCTTCTTCTCTCATCTTCCTTTCTTACTTTCTTCATTTTTATGTGTCAAAAAATTTTTTTGCACTTTTTATTTTTTCTCATCTTTCATTTTCTTTTGTTTATTGCATTTGCATACCTTTATTCATTACTTTTTAATTTTGTTTTTTTATATAGCTTGTTCTTATTTTCTTTTCTAAAGTTTCTTATTTTAATAGTGGTGTTGAATTCTCTTACTCAATTGTTGAGAATTTCTTGGTTAATCTTGGTGCTTCTTGACTTGTTTAATATTGATGGGTAACTGATAAACCCCAATTTTGTGGTTTATATTGTGTAGAATTTGGGGGATTTTGTCAATATTTTTCACACTTATTCACAAGAAATGCATGGTTTTGTGTTCTCTTCCTAATATTGCTCCATGATGAAAAACATGCTTCTTTTGCCTTAAAATTGCTATATTTTGATCCTCTTTTATTACCATTCGATGCCGTGATGTATTTGTTGAGTGATTTCATAATTTATAGGGCAAGAATGGCCTAAAAGAGAGAAAGAAAGCATGCACAAGAGGAAGGAACATGAAGATTTGGATTTTGGAAACTTCAGCATGCGCGCGCACGCGCACCTCGCGCGCACGCGTGGATGAGGACAGCTGGAAGCGGTGCGCAAAGAAGGACGCATCCGCGCAATTTAGGAAAATCCACACCGGCGCGCACGCGTACAGGGCGCGCACGCGTGGATTACAAAATCAATTGGCGCGCACGCGCGACAAGCTGCACGTGACCTCATTAAAGGAAATCGTGTCTGGCGATTTCTGAGGCTCAAGGGGCCCAAATTCAAGCTGGTTTTGCATGGAAAAGACCCAAGGATGCTAGGGAGAAAGGGGGGATCAATCATTTTACACTTAGACACAACTTTTAGCTAGTTTTTTGTTCTCGTTCTTCTAGAGAGAGAAACCCTTGTTCCTCTCTAGATCTAGCTTTAATTTGATCTTTTCTTGTTGAATTCTAAATTGGATCTTGTTAATTACTAGTTTTAATTGCTTAATTTGAATTCCTTAACATAATTTTGTTTAGATCTTGTGTTAGTTTATGATTTCTATTCAATTGTCATTTTATACCCATTTTATGAATCTTGTGAATCTTGAATTGCTAATGTTACATTGATGATTTTCATGATTAATTGTGTTGTTTGAGTGATTGCATGTTGATAATTATTAGTGGGTACTTGTTAGTTCCAATTTAATTGCAATTTGAATATGTCTTTTATTAATGCTTACCATGTGTTCGATGAAATGTTTCCTTTGATTATGGAGTAGTTCTCTTTACTCTTGGCCTAGGCCAAGGGAATTAAGTAAACTTAAGTCATTGGGTCTAACGGATTTGATGATTTGGGAACCCTTAGTGGTCAATTTGATAGCCATTGACACTAGACTACTATTAAGTTAATTAGTAGTTAGGTTGGACCTTATAGGTTGATGTTGACTAAACCATTTAACATACTTCAAGTATAGAAGTAGACTTAATGAGTTTGGTTCCTCATAATTGTCAAGATATGGTTATTAGACAAGGATAGTGACCCCAATTCCCGTGTCTAGCCAAGAGTTTCTTTTATTATTCATATTTGAAAACCCAAAAATCCTAATTGCTTTGTCTCAGTTATAGTTATTTGTTTAGTTTTAGAGTAGAATTATATTGGAAGTTATCTTATTAGTTTGGAATTGCTCACTTCTTGCTTTAGTTATTTGAATTAGTTTCTTGCATTTCAAGATTACTCGCTTATTAAGATTCCTAGTTTAATTTCTTGCTCATGACTTGCAACCCCAGAATTCTAACCAATGTTGAGGCACATGTTTGCCCATTCATTGTGAGACGACCCGAGGTTTGAATACTTCGGTTACTTTTATTGGGATTGAACTTGTGACAACCAATTCCTTCTAAATTTGATACTTGCGGATTATTTGTCGGTTGAGGACTATACTTGCAACGCGAAAAATCTTGTGAAATTCCTTATCGACGGTATCCGTGAGCATCAAATTTTTGGTGCCGTTGCCAGGGAATGGTTGCAACATATGCCTTGATATTGGTTATGTGAATATGTTAATATTGTAGATAGTTTACCTTCTTTCAATACTTAGCTATAGTTTAGATTTCTTTTGTATGTGTGCTATGACTCCCAAGTTTGATGACTCGGTCTCAACCGAATTCTAGCTTAGCCAAGTTTGACCCTGAGATTGAAAGAACCTTGTTACACACTCGGCAAGCTAGACGGTGGTTGGATTATACGGCTAGTACTTCGGCCTCTCTTGAGGAACATACCAAATCACTAGACGGTACCGAGAGTGACTTGGAGTCCGCTACTTCCTATTCTTCTGTTGGCACTACTAATACATCTTTGCATCCTACAGGTGAGCCATACATGGCGGAGCTACGACGGATCACTTTGCATGAGCAAGGAGCTCTGGATATCATACTTCAACCTTTGCAAGCAAAGTATCCCAACCTTTATCCAAAATTTGAGTTGAAGAGTAGCTTGATAAATCTACTTCTTAAGTATCATGGGTTGCCGGGTCAAGACCCCATCCGACGTCTAAGAGACTTTCAAGTTGCTTGTTCTACGACTCGAAGGCATGGAGCCAATGAGTTGGCTATTATGGTTTTTGCCTTCCCTTTCTCTCTTGAAGGGCAAGCAAAGATGTGATTTTATTCACAACTGGATGAGATTGTGACCAATTGGGATTTCTTAAGAAGAGAGTTTCTAGATAAATTCTTCCCACCGGAGAAGACTGACTACATCCAGAAGGAGATTTCGGGTATAATGCATATTGGACTCGGTTCAAGAGGCTATTGGAATCTTGTCCACACCATGGATTGAACACTCACTTGCTCATTAGTTACTTCACCGGAGGTCTTTGTGCGGAAGATAGAAGATTGCTCACCACTTCTAGTGGCGGTTCCCTTTCAAAAAACAAGACTGAGGGAGAAGCTTAGAAATTGATAAATGATGTTGCCGAGGCTACACAACATGTAAGGGTGAGAAGTAATCCTCTCAAGGGTGTGGTAGAACCATCCCCTTCCGAAGCAAGCTTAACTAAGGCGCTTGGGGACATGACCACTAACCTTATGCAAATACAAAAAGATCAAAAGGAATACTACTCCATCCAAGCCATCCAAGCCCCACCTCAAGTTGCTCAACTTGAAGGCCCTCCTAGAATTTGTGGTTTGTGCTCTAGCACCACACATTACACCGATCAATGCCATCAAGTTCAAGAGGAGCATGCCCTTGTCGTGGCCAATGTGAATTATAACAACCGTCCGCCCTATCCTTCTCAAGGCCAAAACAACTACTCTCATGGTAGTAATCAAAATCAAGGGTGGAGAGATAATGCACAAGGGAGCAATCAAAACCAAAGATGGAATAACTCTTCTTCTCATTACAATAACAACCAATCTTCATCTCAATACCACCACCACAACAACAACCACCAAGCCAACCAAAATCACCACAACCAAAACCAAAATAACTACACCAAATACCAAGCACCACACCATAGACAACAATTCAACCAATCCTCTTCATCTTCCACCAATCAATTCGATGAGCTTAGAGCCACTATGGAGAAACGGGACGAGAGCTACAAGGCTCAATTCGATACCATGGGCGCTCAATTGGCCAATCTTATCGACATGATTTCGAAGATGTCCATGTCCTCCTCCAACAACACCAACCAACCCTCAAGTTCTTCTAGCCTTCCTTCCCAACCCCAACCAAACCCCAAGGGCGGTCTCAACGCCATCACTCTACGGTCGGGGACTACATTAGAGGAGATACCTCCTAGGGTCATGGAAGACATTCATGAAGAAGAGGTGGTCGTTGAAGCTCCACATAAAGAGGAGGAGGTAGACAAAAGGCATGATGAAGAAGGAGTAAGCCTTAAGGAACCCAAGAGGAAAGCTATAGTGGATAAGTCCATTCCTATCCCATTTCCTTCATTGGTGAAGAAAGCAAAGAAGACCCCAGAATTTGATTTGAACATGCTTCAAGTGTTCAAGAAAGTTGAGGTAATCATACCACTTCTTGATGTTATCCAACAAATTACGAAGTATGCAAAATTTCTGAAAGACCTATGTACACACAAGGATAGGATAGGAGAGTTGGAGACATTATCCTTGGAAAGTTCGATTTCTTCCTTGATGGAGCCTATTCCAAAGAAATGTGGTGACCCTGGACCTTGTTTGGTGTCTTGTTGTATTGGTGGGCACACTTTTCATGACTATATGTGTGATCTAGGAGCTTGCGTAAGCATCATGCCACTCTCTATCTTTGTGCGATTGAATTTAGCTCCATTAAAAAAGTCGGCAACGAAGTTTGCCTTAGCTGATAAAAGTGTGATCACGGTGATGGGAATAGCAGAAGATGTACTTGTGGCAATCAAGGACTTGGTCTTTTCAGTTGACTTTTACATCCTTGAAATGCCTCCAACAGAAAATAGAAGCTCATCCTCCATTCTACTTGGTAGACCCTTCCTTAAGACCACTAAATTCAAGTTAGATGCCTTCACCGGCATATATTCCTTTGAGGTTGGAGAGAAGACTATCAAGTTCAATTTGGAAGAAGCCATGAAGCATCCTCCCGAAGAGCACTCCATTCTCTGATGTGATGTAATCGATGAAGTGGTAGCGGAAGTGCGAAAAGAAGACTACAACAAGTTATGCTACCCTATTGTTGAAGAGACGGATGACCAAGAGGATGAACAAGAGAAAGTTGTTGAAAGTGAACTCCGTGAGGTGGATGAAAAGGAACCTCAGCTTGAAGCAAAGAGTGAATTGAAGCCTCTTCCATCTCATTTGAAGTATGCTTTCTTAGAGGACAACCAAAAGTTTTCGGTCATTATTGCTAGTGAGCTTTCTAGTGAAGAAGAAGAAAAGCTCCTAGATGTTCTAAGAAAGTACAAGAAGGCAATTGGTTGGAGCCTAACCGATATTGTGGGGATTGACCCCCGCCAAGTGCATGCATCGTATATTTCTCCAAGAGAGAGCTAGGCCGGTTAGGCAACCACAAAGGAGGCTCAACCCGACCATCCTTGATGTGGTAAAGAAGGAGGTCACTAGGCTACTTGATGCGGGTATCATATACCCAATTTCTGACAGTGAATGGGTGAGCCCGGTCCAGGTTGTTCCCAAGAAATCGGGCATCACTGCAGTTAAAAAGGTTGATGGTGAAGTGGTCACCAAGAGAGTACAAAATGCATGGCAAGTGTGCATCGATTATAGAAGGTTGAATGCCGCTACAAGGAAGGACCACTACCCTTTGCCCTTTATCGATCAGATGTTAGACCGTTTGGCGGGTAAATCCCATTATTGCTTTCTTGATGGATTCACCGGTTACTTCCAGATTCATATTGCTCCTGAAGATCAGGAAAAGACCACATTCACTTGCCCTTTTGGCACCTTTGCCTACAAAAGGATGCCATTTGGACTATGTAATGCACCTGCTACTTTTCAGCGGTGTATGACCAGTGTCTTTTTCGATCTAATAGAGAATTGTCTGGAAGTCTTTATGGATGACTTCAGTGTTTATGGAACTTCATTTGATTGTTGCTTAGAGAACTTGGCCAAAGTCTTAGCTAGATGTGTTGACACTAACCTTGTCTTGAATTTTGAAAAATGTCACTTTATGGTAAGACAAGGCATAGTGTTAGAACATATGGTATCTAGTGAAGGCATTTGGTAGCACAAATTGCGAATCACACTTTTCACAACGCGTACCACTGACCAGCAAGTGCACTGGGTCGTCCAAGTAATACCTTACGTGAGTAAGGGTCGAATCCCACGGAGATTGTTGGTTTGAAGCAATCTATGGTTATCTTGTAAATCTTAGTCAGGAAGTCAATTATGTTTATCAATTGAATTGTGAATAACCAGTAGAGCATAAAATAAAAGTTACTTGTTGTGCAGTAATGGAGAATATGTTGGAGTTTTGGAGATGCTTTGTCTTCTGAATCTCTACTTTCCTCTGTCTTCTGATTCACGCACGCATGTCCTCCTATGGCAAGCTGTGTGTTGGGGGATCACCGTTGTCAATGGCTACCTTCTATCCTTCCAGTGAAAACTACGCTCACGCGCTCTGTCACAGCATGGCTAATCACCGGTTGGTTCTCGATCCGGTTGGAATAGGATTTACTATCCTTTTGCGTCTGTCACTAACGCCCAGCCTTCAGGAGTTTGAAGCTCGTCACAGTCATTCAATCATTGAATCCTACTCGGAATACCACAGACAAGGTTTAGACTTTCCGGATTCTCATGAATGCCGCCATCAGTTCTAGCTTATACCACGGAGATTCTGATTAAGGAATCTAAGAGATACTCATTCAGTCGGATATAGAACGGAGGTGGTTGTCAGGCACACGTTCATGGTTTGAGGAAGGTGATGAATGTCACAGATCATCACCTTCATCATAGTTAAGCGCGAATGAACATCTTAGATAGGAACAGGCGTGTTTGAATGGAAAACAGGAATACTTGCATTAATTCATTGAGACACAGCAGAGCTCCTCACCCCCAACAATGGGGTTTAGAGACTCATGCCGTCAGAGAATACAAAGTTTAGATCTGAAATGTCATGAGATACAAAATAAGTCTCTAAAAGTTGTTTAAATACTAAACCAGTAGCCTAGGGTTACAAAATATGAGTGGACTATGATGGATGATGCAGAGATCCACTTCTGGGGCCCACTTGGTGTGCTGGGGCCCACTTGGTGTGTGCTGGGGCTGAGACTTTAAGCAATTCACGTGCAGAGGCCATTTGTGGAGTTGAACGCCAGTTTTTGTTCCAGTTTGGGCGTTCAACTCCAGTTTTTGATCCTTTTCTGGCGCTGGACGCCAGATTTGGGCAGAAGACTGGCGTTGAACGCCAGTTTACGTCATCAATTCTTGTGCAAAGTATGGACTATTATATATTGCTGGAAAGCCCCGGATGTCTACTTTCCAACGCAATTGGAAGCACGCCATTTCGAGTTCTGTAGCTCCAGAAAATCCACTTTGAGTGCAGGGAGGTCAGAATCCAACAGCATCAGCAGTCCTTTTTCAGCCTGAATCAGATTTTTGCTCAGCTCCTTCAATTTCAGCCAGAAAAATACCTGAAATTACAGAAAAACACACAACTCATAGTAAAGTCCAGAAACATGAATTTTTCCTAAAAACTACTGGAAATAAACTAAAAACTAACTAAAACATACTCAAAACTATATGAAATTATCCCCTAAAAGCGTATAAAATATCCGCTCATCACAACACCAAACTTAAACTGTTGCTTGTCCTCAAGCAACTAGACAAATAAAATAGAAGACTAATAGGTTGAGAAGCAATAATATCTCAGAGTTTTTGATTGAAGCTCAGATCCTAATTAGATGAGCGGGACTAGTAGCTTTTTGCTTCTGAACAGTTTTGGCATCTCACTTTATCCATTGAAGCTCAGAGTGATTGGCATCTATAGGAACTCAGAATTCAGATAGTGTTATTGATTCTCTTAGTTCAGCGTGATGATTCTTGAACACAGCTTCTTTATGAGTCTTGGCCGTGGCCCTAAGCACTTTGTTTTCCAGTATTACTACCGGATACATAAATGCCACAGACACATAACTGGGTGAACCTTTTCAGATTGTGACTCAGCTTTGCTAAAGTCCCCAATTAGAGGTGTCCAGAGTTCTTAAGCACACTCTTCTTTTTGCTTTGGACCTTGACTTTAACCGCTCAGTCTCAAGTTTTCACTTGACACCTTCACGCCACAAGCACATGGTCAGGGACAGCTTGATTTAGCCGCTTAGGCCAGGATTTTATTCCTTTTTGGCCCTCCTATCCACTGATGCTCAAAGCCTTGGGATCCTTTTTATTACCCTTGCCTTTTGGTTTTAAGGGCTTTGGCTTTTTCTGCTTGCTTTCTCTTTTTTCTTTCTCTCTTTTTTTATATATATATATATATATATTTTTTTTTTTATTATTTTTTTTTCTGCAAGCTTTGTTCTTTGCTGCTTTTTCTTGCTTCAAGAATCATTTTTATGATTTTTCAGATTCTCAATAACATGTCTCATGTTCATCATTCTTTCAAGAGCCAACATATTTAACAGTCTTAAACAACAAATTCAAAAGATATATGCACTGTTCAAGCATTCATTCAGAAGACAGAAAGCATTGCCACCACATTTAACTAATTAGAATTTCTCTTATTAAAACTCGAAATTTTATTGCTTCTTATCTAAAAGATCTACTATTTTATTCATGTTTGCTGATGATGAGAAAAATAAACTATAGCTTAATTGGAGATAAAATCAAAATATACTAATTACTACTATATGACTCCTAAGGTAAAATTAAAATAAGAACAGTTATCACAGAGTTAAGGCTAAGATTAGAACTCAATAACCTTGAGGTTTGGGAAGTGGATGTTCCTCTAGTCTGTGAGGTGCTTGGTCCTTCAAGAGAGAATTTCTGGCGCTTCAGTTCCTTTAAATCACGCCCTTGCTCCTCTTGGAGTGGGTTGTTTTCCTTTAGGGGCCATGATCTTAGTGATCACGGATAAGCACACCAAACTTAGAGCTTTGCTTGTCCTCAAGCAAAAGAAAAAGAAGGAGATGGGTAGAAGGAGAGCTCCTCCCCCCCCCATCCTGGCGTTTGAACGCCCAAACACTGCCTGTTTTGGGCGTTCAATGCCCAAATGCTGCTATCCTGGGCGTTCAACGCCCAGTTGTTGCCCTTTTCTGGCGTTGAACGCCAGATAGCTATCCTTACTGGCGTTTTCTTGCCAGTAAGCTCCCTATCTCTGTTTTGTGTGTAGATTCCTTCTGTAACCCTGTAAACTTATGCAAATGATTCTTTACCTTAGTGTCAGTGAACTTTATATAAACAAATAAAAATAAAAATAGGGCAAAATGCTTAGAGGATTGTTGCCCCATGGCTGGGTTGCCTCCCAGCAAGCGCTTCTTTATTGTCTTTAGCTGGACCTTGCTGAGCTTTTAATCTAGCTGCAGCCTTGAGCATTCTTGCTCAGTGTTGCCTTCAAGATAATGCTTGATTCTCTGTCCATTGACAATGAACTTCTTATCAGAATCAATATCTTGAAGCTCCACATAACCATATGGTGACACACTTGTAATCACGTATGGTCCCCTCCACCGGGATTTCAGTTTCCCGGGGAATAGCCTGAGTCTAGAGTTAAACAACAGGACCTTCTGTCCTGGTTCAAAGATTCTAGATGACAGCTTTCTGTCATGCCATTTTTTTTATTTTTCTTTATAAAGTTTGGCATTTTTGAAAGCTGTGAATCTGAATTCCTCTAGCTCATTTAGTTGGAGCAATCGTTTTTCTCCTGCTAATTTGGCATCTAAGTTTAGGAATCTGGTTGCCCAATAAGCTTTATGTTCCAGTTCCACGGGCAGGTGACATGCCTTACCATACACAAGTTGGTATGGAGAGGTCCCTATAGGGGTCTTGAACGCTGTTCTGTAAGCCCACAGAGCATCATCCAAGCTCCTTGCCCAATCCTTTCTACGGGTATTTACTGTCCGTTCCAGGATTCTCTTTAATTCTCTGTTAGAGACTTTAGCTTGCCCGTTGGTTTGTGGATGATATGGAGTGGCCACTTTGTGGCGAATTCCATACCGAACCATGGCAGAGTAAAGCTGTTTATTGCAAAAGTGAGTGCCCCCATCACTGATTAGTACTCTAGGGACACCAAACCTGCTAAAGATATGTTTCTGGAGGAACTTCAGCACTGTTTTAGTATCATTGGTGGGTGTGGCAATAGCCTCAACCCATTTTGATACATAGTCAACTGCCACCAGAATATAAGTGTTTGAGTATGATGGCGGGAAAGGTCCCATGAAGTCAATTCCCCATACATCAAACAACTCTATTTCCAAGATTCCTTGTTGAGGCATGGCGTAACCATGAGGCAGATTACCAGCTCTTTGGCAACTGTCACAATTACGTACAAACTCTCGGGAATCTTTATAGAGTGTGGGCCAATAGAAGCCACATTGGAGGACCTTGGTGGCTGTTCGCTCACCTCCGAAATGGCCTCCATATTGAGATCCATGGCAATGCCATAGGATTCTCTGTGCTTCCTCTCTGGGGACACATCTACGGATAATTCCGTCTGCACATCTCTTAAAGAGATAGGGCTCATCCCACAAGTAGTACTTTGCATCAGTAACTAATTTCTTCTTTTGTATTCTATTGTACTCCTTGGGTATGAACCTTGCAGCTTTATAGTTTGCAATATCGGCAAACCATGGTGCTTCCTGAATGGCAAATAGATGCTCATCAGGGAACGTCTCAGAGATCTCAAGAAAGGGGAGGGACGTCCCTTTCACTGGCTCTATCCGGGACAGATGATCAGCCACTTGGTTCTCTGTCCCTTTTCTGTCTCTTATTTCTATATCAAACTCTTGCAGAAGCAATACCCATCTGATGAGCCTGGGTTTTGAATCCTGCTTTGTGAGTAGATATTTAAGAGCAGCATGGTCAGTATACACAATCACTTTTGATCCTACTAAGTATGATCTGAACTTGTCAATGGCGTAAACCACTGCAAGTAGTTCTTTTTCTGTGGTTGTGTAATTTTTCTGGGCATCATTTAGAACGCGACTGGCATAATAAATGACATGCAGAAGCTTGTCATGCCTCTGTCCCAATACTGCACCAATGGCATGATCACTGGCATCACACATTAACTCAAATGGCAATGTCCAGTCTGGTGCAAAAATGACTGGTGCTGTGACCAGCTTAGCTTTCAGCGTTTCAAACGCCTGCAGGCATGCTGTGTCAAACACAAATGGTGTGTCAGCAGCTAGCAGATTGCTTAGAGGTTTTGCGATTTTTGAAAAATCCTTTATAAACCTCCTATAGAATCCTGCATGCCCCAGAAAGCTTCTGATTGCCTTAACATTGGCAGGTGGTGGTAATTTTTCAATTACCTCTATTTTTGCTTGATCCACCTCTATTCCCTTGTTTGAGATTTTATGCCCAAGAACAATTCCTTCAGTCACCATGAAGTGACAATTTTCCCAGTTTAAAACTAGGTTGGTTTCTTGGCATCTTTTCAGAACAAGTTTCAGGTGATCAAGACAGGAGCTGAATGAGTCTCCATATACTGAGAAGTCATCCATGAAGACTTCCAGAAATTTTTCCACCATATCAGAGAAAATAGAGAGCATGCATCTCTGGAAGGTTGCAGATGCATTGCATAGCCCAAAGGGCATCCTTCTATAAGCAAACACTCCGGATGGACATGTGAATGCTGTTTTCTCTTGATCCTGGGGATCCACTGCAATCTGGTTATAGCCTGAGTAGCCATCCAAAAAGCAGTAATAATCATGACCTGCTAGTCTCTCTAGCATCTGGTCTATGAATGGTAAAGGAAAATGATCCTTTCTGGTGGCTGTATTGAGCCTTCTGTAGTCAATACACATGTGCCACCCTGTAACTGTTCTTGTAGGAACCAGTTCATTTTTTTCATTATGAATCACTGCCATGCCTCCCTTTTTTGGGACGACTTGAACAGGGCTCACCCAGGGGCTATCAGAAATGGGATAAATAATCCCAGCCTCTAGTAATTTGGTGACCTCTTTCTGCACCACTTCCTTCATGGCTGGATTTAGCCGCCTCTGTGGTTGAACCACTGGTTTGGCATTATCCTCCAATAGGATTTTGTGCATGCATCTAGCTGGGCTTATGCCCTTAAGGTCACCTATGGACCACCCAAGAGCTGTCTTGTGTGTCCTTAGCACTTGAATAAGTGCTTCCTCTTCCTGTGAATTTAAAGCAGAGCTTATGATCACTGAAAAAGTGTCACCTTCTCCTAGAAATGCATATTTCAAGGATGGTGGTAGTGGCTTGAGCTCTGGTTTAGGAGGTTTTTCCTCTTTCAGAAGAAAGTTCAAAGGCTCTTTCATGTCCCCTGAATCCTCCAAATCAGGCTGAACATCTTTAAAGATGTTTTCTAACTCTGATTCGAGACTCTCAGCCATGTTGATCTCTTCTACCAAAGAGTCAATAAGGTCAACTTTCATGTAGTCTGTTGATGTGTCTGGATGCTGCATGGCTTTGACAGCGTTCAACTTGAACTCGTCATCGTTGACTCTTAGGGTTATTTCCCCCTACTGGACGTCAATGAGGGATCGTCCAGTTGCTAGGAAGGGTCTTCCTAGAATGAGAGTAGCACTCTTGTGCTCCTCCATTTCCAGCACAACAAAGTCAGTGGGAAAGGTGAATGGCCCAACTCTGACAATCATGTCCTCAATCACGCCTGATGGGTATTTAGTGGAACCATCAGCAAGTTGGAGACATATCCGGGTTGGTTTAAATTCTTTCATTTAAGCCAAGCTTCCTGATAGTGGATGCAGGTATCAGGTTGATGCTCGCCCCAAGATCGCATAGAGCTGTCTTGGTGCAATCACCTTCTAATATGCATGGTATCAGAAAACTCCCAGGGTCTTTAAGCTTTTCAGGAAAGCTTTTCAGAATGACTGCACTGCATTCTTCAGTGAGGAGAACTCTTTCTGTTTCTCTCCACTCCTTTTTATGACTCAAGATCTCTTTCATGAACTTGGCATAAGAAGGTATTTGCTCAAGTGCCTCTGCAAATGGAATCTTTATTTCAAGAGTCCTTAGATAATCTGCAAAGCGAGCAAATTGCTTATCCTGCTCCTCTTTCCGGAGTTTTTGAGGATAAGGTATCTTGGCTTTATATTCCTCAACCTTAGTGGTTAAAGAAGCCTTTTTAGAGGGGTTGTTATCAGCACTTATGTGTGTCTGATCCCTCACTGGCAATTGCGTACCAGAGTCAGAAGCTGGAGTGACGTTAGACGCCAACTCACTGTCTGTTCCTGGCGCCTGAACGCCAGAAATGTGCCCCTGTTGGGCGTTCAGCGCTGGATTCTGCCCCATTTGGGCGTTCAACTCCAGATTCTTGCCCATTTCTGGCGTTGAACACCAATCCTGCCTTGTTTCTGGCGCTGAACGCCAGTTTTGGGCATGGTATGGGCGTTCAGCGCCAGCCTTCCACCCATTTTCTGGCGTTTTAGTGCCAGAATTATTTTTCCCTGGGCTCTTACTGTCCTCAGGGGAATCTTTGGTGGGTTGCTCATTTCTTGAATTTTTGATGCCTTGAGGTGGGGTATTTACTGTTTTCCCACTTCTTAATTGAACTGCTTGGCATTCTTCTGCTATTTGCTTTGATAGCTGCTGCTTTGTTTGCTTAAACTGTTCTTCCATATGTATATTAGCTATCCTTGTCTCCTGTAACCTGTCTTTGAATTCAGCTAGCTGCTTTGTTAGAAAATCTAATTGCTGATTGAATTCAGCAGCTTGTTTCACAGTACTGAATTCAGCAGTTACTGTTTTAACCTCTTCATTCATGGAAGGGTTGCTGCTTAGATACAGATGCTGATTCCTGGCAACTGTATCAATGAGCTCTTGAGCCTCTTCAATTGTCTTTCTCATATGGATAGATCCACCAGCTGAGTAATCTAAAGACATCTGAGCTCCTTCTGCAAGCCCATAGTAGAAGATGTCTAACTGAACCCACTCTAAAAACATTTCAGAGGGGCATTTTCGTAGCATCTCTCTGTATCTCTCCCAGGCATCATAAAGAGATTCATTATCTCCTTGTTTAAAGCCTTGGATGTCCAGTCTTAGCTGTGTCATCCTTTTTGGAGGGAAATATTGATTCAGGAATTTTTCTGTCAGCTGTTTCCATGTTCTTATGCTGGCCTTTGGTTGGTTATTTAACCACCTCTTGGCTTGATCTTTTACAGCAAATGGAAACAGTAATAGTCTGTAGACATCCTGATCTATTTCCTTATCATGTACTGTGTCAGCAATTTGTAAAAATTGTGCCAGAAACTCTGTAGGTTCTTCCTGTGGAAGACCGGAATACTGGCAACTTTGCTGCACCATGATAATGAGCTGAGGATTCAACTCAAAGCTACTAACTCCAATGGAGGGTATGCATATGCTACTCCCATATGAAGCAGTAGAGGGGTTAGAGTATGACCCCAAAGTCCTCCTAGACTGTCCATCTCCACTTATGTCCATGATGGATATATGGATATAACTTGGACTGATTTATCTTTTTATTTATTTTATTTTATAAGAAGTAAATACTTAAATAAAATAAAATAACTAAAAAGAATTTGAATTTTGAAAAAAAAAAATTTTTTTTCGTAAAAAAAAATTAAAAATAATTAGTTAAAAAAAAGAAATTTTTGAAAAAGATGGGAGATATTTTCGAAATTTTTAAGAGAGAGAGAGTTAGTTAGGTAGTTTTGAAAAAGTTAAGAAACAAACAAAAAGTTGGTTAGTTAGTTGAAACAAATTTTGAAAAGATAGGAAGTTAGAAAAGATATTTTGAAAAGATATTTTTGAATTTAGTGAGGAGAGAGAAAAATAATAAGATAGTACAAGATTTAAAATTTTTAGATCTAATGCTCCTTGTCTTTGAAAATTTTGGAGGGAAAACACCAAGGAACACCAAACTTAAAAATTTTAAGATCAAGACACAAGAAAACTCAAGAACACTTTGAAGACTCACAAGAACACAAGAACATGAAGGAAGAATACCAAACTTAAAATTTTTAGAAAACCAAACCAAAATTTTCGAAAATCAAAGGGGAATCAACAAGAAAACACCAAACTTAAAGTTTGGCACAGGATTTAATAGAAAAATTATTTTTGAAAAAGAAGGTTTTAAAAAGAGTATAAAAGATTCTAACCCAATCAAATTAATGTTCTAGCCAAATGAGTTATGGGACCTTATTAATAGAAAAATTATTTTTGAAAAAGGTTTTTTTTTTTAAAAAATATGATAGCCAATTACCATGAACATAAACACCATGTTCTAATTAACTGAGCTATAAATTTAAAGTGTTTTAACAAGGGATAAATAATAAAAGACTCTAAACCAAAAAAAGAGAAGATTTTTCCTAATCTAAGCAACAAAATAATCCGTCAGTTGTTCAAACACGAACAATCCCCGGCAACGGCGCCAAAAACTTGGTAGCACAAATTGCGAATCATACTTTTCACAACGCGTACCACTGACTAGCAAGTGCACTGGGTCGTCCAAGTAATACCTTACGTGAGTAAGGGTCGAATCCCACGGAGATTGTTGGTTTGAAGCAATCTATGGCTATCTTGTAAATCTTAGTCAGGAAGTCAATTATGTTTATCAATTGAATTGTGAATAACCAGTAGAGCATAAAATAAAAGTTACTTGTTGTGCAGTAATGGAGAATATGTTGGAGTTTTGGAGATGCTTTGTCTTCTGAATCTCTGCTTTCCTCTGTCTTCTGATTCACGCACGCATGTCCTCCTATGGCAAGCTGTGTGTTGGGGGATCACCGTTGTCAATGGCTACCTTCCATCATTCCAGTGAAAACTACGCTCACGCGCTCTGTCACAGCACGGCTAATCACCGGTTGGTTCTCGATCCGGTTGGAATAGGATTTACTATCCTTTTGCGTCTGTCACTAACGCCCAGCCTTCAGGAGTTTGAAGCTCGTCACAGTCATTCAATCATTGAATCCTACTCGGAATACCACAGACAAGGTTTAGACTTTCCGGATTCTCATGAATGCCGCCATCAGTTCTAGCTTATACCACGGAGATTCTGATTAAGGAATCTAAGAGATACTCATTCAGTCGGATATAGAACGGAGGTGGTTGTCAGGCACACGTTCATGGTTTGAGGAAGGTGATGAATGTCACAGATCATCACCTTCATCACAGTTAAGTGCGAATGAACATCTTAGATAGGAACAGGCGTGTTTGAATGGAAAACAGGAATACTTGCATTAATTCATTGAGACACAGCAGAGCTCCTCACCCCCCAACAATGGGGTTTAGAGACTCATGCCGTCAGAGAATACAAAGTTTAGATCTGAAATGTCATGAGATACAAAATAAGTCTCTAAAAGTTGTTTAAATACTAAACCAGTAGCCTAGGGTTACAAAATATGAGTGGACTATGATGGATGATGCAGAGATCCACTTCTGGGGCCCACTTGGTGTGCTGGGGCTGAGACTTTAAGCAATTCACGTGCAGAGGCCATTTGTGGAGTTGAACGCCAGTTTTTGTGCCAGTTTGGGCGTTCAACTCCAGTTTTTTATCCTTTTCTGGCGCTGGACGCCAGATTTGGGCAGAAGGCTGGCGTTGAACGCCAGTTTACGTCGTCAATTCTTGTGCAAAGTATGGACTATTATATATTGCTGGAAAGCCCTGGATGTCTACTTTCCAACGCAATTGGAAGCACGCCATTTCGAGTTCTGTAGCTCCAGAAAATCCACTTTGAGTGCAGGGAGGTCAGAATCCAACAGCATCAGCAGTCCTTTTTCAGCCTGAATCAGATTTTTGCTCAGCTCCTTCAATTTCAGCCAGAAAAATACCTGAAATTACAGAAAAACACACAACTCATAGTAAAGTCCAGAAACATGAATTTTTCCTAAAAACTACTGGAAATAAACTAAAAACGAACTAAAACATACTCAAAACTATATGAAATTATCCCCAAAACGTATAAAATATCCGCTCATCAGCATTTCTGTAGACCCGGCTAAGGTCGATGTTATCACCACTTTACCTCACTCCTCATCTGTGAGAGAGGTCCGCTCATTTTTGGGACATGCAGGATTCTACAGGTGCTTTATCAAAGATTTCAGCAAAATTGCTTTGCCATTGTCGCGCCTACTCCAAAAGGATGTGGACTTTGAGTTTGACAGTGCATGTGTGAAAGCGTTTGAAGAGTTAAGGAGAGTTCTCACCACGGCACCGATTGTGCGAGACCCCAACTGGACGCTGCCATTCGAGATAATGTGTGATGCGTCAAACCATGCAGTAGGTGCTGCACTTGCACAGCGTGATGGTAAACTCCCTTATGTCATTGCTTACTCTTCTAAAACACTGGATGCAGCACAATCTAACTATAGCACTACGGAAAAGGAACTCCTAGCCATTGTTCATGCTTTAGATAAATTTAGATCTTATTTTCTAGGGTCCAAGATAGTGGTATACACGGATCATGCAGCTTTAAAGTACTTATTGACAAAGAATGAGTCAAAACCTAGACTCATACGTTGGATCTTGCTTTTGCAAGAATTTGACATTGAGATTAGGGACCGGAGTGGGTCTCAAAACTTAGTTGCGGATCATTTAAGCCGCTTTGAGAATTTAAAATTTGACCCATTTCCGATCAATGACTCATTCCCATTGGATAGTTTGCATGCTGTGTCGGATAGCTTCCCTTGGTTTGCCCCAATGGCGAACTACTTGGTTGCGAAAATCTTCCCTCCCAACTTTTCTAAAAACCAAAGGGACAAGTTGAGGAGTGACTCCAAATACTACATTTGGGATGACCCTCACATGTGGAAGAGGGGCGTGGACCAAGTAATTCGGAGATGTGTGCCAGAATCTAAAATTCAACTTATTCTTGAAGCTTGCCATTCGTCCGAATGTGGTGGCCACTTTGGCCCACAAAAGACAGCTAAAAAGGTGTTGGATTGTGGATTCTGGTGGCCAACTTTATTCAAGGATGCTAACCGGTTCTGTGTGTCTTGCCATCAGTGTCAGAAGTCGGGAAACATGTCCCAAAGGGATGAGATGCCTCAGCAACCTATGTTGTTTTGTGAGATATTTGATATACGGGGTATTGACTTTATGGGACCGTTTCCCAACTCAAGTGGGTATCTATATATTCTGTTAGTGGTTGACTACGTGTCAAAGTGGGTAGAAGCAATACCTACCCGCCTTGACGATGCCAATACCGTCATTTCTTTTATTAGAAATCACATTGTATGCCGTTATGGGTCACCATGAGCAATCGTGAGCGACCAATGATCCCACTTTTGTAACAGAAAAGTAGAGGCACTACTCAAGAGCTATGGGGTATTGTATAAGGTTGCCATTGCTTATCACCCACAGACCAACGGACAAGCGGAAGTGTCCAACCGGGAGATTAAGAGAATCTTGGAGAAAGTGGTAAATCCACAAAGGAAGGATTGGAGCTTCCGGTTCGGAGATGCACTATGGGCGTATAGGACGGCCTACAAGACTCCGTTAGGGATGAGTCCCTTCCGGATCGTCTATGGTAAGGCATGCTACCTTCCGGTGGAAATTGAGCATAGAGCCTATTGGGCGGTAAAGCAGTGCAACATGGATTTCACCAAGGCGGGTGTGGCCAGGAAATTACAACTAGAGGAGCTCGAGTGCTTGAGGATGGAGGCAAATGAGAATGCCCGGATATACAAGGAGAAGACTAAAGCCTTTCACGATCACCACATCCGAAGGAAGGATTTTCAAGAAGGTGATGAGGTTCTCCTCTACAACTCGAGGCTGTGATTTATGCCTGGCAAGCTCCGTTCTAGATGGGAAGGACCCTTCAAGGTGAAAGAGATAAAGTCTTATGGAGTGGTAGAATTATTTAACCCTCAAAGTGACACAACTTTCAAAGTGAATGGACATAGAGTGAAGAAGTACCATGGCTACAAGTCACCAAGAGAAGTGGAAGTGCTCCTACTTGAGGATGCACCAAAGGGAGAGGAAGCTTAAGCAAAGGACCATCCAACTTAAGGACGTTAAAGAAAAGTGCTTGGTGGGAGGCACCCCACCATGGTAAGATTTTCCTTGTGTATACCGTCTTCTTTTTAGCTTTAGATTCTTGTGAATTTTGTGACTTCTTGATGTTGTTGATTGCTCAGGAATGCTAGTTTTATTGTTCTTGTTGGATGACTAGGATATTTAGATAGATTTCATCATTTTGGTCTGGATGAATTGTTGAATTAGAGAGAATGCTATGTTTTAAATAGTACATGAATTTGTGAGTGTTTTCTTGACTACTAGCTTAAACACCTGCCAAGAATATGTTAGGATAGCTCTTTCTATGTTGTTTAAAAAAAAGAAGGGGGAAAAGGCATCCACGCGCAAGCGCACTATGCGTGCGCGCGCCGGTGGTGCATTTTTTACTCCTGGGCCAAACACTCGAGACTCATGCCCACCTTGTGCACATTTCGTGCCAGGCACCCACACGCCAGCGTGCATGCCGCCTGCGCACCCCCTCGCAACTTGGCCATCGACGCGCAAGCGCACTATGCGCGCGCGCGCCGATGGCATAATATGAACTCCCTGGTACAAAAACCAGAGAGTTGTGCCATAATTGTGCCTAGTCTGTGCCCACACCAACGCGCCCGCACACTGCGCGCATCCGCGCCGGTAGTCAACCCCATCAGGCACGCGTCCGCGCACTGTGTGCGTCCGCGCGCCTGTGCTGCATGCCAATTCTGGTACAAGAAAACCGAGAGTTAGGCCTAGTTTGTGCCAATTCTGTGCCAGGGGCCCAACTGTATTCACGCGTACGCGTCCCTCGCTCCACCTTCACCGACGCGCTAGCATACCGTGCTCGCGCGCGTCGATCGCGTAAACCAATTTTAAAGCTGGCGCGCCTTGTTCTGTCCCCCTTCCACCCTATTTCTTATTTCTTTCTTCTTCCTTCTCCATTACCTCTCTTCTCTTCTTTCTCTTCCACAATCTACCACCACCGTCTCCGGCTACTTACCGGTGACCACCACCACTTCCGATGGCCCTACATCTCTTCTATCTCTTTCTCATTTTCACAATAAGAAAATTCTACCTTGATTCTTTTACACTTCTCAAGGTTTTACTTCTCCTATATCTCTTCTCTTACTTTCTTTGCATATCCTCCTTTTCTAGTTAGATGTTTCTTGTTAATTCACTTATTTTCTCTTTTAGTTGCATGCTTATACTACTTACTTTTTGTTTGTTTACTTTTTCCTTCTTCTTGCTTTTCCATGGATGTTGAATTTGAGTTTTCATTTGCTTTATAGATCTTCTTGATTGTTTTTCATTATCTTTGTCAGTAAGTGATGTTGTGTGATGATTGATATTTCATTTTGAGCTTCTAATTAGTTGAGTATCTCATAATTGCTCATTACTTGTTAACTGCACGCCAAGTGTTCGAGGAAATGCACATATGCCATTTTGGTTTGTTCTAGTCATATATCTTCAATTTGGTGCTTCCTCCTCATTCACTTACTCTCTTCTAAGTGCATTGAATCCACTTTGCCTATTACTTGCTAATTAGATACTCATTGAACATGACTTGCTCTTTGTTATGGATGCTTGAGCTAATTCTTCTCATGCTATATTGCATGCTTTACTCCCTCTTGCATCCCATGCTAAGTGTTGTGACCCACGTCTCTATGATTACTTTGTTGCAATATTTTTTTTGGGCACTATCTTTCACTTGCACATTTTGTTGAGATGATTCTTTGGGTTTAATGCTTTCTTTTTTTTCCGTCCTTTTTCAGGATGGCCACCAAGAAAGGCAAGGAGAAAGCTTCAAGGAAACCAGCCACAAAGAGGACACCCCAAAGGTCAAACTCTAAGCGCACTCTTCATTAGGAGCCAAACCCCTATCTAAGAAGGCGAATAGGGGTGGCAGGAGTACCCAAACCCGCGGGTACCCGACCCGCCCCTACCCGTTCGGGGCGGGTTTAAACCCGACCCGAGGGCGGGGCAGGTTTTGATCGGGGCGGGTAGTGTAGCGGGGCGGGGCGGGGTCGGGGTTAGGGTAAACCCGCCCCGGAGTACTTAATATATATATATATATATATATATATATATATATATATATGTTTTTATGAGATCAAGGTTGCCTCCAGTCCACGAACCATCAGAGATCAGACCCCAAGTCCCCAAATCCCTAGTTGGTCGTCTTCTTCCTCATAGTCATAGAACCAAAGCTCTTTGCTCTTCAGCTCAGCCTCTCATTCCATGCCCGCCATTGCGCCGTCGCTCCGCAGCTCCTTGCCGTCATCGCAATTCCTTGGCATCACCACTTGGTCTCATTGTTCCTTGCTGTCGCTGCTCACCTCCCGCCTGCCGTCGGCCCGTCGCTGCTCAGCCGCACAACTCCTCGCCCTCACTGCTCAGCTCGCACAGCTCCGTAAGTTCCTCTCTCTCTCTCTCTCTCTCTCTCTCTCTCTCTCTCTCTCTCTCTCTCTCTCTCTCTCTCGCTCTCTCGTGCTCTCTGTCTCTCCATCGTTGTGAGATCTAAGTTCTTCTCTTGTTCTTCCACAGATTCATCGCTTGGTCGCCGTCGCTGTGAGCTTGTCTGTCGCTGTTGCATGTGAGCCTGTCACCAGAGCCCCTTTTCTCTGTCTCTGACCGCCGGTAAGTCTTTGAGCCCCTCTGTCTTTGCAAATTTGCCATCCCACAGGCATGCTCTACTAGATTTGAAAAATTAAAGTTGTTTTCATTGATAAGAAGTGCATATTTAGTTTTGATAACAATATTTTTGACTAATAAGAAGTGCATGTTTAGTTTTGATTTATCATTTTTATGCATTTTGAATTTTGATTTTAATCTGATTTTGCAATTGTCATTGAGTACTGAATGGACCCTTCAAGATTAGAGTGATTTGGTTTATGAAAGGGAATATACCCAAGGTGTTCTAATTATGGAGAGAATTGGGCATTTGAAATTAGCAGAATTACTAATGTGCGGCAGTGTTCTGAATTTTTTTATTATTACAAAAATTAGTAATGCCAATTTGTTGATTAGGTATTTCTAATAAACAAGTAGGTAGACATATGGTAATTAATAGATTCCAAGTTGTGAAACTCTATGATCTGAGTGTTGAGTGGGAAATTGAGTCTCTAATTTGTATTGTAGGCTTCACCAAGGGCTCTACTGCTCAGTGGCTTTTCTCAAGTAAAGTCTCTGCTGTTCCACACTTGATGTCTTTTAGGGTTTCTCAAGATGAGAAGCCTTTTGATTCCACTCTAAAGTTCCCTGCTCCTGAACTTCAGGTTTCACACTACCTACCATCTCTCTCACTTTCTCTAGATTCCTCCGAAATTGACAAGTTAGTTCAATATTTAATCTTCTAGAGTTTTAGTTCTATTTTAAAGTCAACTTTGTACTTGAAGAGAACAAATGTTTTCATTCTGCTTATTTACTATATCTGGTATATGAAATGAACTTCACTTCACTTTAAATCTGAACTTAGCTTGATGTTTTTCCGCCCCCAATGTCTTGTGTTTTGCTCAACATCCAAATTCTAACTTCCCTTGTGATAAATTGACTTCACCACAATGATCTAACCTTCAATAAGTAAACCAATGACATGTTCTTTTCCCTTCCTTCCGTTGATTGTTTGTTCTTACTATTTAGAAATCTTTCAATCACAATGGACAAGGTGGCTTTCATTTTTCCATGACTCCGTATCCTGTACAACATGATGTGAATTCTGTGAATCGTCCTCACGATGTGAAGATATTTTCAATTTCCAATCAAGCAATTTCAGTTTCTGTGGGGAATCCATAATGTGCGGCAGTGTTCTGAATTATGATGAAATCAAGAAACAGGGAATAAGCTATAGACATATACAAACAGAAAAAGAATTTGTTTGCAGTTATCTAATTTAATTCAATTGGCTTAGCATGTATTCTCACATTCTCATCTAAATATTTCATGTGTTACAATCCTATTATATATAGAACTGCAAGGATGGGCCTAATAAGTGAATGTATGGTTATTGATTTTCAAGTTTCATTCATTAACTTAATCTCCAGATTTCCATGGTCTGCAATGCATTATACAAATCCATTTTGTCCCAAACATGATCATTATGATGATCATGTGAATTCAAGATCACATAGATGGTTGAAAGATTGTGATTAAGCTCATCAGTAGCCAACAGTTGATTTAATAGCATCCAATATCTGCATAAAATAAGTGGCAGAACTTGTTATGCATTCTGATTTTTCATTTATGCATTCTGATCTTTATGCATTTATGATATGATTTTAATTTGTTAATTGTTATATCTTTTGATTTTCAGGTTTAAATCTTGATTTGCAAACTTTTAATGATGATGATTGAAAGTGATCAAGAATAAGTGTTGAAGATTTTTTTTATATCTAATATTATAATTTCTTTATTATGGTGTTAAATTTGGAGTGATCTAACACTTTTTTTTATTTCAAGTTATTTGAGCTAATGACATTGTATGAATTTTTATGTTTGTATTTTAATTTATCTATGAATTTTAAGTTTTTGTCTTAATTTAGATATGAATATGTAAAAATTAAAATATTTAATTTTTATAGGGGCGGGTAGGGGTGGGGCGGGTACCCGCAGGGGCGGGTTCGGGTACTGCAATTTACTACCTGCGGGTTGTGGCGGGGCGGGTAGTACTTGAGTGACGGGACGGCGGGGCGGGGTCGGGTAGGGTAAAAACCCGCCCCTACCCGCCCCACTGCCACCCCTAAAGGCGAAGGCACCTGCTCCTATTGATGAAATAGAGAAGAGCAAACCGGCAAGGGATTATTCAAGGTTCCCCAACCGCTTCTGTGAACTTGTGTTTCCAGCCATGGTTGAAAGGAACTATCATGCTGAACATCTACTCGCCCCGCCGGACAAGGTTGCTCCTTGTATTCTACCCCGCATTGAATGGCGAGGATGGGAGTTTCTTCTGAGAAAACCACAGGAGGTCAACCTCTCATGGGTGGTAGAATTCTACACTAACTACCATCTTCCCTCTCTTCAATCGGTATACATGCGCCGGAAGCAAGTCTCAGTTTTAGAAGAGGCTATTCAACATGTGCTTAATGTCTTACCAGTACCAAGTGACATGGATGGCTACCAAGAGGTCTTACGTCAGCGAGAAAAGTTTGGATTTGATTGGGACTCGATCCTCCGAGTCATTGCTGAACCAGAGACATTTTGGACCCATGGTCGACTCCGGATGAGGCCCAAGTGCATTGACGCACGTTTCCTCACTGTAGAAGCTAGAGCTTGGGCCTAGATCCTATCCCACTATGTGCTACCTAGCACCCACAAGTCGTCCTTCACGGCGGATCTCGCCTTGCTTGTTTGGTGTGTTCTCACAGAAAAATCAGTGAACATTCCGCCTCTTGTTAAGCAAGCGATGGGTCAAGTCCACGCCCGTGGTAATTTGCCATTTCCAGCATTGGTATCTGATCTGCTACGGGTGTTCCTTGGGAAGACATGGATACAAAGGCTATAATTCCGGCTAAGGGCGATGTGGTCCCAAGTGGAAAATACTTACATCTTCCCATGAACAACACAAGCCTTGACATAGCCCTTCCATCTACTATTCCTTCCACCTCATCGTCACAACTACGGCAAAGATCCACCCATCAAAGGATAGAAGATCTACACCAGAAGATTGATAGATATGAGTGGCGCAACCAACGCCGATACACTTACATCAAGAAGCTTCTGCGTTATGTTACCCCTAGCATGGAGGAACCCAAAATATTCACATCCACCTCAAACCTAAGTGATGGGAGCTCTGATGAAGGGGGTAGTGAAGGTTCCGGTCTCGACTGTCCCTTGCGCATTGTTGGTGGCACGGAGGACCGTGCTAAATTCTAAGTGTGGGGAGGTCGTTCGACCGATCTCCATGGGTAACAATCTCTTCCTTTCAATACCCATGGATTTATCTTTTGCTTAGTAGTTAGTACATTGCATGTGTAGTTAGTCTTGCTTGTAAATACTCCTTGCATGATAGTTAGTTCCTATAGAGTTACTTGGTCAAAATAATGACTTCTTTCCCAAGAAACTGTAATTTCGGGGTACCCTACCAATTTTGAAAAAACAATTTGCGGTAAACTTGCTTCGAGAATGTATTTTGGAACATAGTGATTGAGCTAAGAACACAAGCATGTAAGTTTTGAGCCTATTGTGTGGTTATATCTTCTAACCACTATTTCCCATTCTTGTGTGCATTACTCTCTCTCTATGATTGTAATCCTTGCTTTGTCTAATTCTATATGTCCATTACTTTGTGTATGAATGCATTTACATGATTGAGGCCATCATTTCAATAGTCACTTCTCCCAAATGGCCTTAACCCTTTTTCTACCATTGTTAACCAATTTTGAGCCCATGATAAACCCTTTTTGATCTAAATAGAGCACATCAACAACCCTAAGTGAAAAATAATGGATGTCCCTAGATTTGGATCCTTGATTAGCTTAGGTAAGTGAAGGTATGCATCGTTCAAATGGGAGGGTGTACTTGGAAACTCGGGTAGATGTAAAGAGGTGTATTTGTAATTGTAATTGAAAATCTTGGGATTTGGGAACATACTCATGTATTGAATGATTGAACCATATGCATTGAAACTTTTGTACATGTTCTTGGGACCAAAAAAAAAATTTTTTATGTGTATATATGAGTATGTAAGAAAAAGAAATAGAAAAAATACATATATAGAAGAAACAAAAATAGAAAAAAAAAAAAGAGAAAGCAATGAAAGGGGACAAAAATGCCCCAAGACAAAGTATTAATAACAATGCATATGGGATGTGAATTGAAGAGAATGCATGGGTATGCAAAAAGTAAAACCCATGGGTAGCTAGGTATTATATTATAGTTGTATAGGTTGTTCTATGTGTCTAGTGGGATCTTAGGTTAATCAAGGATTCAAATTTTAAGCTCACTTGACCATATACATCCTTACCTTCACCCTAGCCCCATTACAACCCATGAATAAGACCTCATGATACTTGTAAGCATGCATTAAGTAATTGTTGATTGTTAGATGAAAGACAAATCTTGGAAAGCATGATTAGGGGAGGATTGAGTGACGAACCCTATACACTTGAGCGAATAGAGCGGATACACTTCCGGTGAGGGTTCGATGCTCAACTCCTTGTTCCCGAATTTCACAAGCATTCATCTAGCAAGTTATATGCACTTCATAGTGATGTTCGAATTGGTAGGATTTATGAACTACATATCACTTTCACCCCGTATGCTCATATGTGTTCTTGGAGGATAGATTTATCCTTGACCAAGTAGGTAGATGATTTTACATTAGTTGCATGCATTCATTTAGGAAATTTGCATTTTATAAACCCTTTCTTACCATGATCTTTGGTCTTTTTATTTTAAGCATGAGGACATGCTTCGTTTAAGTGTGGGGAGATTTGATAAACCCCAATTTTGTGGTTTATATTGTGTAGAATTTGGAAGGTTTTGTCAATATTTTTCACACTTATTCACAAAAAATACATGGTTTTGTGTTCTCTTCCTAATATTGCTCCATGATGAAAAACATGCTTCTTTTTCCTTAAAATTGCTATATTTTGATCCTCTTTTATTACCATTCGATGTCGTGACGTGTTTGTTGAGTGATTTCAGAATTTATAGGGTAAGAATGGCCTAGAAGAGAGAAAGGAAGCATGCACAAGAAGAAGGAACATGAAGATTTGGATTTTGGGAACTTCAGCATGGGCGCGCATGTGCACCTCGCGTGCACGCGTGGATGAAGACAGCTGGAAGCGGCGCGCAAAGACAGACGCATCCGCGCAGATTAGGAAAATCCACACCAGCGCGCACGCGTACAGGGCGCGCACGCGTGGATCACAAAATCAATCGGCGCGCACGCACGCATGGCGCGGACGCGCGACAAGCTGCACGTGACCTCATTAAAGAAAATCATGCCTGGCGATTTCTGAGGTTCAAGAGGCCCAAATTCAAGCTGGTTTTGCATGGAAAAGACCCAAGGATGCTAGGAGAAAGGGGGATCAATCATTTTACACTTAGACACAAGTTTTAGCTAGTTTTTGGTTCTTGTTCTTCTAGAGAGAGAAACCCTTGTTCCTCTCTAGATCTAGCTTTAATTTGATCTTCCCTTGTTGAATTCTGAATTGGATCTTATTAATTACTAGTTTTAATTGCTTAATTTGAATTTCTTAACATAATTTTTGTTTAGATCTTGTGTTAGTTTATGATTTCTATTCAATTGTCATTTTATACCCATTTTATGAATCTTGTGAATCTTGAATTGCTAATGTTACATTAATGATTTCCATGATTAATTGTGTTGTTTGAGTGATTGCATGTTGATAATTGTTAGTGGGTACTTGTTAGTTCCAATTTAATTGCAATTTGAATATGTCTTTTATCAATGCTTACCATGTGTTCGATGAAATGTTTCCTTTGATTATGGAGTAGTTCTCTTTACTCATGGCCTAGGCCAAGGGAATTGGGTAAACTTGAGTCATTGGGTCTAATGGATTTGATGATTTAGGAATCCTTAGTGGTCAATTTGATAGCCATTGACACTAGCCTACTACAAAGTTAATTAGTAGTTAGGTTGGACCTTATGGGTTGATGTTGACTAAACCATTTAACATACTTCAAGTATAGAAGTAGACTTAATGAGTTTGGTTCCTCATAATTGTCAAGATATGGTTATTAGACAAGGATAGTGACCCCAATTCCCGTGTCTAGCCAAGAGTTGCTTTTATTATTCATATTTGAAAACCCAAAATCCTAATTGCTTTGTCTCAGTTATAGTTATTTGTTTAGTTTTAGAGTAGAATTATATTGGAAGTCATCTTATTAGTTTGGAATTGCTCACTTCTTGCTTTAGTTATTTGAATTAGTTTCTTGCATTTCAAGATTACTCGCTTATTAAGATTCCTAGTTTAATTTCTTGCTCATGACTTGCAACCCCGGAATTCTAACCAATGTTGAAGCACATGTTTGCCCATTCCTTGTGAGATGACCCGAGGTTTGAATACTTCGGTTACTTTTATTGGGGTTGAACTTGTGACAACCAATTCCTTATAAATTTGATTCGCAGATTATTTATCGGTTGAGGACTACACTTGCAACGCGAAAAATCTTGTGAAATTCCTTATTGATGGTATCCGTGAGCATCAGTAATGAAATTTCTAATTCAATGCTTAACCTTTGATGATCCTTGTATCCTTTGTGCATTGATATGAGCTTGCATGTCTTTCATGATCCACTCTTTCTATTTGAATTTGATGCTTTTGAGTGCTCTTCATGCTTTGACTTTACTCTTGCATCAAGTGTTAATTAATATGCCTTAGCTTATATTGTTTTCTCACTCACATGTTGTAGCTACTATGTAGTAGAGAACCATGCTCTTGTTTGGCATTAGCCCCCGCCTATGTTCTATTTGCTTTGATATCTTTGTTGTAGGCTTAATTTTCTTTCTTTTCCTTTTCTTTTAGGTTGGCCACCAAGAGGGAAAGGAAAAAGTTTCTAAATGGGGCAACATACAAGTCTTTCCGCACAACCTTATGGAGAAGCTCATCAATTGTAGCAACCCGTCTACCTTGCTCATCTTTGCATGCACCGAGGATGGTGCAATCTTCAAGTGTGGGGAGGTCATTTGACTGATCTCTAGGGGTAACAATTTTCTTTTTCAACACCAATTTTTTTATTTTTGCCTTTATTAGATTAGTTGTTGTATTGCATGATAGGTTACATGATAGTTAAAATTTGTACATATTTTACCACTTCTTTTTATGTTAGGACTACTTGGTTAGGGTGATAATTTCTTTTCCAAGAAAAATTGTTTTAGGGCACCCTATCAGTTTAAAAAAAAATTGTTGAACTTGCTTGAAGAATTTATTTTGGAACATGGTTTTTGAGCCAAGAACACAAGCACGTGAGTTTTGAGCCTAATTGTATGGTTACATCTTATAATCACTTATTTTCATTCTTGTGTACATTGTTCTCTTTCTATGATTGTAATCTTTGATTTGTTTGATTCTATATGTCCATTATTCCATGTATACATGCATTTATATGATTGAGGCCATCATTTTATTTAGCTCACTTACCCAAATAGCTTACCTTTCATCAACCATTGTTAGCCAATTTTAAGCCTATTTAATCCTTTTGTTCTTAATTGTAGCACATCACTACCACTAAGTGAAAAATAATAAATGTCCTTCATTTGGATCTTTGCTTAGCTTAGGCTAGTGAGAGTGTGTATCATTTGGGTATGGGAAACTTGGGACATTGGTTGAGGTAAAAGTGTAATTTGTATTTTTGTTGAAAATCATGGGATTGGGTACATGCTCATGCATTAAATATATAAAACTATATGCATTGATACGTTTGTATATACTTTTGAAAAAAAATGTGTGAAAAAAATGTAGAAAAAAATAATAGAAAAAAAATAAAAGAAACAAAAATATAAAAAAAATGCAATAAAAAGGAGACAAAAATGCCCCAAAGTAAAGTAATAATAACGATGCATATGGGATGTGAATTAAAGAGATTGCATGAGTATGTGAAAAAGTGAGAATCATGGGTAGCTAGGTATTGTATTAGAATTATATAGGTTGTTATATGTGTTTGGTGAGATCTTAGGTTAATCAAAGATTCAAATTTCAAGCTCACTTGACCATATACATCCCTACCTTTACCCTAGCCCCATTACAACCTATGAATAAGTCCTCATGATGAATGTATGCATGCGTTGAATAATTGTTGATTGTTAGATGAAAAACAAATCATGGAAAGCATGATTAGAGGAGAATTGAGTGATCAACCCTATACACTAGAGTGACTAGAGCGGATACACTTTCGGTGAGGGTTCGATGCTCAATTCCTTGTTCCCAGCTTTCATGAGCTTTCTTCTTGCAAGTTTATTTGAACTTTATTTTGATATTTGAATTGGTAGAGTTGTGAGTTGTCATATGACCTTAGCCCCACTTGCTTATATATGTTCTTGGAGATTGATTCATTTTTAACCAAGTAGGTAGAATCATCTTGCATTTAATGCATTCATATAGATAGGTGCATATAGTTTATTTGCATTGAATAAATGTTCATACCCTTTTCTTGTCCTTCTTTATTCTTAGCATGAGGACATGCTTCATTTAAGTGTGGGGAGGTTTGATAAACGCCAATTTTGTGGTTTATCCTGTGCTTAATTTGGGAGATTTTATCAACTTTTCTCACATTTATTCAATGAAATAGCATGGTTTTGTAATTCTCCCTAAATTTGTGCTTAAGTGTGAAAACATACTTTTTAGGCCTTAAAATAGCTAAATTTAACTCACTTTAATTCCATTCGATGCCTTAATATGTTTGTTAAGTGATTTCAGGTTTAAAAGGCAAAGATTGGATTGAAGGAATGAAGAAAAAGCATGTAAAAATGAAGAACTCGTGAAGAAATGAAGGAATCGCAAAGCTGTCAATCCTGACCTCTTCGCACTTAATTGATCATAACTTGAGCTAAAAAGGTCCAAATGAGGCGGTTTTAGTTGCGTTTGAAAGCTAACGTCTGGAGCTTCAAAATGATATAAAATTTGTTATAGTTACCTGGCGTCTAAGGATGCTTACGTGTGCATCACGCGTACATATAGGTGGATCAGCATGACTCACTAAAGGCAAATCATGGCCAGTGATTTCTAGCTCATTTTGGGCCCAATCCAACTCATTTCTGATGCTATTGAACCCAAGGATTGAAGGGGGAATGAACCAAGTAGTCATAGTTTAGTTTTTGCATCATGTTTTAGGTTAGAATTCTAGAGAGAGAAGCTCTCCCTACTCTCTAGAATTTAGGGTAGTTTAGGTTTAATTTTCTTAAATCCAACTTTCAATTCTTGTTTTGATTTAGTTTTCCTTCTTAATTTCTTGTATTACATCTTTGCTCTTCTAGTTTTACTTGTTCATTTCCTTTATTTTGTTACTTTTATGTTTATGAACCCTTGTTGGATTTCCATTTTCCTTCAATGCAATTTTATGTTTCCATGCTCTTTTATGTTTATCTTAGTTGTTATTATTGAATTCTTGCTTATGTTAGTCATGGGTTTCTTTTAATTCTTGCATTTTGTGATGTTTACTTTTATTGCATACTAGGTGTTTGATAGAATGTTTCCTCTAGTTATTGAGTAGTTTTCTTTACTCTTGGCCTAGGCTAAGGGAATTTAGTGACCTTGAGTCATTGGGTCTCATTGAATTGGTGATTTGAGAACCCTATGTATTCAATTTGATGTCCATTGATACTAACCTACTAGTAAGCTAATTAATAGCTAGGTTGGGACTTATGGTTGATGTTGATCAAGCCTATTTAACGTACTTAATGCTTTGAGGTAGACATTATACTTACTTCAAGCATAAGAATAGACTTAATGGGTTGGTTCCTCATAATTGTCAATATATAGTTTGTAGACAAGGATGGTGATCTCAATTCCCATGTCTTAGCCAAGAGTTCTTTTCCTTTATTTTATTAGTTCTTATCATTTACTTTCTTGTTGTTTACTTTTCTTGTCAAACTATAAAAATCAAACCCCCTTGCATTTTCATAGCCAATAATTGATCACTTCATTGCAATTCTTTGTGAGACGACCCGAGGTTTAAATACTTCGGTTAATTTTTATTGGGGTTTATACTTGTGACAACTCAAATTTTTTATGTGAGAATTGTTTGTTGGTTTGGAGCTATTCTTACAACAAAGTTCTTGTTTCTATAAGAGCAATTCTAGACCGACATACAAAAGCTCATTATCAGGGTGCTTGGCATTATTGGAGTAGCACTACCGCTGCCAACGCTACAAAAATTATGCTCCCAAGATCACGTAGCGTTTTCACCTTGCGTTAGTGTTACTAACGCTATTGATGCTCTGTTAAGTGTTTTTAGGGCTTAAAGATTCCTATTGTTTGTGCTCCAATTTCATACCCACTATAGATTATTATATATCGTTGGAAAGCTCTGAATGTCAGCTTTCCAACACAACTGAAAGCGTATCAATTAGACCTCTGTAGCTCAAGTTATGCTCATTTGAAGAAGACAAGGTCATGCTGTCAGGGGTCACAGGCGCTTTTGAAGGCAACGCTAGCGCTGCCAGCACCCAAACTGGCACTGTTGGAGTAGCGCTTGCGCTGCCAGCGCCCAAACTGGCATTGGCAGGGTGACGTTAGTGTTAAAAATGCCAGCTTAGGAAGCCCAAAATTAATTTTCACCCCATACTATTATATATTGTTGGAAAGCTTTGGATGTTTACTTTCTAATGCGTTTTGAAGCGCATCATTTAAAGCTCTACAGCTCAAGTTATCTTCTATGGAAAGTGAAGAGGTCAGGTGGCCTTACTACAGGTTGATACGATATTCATCTTTGCATTTTTGGGGCAAGATTTCTCCTTCAAATTTAGTGTCCACTATATAGTGCCATATATGCTTGGAAACCTCTAGATTCCTACTTTCCAATGCTACTAAAATTACCTCATTTGGAGCTTTGTAGCTCAAGTTATGCTCCCTTGAAGAAGTCAAGGTCAGGCTACCAAGGGTCGCAAGCATTATTGAGGGCATTGCTTGCGCTATGCTTCTTCCCTTCCTTTGTTTCTTCTCTTCTCTGCTTCACCCTTTAAGCTCCTTTCTTCTTTCATGCTTGTTTTGTGCTTTTTACTTCTTTTTCCACTATTTTCTACAAAATAGATCAAATCAAAGAGTTGAAAGTAATCTATGATTTAAGCACAAAGTATTCAATAATTAAGCATTATGAATAAACTTTGGATATGAAAAAGCATAGAAAAACACACATGATGTACATGTATTAGTCTACTATTATGGTCTTCCCTTTCTACTGACAAAATGGATGTTCTCCACAGGGCAGTACTCGGTCAAACAGATTTTTCTTTCATTACACCCATTAACCAAAGCTAAAGCTTAACACTAAGCTTGACATTTTCAGTCTTACATCCTCATCCCTAACGCATGCTATAAATAAATGCGGTGTTTCAAAATCACATACTGCAATTTAAATTTTGGTTTTCAATTTTGCAATTACCTCAACCCTGCTGATTCGATCGTCCCCATCTTGAGTCCTTTCCTGCGGACAATTCCTGGATATAAGCCTTGGTAAACCACACTTGTAACATATGCCCAAGCCAAAATGACACGGCCTATCTGAATGGTAGGGACCACACTTCTGACATGCCAGCCCCTCTGAAGTACCGTTATTTGATTTCCTCTACCGTCTCCTTGGTAATCATCATTCGTTCCAACGTGGTTCCGACCATGAGGAAATGATTAAGTGTATCCTCTTCGGTTGAATTCTTGGCCCCTTGGTGTCAAATTCTAATTGTGGTCTCTTCGATGAAACTCCCAGTTATGGTTCTCTGCCACAACGGCCTTTTTCACACATTCTTCAGCAATTTGGCTCTTGTTCACAGGTTCGGAAAATACTCTAATTTCTATCGGCCTAACAGAGCTCAGAATGTCACTCTAAAGTCCTCCCTCATACTTAATACATTTTCACTCAGCAAAGTCCTTCGGAGCACCTTGACAGATTCGGAAAAATTGGCACAATTCCTCAAATTTGTTCGTATACTCAGCAACCGACATTTGCCCTTATTTTAACCGCAGCAGTTCAAGCTCCTTAGCATTCCTAACTGAATTAGGGAAGTATTTTGGATAGAATTCAGTCCGAAACACCTCCTACAATATCGCAGTACCATCTGGTTGTAGAGTACGCCATGTTCCCTGCCACCAATATTGAGCTTTACTTTGTAACTAGTAGGTTGCAAACTCCACCCACTGTTCCTCGGGAATCTGCTGAGCTTGCAGAGCCCTCTCCATTGCTTGGAGCCAGTTGTCAGCCTCTGTAGGGTTCGTAGTCCCTCAAATATCGGAGGATGCACCTTCAGGAAGGCAGCAAGTGTCATCGGCCCATCATCCCTGTTATTACCATTTCCATGGTTTTCCTGATTTTCTAGCGCTTCGGCTGTCGCCTGCATAGCCGCAGCCATGTTTCCCAGGGTAGCCATAAAGTCCACAGGGTTGTTTCCTGCCGTTTCAGGATTTGTATTGCCTAATCTACCCCTGCCTCGCCCGTGACCGCGTTCGCGAGTCGACGTCTGGTTCCTGTTCACACCAAACAAGTGATATCAAGTTGATCAGTCTCAATGTCACAAGTCTAGTGCTTCAAAGTCCCAAATGCATGCTCATGGACATTCATGCCACATACATCAATTGGATAACCTAATTTAGCATGTATAGACACTTAGAATATGCCCAGAAGCATAGTTAGTCTGTCCCTCAGGCTCTGCAGGAACGAACTACTCTAATACCATAATGTAATACTCTACCACACAGAGTCTTATGCTTAAGTTATAAAATAGAGGTGGTGAGGTATTACGACCTCTAAAAGAAAGATTATAGATATATATAATATAGTTGAAAAGAAGTGTTAACTAGGAGCCTTTGAAGAAAGGTTAAAGCAAAAACATAAAATCGAAAAGCACAACACTCACATCAATGTTAGCAAAAAACATAAACCGAGAAGGAAATAATATAAACCAAGCATAGGATCATGATACAAAACAGAAAGATGTACAAAGAACTTCTGAGACATCTTATGGCTTTTTCTTACTATTCAACTTACTGCCTTTTACCTCTCATTGGCTTTTTCTTACAAACCTCATCATATTTTCCTTTTTCAATGAGACTCATACATACTAAACAGAGAAAAAGAAAATACTAAATTAACAACATGAAGGAGAAGATCTCAATCAGCTTAGGTAGCTTTGAGAATTGAACTCTGTGCTTTTCACTTACTCTCCTTGCCTTCAACCCTTGGCCATTCATCCTTATTATAGAATAGTGAAGCTTCCAAGGTTGAATCAAGTTCAACCCTAACACTGTCTTCTTCTCCATCATCAGAGTCTTACAGCGGCTTCATCAGAGAGGAGAGAGAAAAATCGAATCTGTTGCATGAAACTCACCCATTCTCTCCCATCTTTTTTCTTCAAACTTCTTCAATCTTGACAGTAGAGCCTTGATTTGGCTCCAAGTTTTGATTTTGAGCGTTGATGAGCTTCTGACCATGGTTGACCTCACCATTTCCATAGTTGCTTCTTCTGTGATTGAGACTTTGTGATTTTTTTCTTGGTTCCTTGGTATAGCACAAATAAGGGAAGATACTTTTTGATAAGCTATGACCGAATGCAACTCAATACTTGATTGTAGCCCTTTCTTCTTGCTTTGTTTTGGCAACAAGCATTTTGTCCTTCAATGCTCCATAGCCTCTGCACTTTTCTTTTTATTTTCTTTCTTTCTTGCTGAGTGAGTGATGTGACCGAAGTGAAGAGGAAGAGGAAAGAGAAGAGAAGTCTTTTGGCTTTCGGTGAAAGTTTCAATGAAATTAATTGAAATGAATTTGGGGTTCAAGTAACCAAGAGTGGAAGTAGGTAACCGTATGAGGCTTGTGGTCTTTTGGGCTCATTTTCTTGTTTTCTCATATTTGGTTTGTGATTGGACGTGGTTTTATTGTTCCTTGGGCCATAGAAGATTAAATAATTTTCTGCACACCAAATCAAACTCATTAAATAATTAATTGTTAAATAATATTTGTTTATCACTTGGATTAGTTTTTTAAACTCAACAATACCGAAATTCTGTGGTTTTGAATTGAAAAAAGAAAGGCTGAGAGGAGTGTTAAAGGAACTTGAGTTTATGGATCATTGATTAGTGAAGAGATTAGTTTATATTACCCTGTTTTGGATTAGTGTAACCCTATGCTTGGATCTTGGTTGTTGGAGTTCAGGATTGCCTAGTAGGTTCGTATCGTTTTACATTGTATTTATTTGGAACTGTTACCTTGCTAGAGACCTTTTGGTTCTCACCCATTTCAGGAAATTTCTGTTTTCAAATATAAGACATGACGCACCTTGCTGAGCATGCTGGATTCTCTCTGGAAAGGCAAGACTCTTTTAGGATTTTATTTTGTGCTTAGCATATATATATATATATATATATATATATATATATATGTTTTCTCCACTTTTATATATTAACTTGTATATCCTTCTTAGAGGTTGATTTTAGAGAAACATGATTTATGTTCATGCTTTTGTTGTATTTTAGGATGTGTGTGTGTGTGTGTGTGTGTGTGTGTGTGTGTCTATTTGGTTTTCTGTATCGAGCTTTCTATTCTTAACGTTTCGAGTGTGATGCGATTTCTGTTTTGTTTTTTCTTATCCTTTCCTTCAAGACTCCTGATGCGATTTCTGTTTTATTTTTGCTTATCCTTTTCTTCAAGACTCCTAGTTAAACTATCTTTCAAATATATATAAGTATGTAATTTTTTGTTTAGAGGTTGTAATACCTCACCACCTCTAGTTACAACTTAAGCATAAAACTCTGTGTGATATAATGCTACATAATATATGTCGTGTTCTTTGTACTTAACCTACCATGCCTCCCAAGCATCATATTGTGGTAATATTTTTTTTATTGATGTTATCAAGCCTTTGTTTCCTTTTATTTAGGTGAATATTTAATGGAGTAATGTTTCTTTATTATATTAACATGTTATGGAATACTAGTAATTGGATTAAGGATAATTTGAATTAATTATAATAACATGTTATCTCAATTTTTAGCTATTTTTGATTACTATGCATAAAAATTATATTCATATATATATATATATATATATATATATATATATATATAATGTTCTAAAAAATCAAATTGGACTATTCTGTCGAGCAAAAAAAAAATACAAAAAAAAAATAGTGTTTAATCTAATTTGATTAGATTAAAAAACTATGAAAAGTCAAAATCGAATATAAATCAGAAAAATTGGTCAGATAACTTTTAAATCACTGAACCAAAACTCCATTGGTTCCCAAAATTTAGAAACAAAAAAGAAAAAAAATGACAGCATCCTACTAGAAGAAGAAAAAATGTAAAATGCCAAAATTAGATTTTTGTGTGTAATTTTTGTCTTTATACTTTGATCTTTCTCCACCACTCCATCTGCTTCTTATGCCGCCAGAAAGAAAAGGAAAATAGAAAAAACACAATAAATATAAACATAATGGTCAAGTATGAGAAAGAGATGAGAGATGAGAATTCAAAAATGGAAGGAATGCCACCGGCTAAGTGAGAAAGAGGCGTAAAGGAAGAGATATATGAGAAACTATGAATTAGATATGGGAGATGGTTGAAGGAATCCAATGAGTATATATAAAATTCAGTTTCCATCATTTAAGTATTCATTATAATCATGAAACATTTTATATTTGTGTGGATTCAAAGATTCCTGACATACGTTACATATATAGTTAAAGGGTGGCCCAAAATCAAGAAAGTGTCCATAAGTACTACTACTTTCATCCAAGAATACGTGTCTTTTTACCAAAACTCAAAAAGAAAATAAAAATTGTATTCAACACAACTTTTCTCTCTTATCTCAACACATTTCTATCTTATCTGTGTAGTCTATCTCTATACACTTATCAAACACAACTTAGAAGACACTTAGTTTTGGACGGAAACAAATTGAAAGATACCTTGGCAACAATAACAGGTGAATTGCCAATGGGGTCTGTATTGGTTATTGGTCCGAGACCATCTCTAGCTAAGTTTGAAATAGGCTTGATAATTATATGATCTGGCTTTGATATCAATATGTAACTAAAAATATGCAGTACAAATGACACTAACAAAAGTCAAAACCCAAAATTCCTTTAAGAAAATAATGATTCAAAGTATAGCACATAAAAAGTGCAAGGCATTTTACCCAAAGAAAAAGTGCAAGGCATAGCACTTAAAATGCCATACTTCAAGAACAAGTGCAAGGCATAACATTTATACAAATTATTCACAAATTAAAGCACACATTTCTTAGTTATCTAATTCTATAATAACACAACACAATGGACAGAACCTAATTGTAACTTGTAATAGAACAAACACACACACTTCATAGGAGGAAGGAATGAAAACCAAATCATAGCATTAGCATTTGTGTACACTCTTTCTTCCAAATAACCAACTTAAAATCTTCAAAATACAACTCCTCACTCACAATAATATCATGAATTCTAAATGTAAAGCATCAATTTTTTCCAGAAATTCAAAGCATCCAATCACCAATTTCCTTTTGATAATCACAAAAAAGTAATCATAAGAGAAACACAATTCAAAACCACAAAAAATGAAAACTAAACCAAAAAAAAAAAGGGAAAAATCTTATCCACGTCAACTGACAAAGGCTGAGCTACAAAGGTAGGGATCTCATCCATGAACTTATCAGGCTTTCCAGAATGAAGAATCCTGGTGAAGCCTCGAGTCCATTATCTAGCAGCAGCAATTTGAAAATTTTGCCGATCTATGGCTAGCGGTGTGCGCATTGATGAGTTTGGGGCAAGAAGGAGAGAGAAAGATGGTGTTGATTGCAACGCTGTGCTGGGGCTTGTGGAGAGTTCGGAATGCTGAGATATTTAAAGGAGAAAGAACCACAACTCAAGTGATTTTTGTTACGGCATCGAAGCTCCAAGATTTGTCACTAAAACTTCCAACCTTGATTCATCTTCGTTCTGTCGACTGCTGCTGGTAGTGGATGAATGGCCTTCTTCTAGCGGCGACGAGCACAGGAGGGATGCCGAGCAGAGGAGATGCCGCAAGACGGGACCATGCGGTGGATCCGGCGAGAGCTCAAGAAGTTAGGGGTACTGGGTTAGGACTGGGTGAGTATGGGACAAAATAATAAGGGCTTTTTGGGAATTTTAAAAATATGAGAGTGTCTTTGATTAGATTTTTTTTAATTATGAGAATATTTAGTTTTTTAACAGAATACTGTTATTTCAAACATTTTTATGATGGTAAGGACTAAATTGAAAAAAATTATATGGTATAGGACCCAATTAAAAAGAAAAAAAGTATAGGGACCTAAGTGAAAATTCGGTAAAACTATAGGAACCTACAGAGTAATTAAACCTTTTTTTATTCACATATTTAATTATGATTTTCTTTCTCATTATTTTCATGTAGTACATTTTATTTGTGTAATTGTAAGATTTACATTGAAATATTTTTTTGTGTATTATTTATAATTTTATATGTTATTTTATTATAATTTGATTATTTCAGTTAAATCACAATTGGACCTTTAAATCAATAAACTATTAGGCAGAACAATTTTCACGATTTGTTTGGATCTTAGAACCTTGGTGGTAATAGAGCAATTGCATTTTGATTATCTATGGACAATGTTAGATTTTTTTATGTATTGTTGTGCTTAATTGTGCTAATTTTGTCTATCTATTTTAGGGTTCAAAAGTATTACCTACTTGATATTTAAACTCTTCGGATACATTTGATCACATAATCGATAATCTTTTAAAGGATATCTGATTCTTTTATATCTCTTACCTTTGAAGAATTCAAGTATAGTCTGCTATTATTATGATTGCTGCCTTGGTTGAAAGGTAAAATTTGAAAACACATGTTCCAATTTGGTGAATATACCATCACATTGGAAGATGTTGTGAAACAACTTGGCCTTCCAACAATTAGTCCACCCGTTACAAGACCAACGCTTAGTAATTTCAGTGCCTTACAAGATGAATGCATGTTGACTTTTGGAAAACTTGCACAGGGACATTGTAGAGATAGTTTTATTAACTTAATGAAACTTTTTAATGTTAAGCATCGTTTAGAGTTGGCTGATCATTTGTCATGGAAAGGCCAAGTGTCACATAATGTCCTTGTTTGGTATAACATTTTTGACAAATCTAGGGTCGGAATGTATTGGAAATTCCTATTGTTGTTTTGTAATTTTTTGGGGATTAGAAGATACAATTGGAGATCAACTTGTCTAGAGCACATTTATAGATGTATCTGAGTCCAACGGTATAGATATGTCAACTTTTACTAGTGATTTAATCGCTTTTGCAGTTGTGTCTGAGTTTAGCTTGGAATGGTCCTGAGAAATAGTTGCTCTCGTGCAAGTGTGACTATCGTTATACTACTTTATCTCCCAATAATACTTTCTTTAAATCATACTAGTCTTGATAAGCCAATCACAAAATATTCTATATTATACACATTTGCCGTAAAATGTCATGAGTTCAAACTTCTACACAGATAATCAACACCTCTACAAATTGTATAATCTCTAATTGTTGTAAACACAATCTCTCTAAAAACTAAATTCTATTTTGACAACAAACTCATTGTTTACTACAATATGTGGAACTGCAACAACAATACCATGATATAGATTTAAACAGTGCAAAGTGCAACGGACTATATGATTCTAATATAAGTATTTAGATAAAAAGTTCATCAATTCAAAAAATTATTTATTTGCATCTTATTCTTGTATTAACATTTTGACATATCATATAAATATATAATACACATTTTGAAATAAGAACAACTTGAATCTCAATTGGTAATTGGACTAAGTTTCTAAATATTAACAAATAATTAATTTACATAATATTTTAATCTACAAAATAAATATCTAATTTAGAACTTCATCGTGTTAAGAAAAATTGTATTATAATACAAATATTAGTAAAATTATATTACAACAAAATATAAATTTTCATTATCTACATTTATATATATTCAGAAAAATTTAGTGTATTCATAGTCTCAAAATGTGAAATGTTTATGAAAAATGACCCTCAAATAAATGCTGATTTACTAGTATATTTATCATATCTTTCACATGTGTCTCAATAATACAATCAACTTGATCCTCTTCTTCATTTGAATCAATGACATTATAATTGCCTTTAAATCCCTCTTTACTTTCATTATTATAATTTTTTCATTGTGTTTAGGTTTGGTTCTTCAACCTTATAAAACAACTAATTAAAACTCTATATACATCTCAAGGAAGGATACTTATGATTAAGCTTAATAATAGATTGAGAAAGTTTTTTTTTTCAAGCTTTTATCATGAGTGACGTACATTGTCTGAATTATATGAACCCACAAAATACTAATACCAAACATCTATATAAAATAATTGTCAGCCTCTTCAGTATTTAATGATCTATGTTTTGATAAACAATACTCCTGAACTCTTCAAACGATATTGTAAGAAAAACAACAAAGACATATGAATTATCAGACATAAATCTCACATCTACATATATTTGTGATAAAATTTGATTATTATAATACACTCTTAAATTAATATTATTATCTATTTTTTTTAAAAAATTTATTCGTCGTTGTCACTCAACAGAAAAGAAAAATGAAAAAAATTTTGCACAAAAAAAAAGAGAAGGAGCAGATGAAGAAGTAAACATATCTTATGAATTGAAAATTTTTTCAGTTTAACAAATTGTTACCATTGAATTCAAAATTTTCAAAATATAAAAAACATAAAAAAATTTATTCTATAAATTGTGCCAAATGATGTCCATTTTTTTAAAATTATAAAATTTAAATTATGATAATAATTACCAATGATTTGTTTTAAAAAAAATTATAAAATTACATGAAATAAATTGCTCTTCCATTTTTTATTTAAAAAATTTATTGGCAAAATGACCTTCATGATTTTTCTTTGATTGAATCTTTAAAATATTCTTTGAAATTTACATTACACTTCATGCCACACTAGATAATGGTGAAATGACATTGTTTATTTTTGGGTCCAATGAAAACATATACGATCTCATTTTGATATATATTGACATTTAAAATGGCTTTCGAATATATCAAATCGACGTCTCATATGTTTTTATTGAGCGTTAAAAGCAAACGATATCTTTCCACCAGTGTCTAGTATGATGTTAGAGTATTTTATTTCATCATTTTGTTTATTAAATTATTTCCAAAAATCAATCTCAAAGATAATAATAACGTAACTGAAATTTTAAGAACTAAATCTATGCATAATATAAATCTCAGTGACTATTTTAAAAATTTAGTCATTTTTTTCTTCGTATAATTATCAATTTATCATCGTATTAACAAAATTTAACAAAAAAACCATTATATTTTAGCAAATCACGTATGACAAGACGAGATGAAAAAAAAGGGGCTGTACAACAAGTGCATAAATTATAAGCAAAAGATATGATAATTGATAAGTGAACACCATTTTAAATTAAATGAAAAATGCATTTATTTTACTTTTCACAAGTTCAACAAATTAAGATTATATAAAAAATTTTTACAATTACTAATAAATTAGTTTTTCCCAAAAAAAAAAAAAAATAGTGAGTGTGAAAATGAAACTGAAAATAAAGTTTAGTTAAGGGTAAATGGGTAAGTGCGCATCAAATAACAGCAAGAAGTGAGGGAAAACCCAGGTTTCAGTGTTTCACCCTTCCCTTCCTTAATCACTCTTCAACGCTCCAATTAACAACACACTTGTCCCAGATTTCGGAGTTTTCTTCAGTTTTAGTTCTTCTGCTGAGACACGATTTGCCGAAAGAGAAAGAGAGAGAAAAAAAATAAAAGATAAAAAGGAGAAAATTGGGTTCAGGAGAAGAAGAAGAAGAAGAAGAAGAAGAAGAAGAAGAAGAAGAAGATGGGAGAGATGTTGGAGCTGAGCCCGGACGAAGAGAGAATAATGATCAGAGACATTGCCCTCTCTTCTCAATCTAATAGCAAAGAAGGCGACACCTTCTTCTTAATCACTCAGAGGTTCTTTTCCTTTTTTTTTTCCTTTTCATTTTTCCATTTTTATTTTTCCCCCTGAAGATGGTAACTTCTGGAACTCGCTGCCCTAAGTCAGACACAAAGTTCTCATTTTTCGGGGTTCTTAGAATATTTGATTTCAATTTCGCTTCACTTAAAGATATGATGTGTGCCTAATTTTGCTTTATTTGTTTTTTTTTATACCCTTGAGATTGTAATTTTTAGGAGATGGTGCGTGGATTTTAGGTGAATACTGCTTTATTTTTGGACTGGTTTAATATTGGGTTGAATGCGTTTGTTGCTTCTTATGGTGGGTTGTTTTGTCAATAATGGTGATTTTTGTGATTAATAGTTGTTGCAACCATGTATTCTATTCTAACATAGATGACAGAACTAGCTTGATAAGGTGCATTTTAGTATAACAAACAACCTTATGTTTTGGCTTATCCCTTATCATTGTTGACTCTGACCACTGCAATATCTTATAAGTGTATACTGTAAATTGCTTCCCCTGGGGGAGGGTTATTGTGGTCAATCAATATGCATGCTGAAATTAGGAAATGCAAGGTTAGGTCTAGTTCTGCGCTACTGATTCTGTGGATTCCTTTGAGATGCCGAGGCTGCTTTGTTGCCTTGGCTTGCATTTTGTGCAGACAACTCTAGATTAAAGTTTGTGTTCGGTTCATTTCTTTAATGTAGTTAGTGTTTGTTTTATATCATTAATATTGGAATTTGCTTTCTATATTTATTGAAATACTTCCTTCCTTGTTTTTATGCTGTTTATTTTGTCACACTGCTACAAAACATTGGCCCCCATGATAGTACGACAGCTTATCAAACAAATAACGAGAAACTGTTTCAGTGCAACTGTAAGCAAATTGTTCTAAAGGAAAGCAACTACCGTGCTATGTAAAAGCAATTCAACCACTATTTTGAAGGTTGATTTTCACATAACACACATCTTGGGAGAAGGATTTGTGTGTGCAAAGTTGTCGGTTCCTTTCTTCACAATTGGTTATTAGGGGTCCATATAGAAAAAGACATCTGTTCTCTAAAGAGTTAATCTTGAAGTCAAACATTGACATAGTATTTACTTTTATCTTCATTTATGGCTATAGACCAGCTGATTTAGTTTGAATGCTCCCTGAAAATATGTAATCATGTAAGATAACAAGGATTTTGTTTCCAATTTTTTCATGCAGATGGTGGCAACATTGGATTGAATATGTGAACCAAGATCAGTCAAACAATTCTTATGATGGTTCCTCCTTTTTAGAATATGGTGACTTGCCAAATTCAAATGCTTTAAAGAGGCCTGCTGTTATTGATAATTCTGATTTGATAGATGATTCTGTGTCAGAGGACTCTAGTACGGGTATTGATATTCATGATACACTTTTAGAAGGTCGTGACTATGTATTACTTCCCCAAGAAGTTTGGAACCAATTATATGCATGGTGAGCTAGCTTGCTTAGTACACATCATCTTTGGTTAATCTAAAATGTGAAAAAGTGCCTGGTTATAATTTTTGCTCTTTCTTTTGCTTTTTTGTTTTTCTGGTTTGTTGCGTAAGTTTGCAAATGGTTACAAACTTGAACACTTGAAGATCACTAAACCTTTTTCTGGTCTTTAATTTGAGTTTCCTGACTTAGTTTTTGCCTTTTGCTCAACTAGGTATGGTGGTGGACCTACATTGCCAAGGAAAGTTATCAGTGCAGGTCTTTCCCAGACAGAGCTGGCCGTAGAGGTGTATCCTCTACGGCTTCAATTACTCATGTTGCCAAGAAATGATCGTACCAGCATAAGAATAAGCAAGAAGGTATAATATGAGAGATAATGACAATTGATAGGAAAATCTTTAACATCTTGTTTCGTTGCAATTATAGTTTGCTTTATTCATGCTTTATCTACCTCATAGTAGAGAAATTTTTGGCAGGAAACCATTGGACAGCTTCACAGGAAAGCTTGTGAAATATTTGATCTTCCATTGGACCAAGTAAAGACTTATGATTCCCTCTTGAAATTCAAAACATTTTAAAACATTTTTCACCCTCCTCAGTATATAGTAAAAGCAGTCACCTCTATTGTAGGTATGTATTTGGGATTACTATTCCCGCCGGAAGAATGCCTTGATGAATGACATGGACAAAACACTTGATGATGCCAATATACAAATGGACCAAGATGTGAGTCTTCACATAATTTTATGTTGGATTGTACCTCTTTATCTTGCTTATGCTTTATAACCATTGTTTTTCTATTGATATCTTATAACATTCATACAGATTCTTGTTGAGGTTATCAACAATACGAATAACACAAGCTCTGCCCATGAAAATGGGTCTGCGCAGAGGGAAGCAAGTTCTGTTCTTGTCGAGCCTTCAAACTCAAATTTATCAATTGCTGGTGGCCTGTCTGCTAGCAGGGTTCCCTCTAGAAGCTATAATGCAGATCTTTCTTCTTCTCAGAACCTAAATCCTCCAGCCAGAGATGCGGAAAATCCTTATGGGAGTGGTGTCACCACACGAGGTTCAGTGAGCGGTCTCACCGGGCTGCTGAATCTTGGCAACACTTGTTTCATGAATAGTGCAATACAGTGTCTTGTCCATACACCAGAGTTTGCTAGGTACTTTCGGGAGGACTATCATCAAGAGATAAATTGGCAAAATCCATTGGGCATGGTTGTAAGTATCATGTTAAAGTTAGTAAAAGTAGAGCACCTCCTCCCCACTCCCCCAGTCCTTTCTTTCTCTTTTTTTTTGTTTAGATCTTTTCTCGTGTACTTATACTTTTTGCTGGAATTAATTTAACGTGTGCTACACAATATTAGGGCTTAAGTTCACTTTTAGCTCATCGCCCTTTTATTTGAATTTGAGTAATTTCGTGTTGATAAAAATATGCAACTTTTTCTGAATGAGGTCCAGAAGTGTAATTAAGCATAGTTTTAACGTGGCCATGAATGGAAACTCTTTTTATGTTTATTCTATTGTTCTGCTTTTCATTTAGTTACTATCATGGGTTTAGTATATTTGTTTCTTAATTATAAGAAAAATTTAGGCCTGTGGCAACATTTATACTTTATCTTCATTTCCCTTGATTCTTGATAGCATTTGTGGGAGAGATTCTATGCTTCATGCTTGGGTTATGATAAGGTTCCTTTGAGTTCATCTTCTTGAATGCCCCCTTCACTTCATTTAGTTGGGGAGTGGTTTTACTCAACCATTTGATAACTATCTTATCTGCAAATTAATGTTCTAAACGGAATTAACCATTATGTAGGGTGAGCTAGCCCTAGCCTTTGGTGAGTTGCTTCGTAAACTATGGGCACCTGGGCGAACACCAATTGCTCCTCGGCCTTTCAAAGCCAAGCTTGCTCGCTTTGCACCTCAGTTCAGTGGGCACAATCAGCACGATTCTCAGGTTTGCTTGTTGATTGAATGTTTTCACCATCTCTTTTATTTTATTTCTATGGCAAGTATGTGACAGCATTTGTTTTACTATTTTGTCAGGAGCTTTTAGCATTTCTGCTGGATGGTCTTCACGAAGACTTGAATCGTGTTAAACACAAACCATATATAAAGTCTCGAGATGCTGATGGCCGACCAGATGAAGAAGTGGCTGATGAGTATTGGGCAAATCATATTGCTCGCAATGATTCCATAATTGTTGATGTTTGCCAGGTGAATAAAATGAAACTTAGTAAACTTCTGTGAGGTTTTCATTGTTATTTAAATGCCATCCTGTGAAAAACAACTTGAACTTGCATGGAGAACTGGAAATGGTCCATTAGACTCTCATGTGAATTAATGTTAACATTAAGGCTTGAGATATGGCTTCATGCAATCATGCGTAATTCTTTCCATGAACTCTTTTTAATATGCGGATCTTCCTTGTTACTTCTAGATATGATTTGAGGTTTCCTTTCACCTATTATATCCATTGAGATAATCCGTATATTTGGACAGTCTGTTGCTTAGGCATCCACATATGTACAATTATGACACTGTTTTGCATGATCTTCTGTCAGCTCAATTTCTATCAAGTATAGTTGTTCCCTTGAGAGAATATTTAACTTTCCAATGATACCTTTCCTTGCTTTTGTAACATTCTGACATATGCATCTCCTAATATCTAAGAATTTCTGATGCTAGTAATTAACAGTCAAAGTCATATAAGTTATCAATATAACAATCTGTTTGGGGCTGCTTTCTTCTTTCAGAAACTATCGTGCTGGTGATTTGCAAGACTTTTATCTAGTAATGGTATTGTTTCATTTATTAGAAAAATGCTTGGTAAAATTATAGCAAATTACAAAATCATATAACATAAGTGTGATGTGAGTCATTAACAAATCATTATTTGTCAAGCATGGAAATAAGAAACACTGATTGTGGGCTTTGTTAAAGAGAGAAGAGAATTGTTAATTTGTTGTTAAACCACTATCTTTTTCACTTGGGAAAGAGTATAGTGCCACCTTAAAATTTTATTATTTTGCTAGCATATTACCATTACCAATTTAACAAATCCTTCAGCTTCCACAAAGGATCTATTGAGTCAGAAATTAAAGCTTGCGGACTAATTGAGAGGATGATTGATTTGGACAAATCCACTGGGAATAAAAAAGGATTACACCATTTTTATGACTGTAGTCACCCTTTGTTTCCTTAGGATCATATTTTACTTCTCTTCATGAAAAGAATTGTTTATCCAAAGGGAGGAGTGATTCTAAGATAAGAGACATGATAATTTCAATCCACTTGAGTTATTTTTATATGTCGGGTGAATAGTTGAAGCATAGCTTAACCAGTTTTACACCAGAAACTCCAATATAAAAGTATTGATTGCATTTGTTAATGATGTGATGCCACTGTTTGTCCAGAGTTTCAACTTTGGTCTCTTGATTGTCGCTAGAAATTGTTTGTGCATAATATCTACTCGCAGCTTTTTATTTTAGCATGTAACTGATCAAGGTCACTGGTATTTCATTACCATTTTAGGGGCAATACAAGTCAACATTGGTTTGTCCAGTTTGCAATAAAGTCTCTGTCACGTTTGATCCTTTTATGTACCTTTCGTTGCCACTCCAGTCAACCAGCAGCAGGACCATGACAGTGACAGTTTTTACTTGTGATGGAACTGCCCTGCCATCTCCTTGTACTGTAACTGTGCCTAAGCAGGGACGCTGCAAAGATCTGATTCAGGCTCTCAGCACTGCTTGCTCATTGAAGCATAACGAGAGACTGTTGCTTGTAGAGGTGTGTATCATGCTGGAATAATAATTAAATATATGGGTCAGAATTACATTAATTCTAACTTGTGTTTGTTTCATTGATGGGCCATTCACAGGTACGAAACCATTTGATTCATAGATTTCTTGAAGATCCTCTTCAGTTGTTGTCCACTATCAAAGATGATGACCATGTTGCTGTTTACAAGATTCCAAAGATAGAGAAAAACACAAAGTATCTCCAGTTGATCCACCGCCGGAGAGAGCAGTATGTATTTTTTGCATTTATACTTTTTGTATGGTAGTTATATGTTGTGTTAAATAATCACTCTGGTTTTGTCTCGAAACTTTACGCATATTAATTTGATAATTTTTTTCATAGGAGCAGTGACTCGCACACTGTATCAGGATGGAAGCCATATGGAACACCTATTGTGTCATTGATCTCATGTGATGATCCAGTTACAAGAGGCGATATACAAGTGATAGTTAATCGTATGCTCTCTCCACTGTTGAGGAAAAGTGGCAATACAGAGCACACTAATACAGAAACCAGCATCACAAAAGCTGCTGGCGACAATGCTTCTAGCGATGCATATGCTACCAACTTGGTGTCAAATTCAGTAAATAAGGCTGGACGAACACCAACACTACCCCTTCTTTTGATAGATGAAAGCAATGCTTGCATTGATCTTTCTATGGGAGAGGATAAAGTTGTTAAACTTCCTTCTTCGTCAACACTTCTAGTGTATATTGATTGGTCTCAAAAGCTTCTGGAGAAGTATGATACTCATCCACTTGAGATTTTGCCTGAAGTTTTAAAATATGGGCCCGTGTCCAAGAAAGCTCGTACTGAACCCCTCTCATTGTACACCTGTTTGGAAGCTTTTCTGCGCGAAGAACCTCTGGTGCCTGAAGATATGTGGTTTGTCCCATCTCCAACTCTCTTATCCTATGATACTCTCCATATCCTTATTTTGTGCTCAGTCTGTTTTATGACCTGCATATTTTGTTCTGCATTGCCCTAAAAGCTCAACTAGCTTGTGCAATAAAAGAATCTCATGAAAGTGAATGAAACATGTGGTTGAGAATAATGGGAAATGGTGATTACACACATCATTGAATTTACTACCGTGCCTATGTGGTGATATCTTCCCTTATAAGATATGGCTGCTTTTCATGAACTATGGGTGGGCTAGTTCTTAATATGTTCAATTAGAGTTTTATGGCCTTATGTTTAATGCAAATTTTACACTGAGAATCTTAGATAAAAAGTTTAATCCTTTGTACTTCAACATATTGAATGCATTACTTCTAGCGGCTATAATATATGCTGTTTCTCCTGCTGCTTTCTCTCCTTTGCACTTTTGTTGAATGTATTAAAACTGTTGCTTTGTAACACTTAATCGAGACACTAATATTTGTTGTTTTTGACTATATACATTTGTTAGTTGTATTGCTATATCCTCCAAGCAATATGCTATGTACATTAAAACAATCTTAGAATAAACAATTCGACATACTTGTCACTTTTGTATTATTTTACATTTACATAGTTTTCATGCTATTGAGATACTTTTCTTTGAATTTGCATTCTTTAGATGAGTTATTATATCCTCCAAGCAATTCGCTATGAACATTAAAACAACCTTAGGTAATGGACAATATTTAGATGCGAAGTGCTAATGTCATATGTGTGTAAAATCTTAGGTACTGTCCCCAATGCAAAGAGAGAAGACAAGCAAGCAAAAAGCTTGACTTGTGGAGGCTCCCAGAGGTTTTGGTCATTCATTTGAAGAGGTTCTCATACAGCAGGTCAATGAAGCATAAACTAGAGACCTTTGTTAACTTCCCGGTTCATGACTTTGACTTAACGAACTATGTAGCCAATAAAAACAATTCTCGGCGTCAGCTGTATGAATTGTATGCCCTCACAAACCATTATGGTAGTATGGGTAGTGGTCATTACACTGCACATATCAAGGTAAGAGCATTAAACATTTCATTTCCTTTTAAGTTGATTGGATTTCTTCTGTCCATTTTGCCTAGCATCTATATTGTTACTTTCTTGGCCGATTCTTTGGCACAATTTTGATGACAGGTTTTTCCCAATGTGCAGCTCTTAGATGAAAACAGGTGGTACAATTTTGACGACAGCCACATATCACCCATAAGTGAGGATGATGTGAACACTGCAGCTGCCTATGTTCTATTTTACCGGAGGGTGCGGAGTGACGATGATTCTGTTAGCAATGGGGCCTAGTCTTCCGTGTTGTGGACAATGTGACATATGATGCATGTGTCAATAAGACATCTAGTTATAATTCCCAGAGACGTTGTAGAAACTAGATAGGTAGCGGCTCAGGTGTTTCAATCTGGGGATTTTGTTATATGTATGGGATACAAAATCATGTTCATATTAGAGTAGTAACGGAGTTAATAATCATAGATGAACTTTTTAAACTTTTGTTCCTTTTTCCCCTCTTTTCCTGTTGACTTGATTACTGGATCGGGGAAGTCGAAATTGAAATGCTTTGGATTCAGAAGCACATGGCAACTAAATTGATCAACAGGGCCTTTCTGAGCATGCCAGCAGCAACAATGTGACACCATGCAATTTTTATCTCGAGAAATTGTAATTAAGAGAGTTTTTGTATTATATTATATTATTTTATTTTATTCGATGAACATTCAACATTCTGCAGAATCAGATGTGACTTTAGCTAGAGGATTCTAGGTTTAAACTTAAGTGGGAAAGGCTAGGGATAGGTGTTGTAGGTTGAAACAACAGAGGGTGTATCTGTTACCTCGCAGTAATATCTGAATATGTAAGTGGTATATCTGTTTGCTTATTGTTTTCTTGTATTTCAGTGTAACATATCATAACATTTTTAAATTTGAGTAGGGATTTTTGTTATCATGTGTTTTCAATTTATATTTGGGATTCGGATATAATTTGAATTTAGATTTAGGTAGTTTGGTTATCAATAAGGTATATAATAGAAGAAATTTTTTTTTGTTTTTGTTTTTGGGGGGGGGGGGGTTGATTTGTTCATAAGGATGGATAATTTGGATCAAAGAATGATACACTTTTAATATTGTCAAAATTTTAGTTACTATATAGCTAGTAATAGTATAATTATATAAAAATGTATCAACGAGAACTCCCCAATTTATAACGTGTTATATACTATTCAACGGATGCGAGTTTGTGAATATTGTACATTATCATGGTATCATCAATGAGAAAGTTTAGGGTTAAATACTTTTATTAAAATTTGGTCAACACTTAACCAACAAAAAAAAAGTGAGTAATCTCACATTATTAAAAATATTAATGATGACTAATTAATAGCTATAAATTACAAAATTTGCTGCTCCATAGTACTCTTCATTATCAATACCAACCCGCTGTGTCAAAGAATCACATCACATGGTTGGTTCCCCTCATAATCATAAATCACAAGACAATCATTCCATTCTACAATGCTAGAAGGTGGATTCTATGATGTAGCAAGAAAGATTCTTTTACATGTGTATATTTGTGTTGTCAAAAGGGTAGTGTGACAAGTGTTTAAAAAGAGAGTAATTGAAGAGACAAGATTTGACATGTTGCAAGTAAAATGTAGTGTATTTTGTCTTATGTAACATTGATAAACCCCTATTTTATGATTCATCTTGTGTTCAATGGAGTGTTTTTATCAATTCTTCACTCATTTATTCATATGAATTGCATGGTTTTACTATTCCTTCCTTATTTTATGATATATGTGAAAACATGTTTCTTATGTTTTAAAAATATTATATTTAATTATCCTTTATCACCATTCGATGCCGTGATTTGTGTGTTAAGTATTTTCAGGCTTCATAGGGCAGGAATGGCTTAGAGGACAGAAAGGAAACATGCAAAAACGGAAAGAAAGCACAAAAATGGAGTTTTGAAGAAAAAGGCAACGATGCGTACGCGTGGACTACGCAGACGCGTGCCTAGCGCGAGATGGCAGTGACGCGTACGCGTAGACGACGCGGACGCGTGCCTAGAGCAGAACACAACTGACGCGCACGCGTGACACAGAAAAACTCCAAATGATGCGAACGCATGACGGGCGCCACGTGCAGAAAATTGCAGAAGTCGCCTCCAGCGATTTCTGGACCCTTTTCCGGCCCAAATCCAAACCCAGGAACACAGAATAGAAGTCAGAGAATGGGAGAATCAACAAGGAGAATTCATACAAGTCTCATAAGAGAGAATTTTAGGTTTTAGATGTAGTTTTAGAGAAAGAGAGGTTCTCTCCTCTCTCTTAGGTTTTAGAATTAGGATTTCTTTTACTTTATGGTTATTTCTTCAATTTAGGTTCAATGTTCCTTTAATTTATGTTTCCTTCTACTTTTATTTACTCTATTACTTTAGTTGCTCTATTTACTTGTTAATTACTTATGTTGCCAAATTGGCTTATGAATCTTTCCATGTTAGATTTGAATATTCTATTTAATATAATTTGAGATATTTCAGATTTATGATTCTTTTATTCTATTTGTGATGCTTTCAATTTAATTTAAATTTTTTTCTTTTGATTTTGGTTAAGTAATTTGTAACACATGAGTTATCAAACTCAGCAATTGATTGAAAATTGGAATTCTCGCTGATTGATTTGGATCGCTCTAAAGCTAGTCTTTTCCACAGGAGTTGACTAGGACTTGAGGATCAAATTGATTGGTCCACTTGACTTTCCTTTATTTAGTAAGGTTTAACTAAGTGGGAGCGATAAACAATTCTCATCACACCTGATAAAGATAACTATGATGTAATTTTCAGTTCTTATACCTTGCCATGAGTTTTCTTTATAATTATTAATTTATTTTTCTTATAATTTAAATTACTTGTTCCCTATTTCAAAAACCCAAAAACATACCTTTTTTCATAACCAATAATAAATCATGCCTCCCTGCAATTCCTTGAGATACGACCCGAGATTTCAATACTTCGGTTATAAATTTTATTGGGTCTTGTTACTTGTTACAACCAAACTTTTGTACGAAAGTATTCTCTGTTGGTTTAGAAACTATACTTACAACGTGATTATATTTTTATAAAAATTCTTTACCCGCAGAAATCCAGATCGTCAAAATGGCGCCATTGCGGGAGAATTGCAAACGTGTGCCTTGTAAATAATGTATTGATTAAATAGGCTAATTATATTTATGTTAATTAATTATTAAAGATAATATTGTACCTTGTATGATTTTTTTATTTTTGGACTTTTTGAATGTACACTCTCTTTCTCTAAAAATATTAACTTTACACACAAAAATTTATTAATATTTATTTATTTTAATATATACCTTTTTTCTTTTTTGATGACTTAGATATATTCAGTTTCACAAATATAAAAATGTATTTACATATTTTAACCAACAAAAAACATATAACTTTACATATTTACATACATTTAAATTAACGGTAATATTTATATATATTTAATTTAAATATTATATCAATATATCTGTCAATATTACTCTAGGTACATATAGATATTTATAAAAAAATATTATTCAAACACCACATATTCTTGACATCTTATAAAAATAGTTTGTTATTAATTATGTATATATTTAAATTTTTTTAATTAATAAAACAAAAAAAATTTATATTTAATTGTTTAAAAAATATTGATGTCAAAATAGCATTTGTAATACTGTCATTTTTATGGTGTAGAAAGAGATAATATATATTTTGGGAGTTGATTTTTTTTAAGAATGAAAATTGTAATAAGAAATTTTGCTTTTTGTTATAAAGAAAAATTAAAAATAAATTTAATTTTAATATAGTGTTAGTATAAAATTTTATATTTATATCTAATGACGTAACACTACATTAACAAAAATAATTACTTTTTATAGACATTGTTTATTGTCACCCAAAAAACTAAATATAATTACACGACTGTGTAAAACACATTTTACACTGTCAATATATCAAAATTAAACTCACTAAAAATATGTGCACCCAAAATTTGTATAACACCAGACATATATTTTTTTTTTGGTGACTCATAACACCAGACATATAGAAAAACATGGTAGACATCAAGAAAAATATAAAAAAATATAGTTATTTTTTGGTATTATGTAGACGATATCTTATTATTTTGTTTGCATTAAAATATCTATTTATAGTTATTTATAAAAAATAATTAAAAGAAAATTTCAAATACTAAAAAAAGAAAAATCTTTTAATAATTAATATTTCAAAAACAATTGTCTAAAAAAAATTAAATACTTCAAGTTATTATTGGAATATTTTAGATGCAATCTATTATTTATAATTAAATATTAATTTTTTTCAATGAATAAACTATGTTATTGAGTGAATATTTAATATTTATTATTTTATTAAACGAAAAAAGTATGTCGTCTGAACAGATTTAATAAAACTATATGATTAGTTTCTCTTTGAAGGCATAAAAGTGTGTTGAAGAAAGACGATAATTTTTCTAATATATATTATACATTCATTAATTTAATTTAAAATAAATATTAATAAATTTTTGTGTGTAAAAATTAATTTTTCAGATGATATTTATTATATAAATAAAAATAATTAATTGAATTTTCTTTTTCAAGTAACATGAGTTGGAAGAAAAATAATTAATTAAAATTTTCTTTTTCATTAATTTTTCATCTAAGTTAATAATTTTTCTTCCAACTCATGTTACTTGAAAAAGAAAATTTAATTAATTATTTTTATCTACATAATAAATATCATCTGAAAAATTAATTTTTACACACAAAAATTTATTAATATTTATTTTAAATTAAATTAATGAATGTATAATATATATTAAAAAATTATCATCTTTTTTCAACACATTTTTATACCCTCAAAGAGAAACTAATCATATAATTTTGTTAAATCTGTTCAGACATACTTTTTTCGTTTAATAAAATAATAAATATTAAATATTCACTCGATAACATAGTTTATTCATTGTAAAAAGTTAATAATTTAATTATAAATAATAGGTTGCATCTAAAATATTCCAATAATAACTTGAAGAATTTAATTTTTTAGACAATTTTTTTTAAAATATTAATTATTAAAAGATTTTTCTTTTTTTAGTATTTGAAATTTTCTTTTAATTATTTTTTATAAACAACTGTAAATAAATATTTTAATGCAAACAAAATAACAAGATATCGTCTACATAATACCGAAAAATAACTATGTTTTCTTATATTTTTTTTGGTGTCTACCATGTTTTTCTATATGTCCGGTGTTATACAAATTTTGGGTGCACATATTTTTAGTGAGTTTAATTTTGATGTATTGACAATGTAAAATGTGTTTTACATAGTCGTGTAATGATATTTGATCTTTTGGATGACAATTCACACGGTCTATAAAAAATAATTATTTTTGTTAATGTAGTGTTACGTTATTAGATGTAAATATAAAATTATTTTATATTAACACTACATTAAAATTAAATTTATTTTTAATTTCCCTTTATAACAAAAGGTAAAATTTCTTATTACAATTTTCATTCTTAAAAAAAATTAACTCTTCTAAAATATATATTCTCTCTTTCTGCACTATAAAAATGGCAATATTACAAATGCTATTTTAACATCAATATTTTTTAAACAATTAAATATAATTTTTTTTGTTTTATTAATTAAAAAAATTTAAATATATAAATAATTAATAACAAACTAATTTTATAAGATGTCAAGAATATGTGGTGTTTGCTAATGAGTTATAACTCAAATGACATAATCTCTCCATACTCAATTAAGAGGTTGCGGGTTCGAGTCTCCTATCTTTAGTAAAAAAAAAAAGAATATGTGGTGTTTGAATAATATTTTTTTATAAATATCTATATGTACCCAAAGTAATATTGACAGATATATTGATATAATATTTAAATTAATTATATATAAATATTACCGTTAATTTAAATGTATGTAAATACGTAAAGTTATATGTTTTTGTTGGTTAAAATATATAAATATATTTTTATATTTGTGAAACTGAATATATCTAAGTCATAAAAAAAAGGAATATATTAAAATAAATAAATATTAATAAATTTTTGTGTGTAAAGTTAATATTTTTAGAGAGAGCGTACATTCAAAAAGTTCAAAAAAAAAAAAAATCATACAAGGTCCAATATTATCTTTAATAATTAATTAACATAAATATAATTAGTATATTTAATCAATACATCATTTACATGTTACATAAGACAAAATACACTACATTTTACTTGCAACATGTCAAATTTTGTCTCTTCAATTACTCTCTTTTTAAATACTTTTCACATTATTCTTTTGACAACACAAACATACACATGTAAAAAAACTTTTCTTTTTATATTATAGAATTCACCATGCTAAAATTGTCAGCTGTAACTTCAAGCAAAAAATGAAAATAAAAAAGTACGAGACAATTCTTGTGTTTTAGATAGGGCCACCACTCAAATAAAGATCCAAAAAATAACTTTATGGTAAAGACGCTTACGTGGCAAAACCTAAACCATACATTCTAAAACCACACTTTTCACTTAAAACCATAACTTTTCACAAAGAAAAGCGTCACTTAATGAAAAAAAATAAATTAGAAGATTTAAGAGAAGAAATAATTAAATTATCAAAATTAATAGATCAAAAACTAATGATTTTAACTAATGTTAACTGTAATGACACCGAATTCTTAAAATCAATACAAAATGATTTTTCTCAAAATCTTTATTTTACTATAAGTTTTATTGAAGGACTTCAAAAACCTGAAAAAACTTATATTTCACACGGAATTTCTAAAAAATGTTATCATGGAAATGATTCCCCACATCTTTATCATACTTTTAACCCACAATTAAATTCTATAGTAGATATGCTTGAAGAAATATTAGTATCCATAAAATTTCAAAGAAATAGGGAAAAAGAGAATCCCAAAGAAGAAAAATTTCAAAATATAATCAACATAACAGAATTAAAAGTAAAATCACCATTGAAATTATGAATATTGAAAAAAAATTAGAAGAAGTTACAATGCTTTTTAAACAATTAAAAATGGCTCAAGAAAATAATATTATGGAACAAGAATTTCAAATAGAAGAAGAATTAGTAAATTTTGAAAATATAGAAAATGAAGAACACATCCTAGATTATTCAAGTGACGAACAGCCAGCAATTCCAATACAAGTAAAAAATGAAGCTGGAACATCTAAGGATAATCAATCTCAATTTAAATGGGAAACATGTTTTGATAATTATGCTTTTAAAAAAGGATTTATAAATAAAGATTCAAAATATACAAAAATACCATCAAAATACGTTCCTAAAATCCAGGAAATGGAAGGAGAAAGAATGCTCGATTTAGACCATAAAAAATGAAAAAGAAATTTTCGAGAACTGGTTGAATTCCTTCTATTAGAAGCCTTTACTAATCCAAAACTTAGTGAATTGTCTGGAAGAGATATTTGGAATTACATAGGGTTTCATACTAAAGGAACTATAAGAGATTATATGACATCAATAGAAAACCAAATGATAGAAGAATTAGCAACAAAAATACCATAAAATTCGGTTTTGAAAGAAGAGAAAGATATTTAGAAACAAGAGAAAGTGTAGAAATAAAATAAGTTTTTGAGAATTTGAGAAATTATATTAAAGAAAAAGACAAACAGATAAAAGATTTTATATACAATAATCCATGCAAAAAAGAATATCATAATTATGATAGAAATTAAAACAGAATTAAAAAACTATAAATATGAAATCAGAATTATAAATATACATCAAGAAATTCAAAAATATGAGCAAGAGCTCGAAAAATGCAAGCATTGTCAGCAAATAAGAACACAGATCCAATCTCTCAAGAAGGCCATTCAAGCAATGAAATCAACACAACAACCAAAACCATCAGAGTTCAGCCAGCTAAGCATGGTGGACAAATCAGGTGAAGAAAAATTTTCAGAAAATTTAACAATTGCTGAAATTATTAAAAAATCCACCCAGGATAAAAAATATTATGTAATTTATAATGGCCCCATGAAAGGAGTATATGATGCCTGGAAAAAAGTAGCACCATTCACACATCAATCAAGGATAATTCATAAAGGAGGATTTTTAACACTGGAAGAGGCAAAAGAATCCTTCAGGGAATATGAAGCTCTTCATCCAGAGCAAACCCTAAAAAGAGCAGATAAAGCTCCAATTCAAACCCAGAGAACAGGAATAATAAGAAACATTCCTACAAGGGCTGAAATCAAGGAAAAGAAAAGGGTCTGTAGATCAAATCTCAGAGAAACCTTTAATATAGTCCTGAATTGGACTGAAGAAAAAAGGACAATTTTGGGATATTATCCTATTGCCAAAAAACAGCTAACAAAGCTGGTTATCTTTCCAGATGCTTCCCCATCTGACAGTTATCAGTTCTTCTAGTATGGATTAATTGATACAATTTTAATTTTAATGCTCTAAAAATTATTAGTGAGTTTCCTGCAGGATTTGTTGATGCAGTAAAGAGATTTAAAAATATGATTGACAATGTAAATCCAAGGGATGTATCCCTAAAATTTACAAACAGTCAACCTATTTTTAATGAAGAAGAAGAATGCTTGGTTCCAGCACACCAAGTAATATTCATGTCCGTCTTCCCAGAAAATTTTCAACCAATTGATCAAATTCAAGATTTAACAATTTACAGTCATGAAGGAAGACTAGCCAGCACATTAGCAAGGGTCTTTGAAAGAACTCAAAAAATAACAAAGGAATCTCACACAAGGATTAATTATAAAAGTAGAAATACTCTGCTCGTGTCCAGCAAAAGAAATGAAATTGAAGAAAAAGAGATGAGACTCTTGGTGAAATTTGAATCAGCATTCTACAACTTATCTGGACTTTTAGAAAAACTCTCTGAAAGGATAAAGAGGAATCTCTGCTATTTGATAAAAGATAGAGAAGACCACAAGTGCCAGCTATGTGCCTCAGAAATATCTGAAGAAAACAATAATGAAACGGAATCAACCCACATGGTAAAAGAAGAGGACAATACATCTAAAGCCCACATGATAAAAGAAGAGGACAGTGCATCTGAAGCATCCCTCAACATTATTGCATAATGACGTAAGCGCTTAGGTCATAAAGCACCAATAATGTAGCTGGTGCAAGATAACAAACAATGACGTAAGCAATGACGTCATAAGAAGGGTAAGGATGGGAATTGTCCATCAGATCCAACTATTATAAATAGGTTGCTTAGGCAATTGAAGAAGGATCAGAAAACAGAAAGCAGAAGGCTAAGAGTACTCATATGCTAGGAGAGCAAGGAGGAAGCTGCCGAGGCGATTCTGTAGTCTGACAAAGAATTCCCTTAGGAAAAAAATAGTTCTAAACTCCCCTCTGAAGTTAGTATCTACAATCTCCCATCTGGAGATAAAAACATCTATTGTAAAATATACTAAATAAAGGAAGTTTTTCTCCAGAAAGGTACATCTTCATCCTAGTCTTTTAGTTATGAATTATTTAGAAAGTTTAGAATTAACGGAAGAATCTGATTATTATAGATTAACTGCTTTATTAGATAATGAAAAACAGGCTGTTCTAAAAACAGAATTAAATCTCAAATCAAATGAAAATTTTAATAAACAAAGTCTTTTAAAAGAAGTTTTTAATAGAAAAAATATAATATACTATGGAAAAATTCAACTTGAAGCCCCTATAAAGATAAAATCTGCCAATGGAGAACTTGAAATAGCTTTGATAAATGATGAAGAATTGAGTAAACAGATTGAGAAAATTAAGGATCAACAAAAAAGATTTAAAATTGGATGGATTCATATTAGTACCATACAAGTCTTAATCAAATCTACATATATGAAAGGAATTAATTCACCAATAAGTTTAGCGATCTGTGACAAAAGAATTACTGATGACCCAATAGATCAAATAATTGGAATTGTTCATGAAAATTTGGCAAACGTAAATGTAAAATTTAATGCCCATCTTGGATATGCTATACCTTTATCAACTGAAAATCTTGGAAGATCTATAAGTTTGGCTTATAAATTTCACAGAAAGAATTTAATGGAATAAAATGATGAACCATTTTCAATTACATATGCAATAAATTATGCTTTAACAAATAGCCATCATAGTATAATATTTAAAAACAGAGAAAGAATTTATGTCGATGAATTATTTCAGAAAATTGTAAAAACAGAAATACCAAAATATAAAGCTATTGAAAACCCAGTTTTATTACTAAAAGAACCATCAGGGAAATTGGTCTCATCGAATTTTCAAATAAGAGAATCTAAAATTAATAGCCCTTTAAGTTTATCTAAGTTAAAAATTAAAGAAGAAAATTTTGAAATAAAAGAATTAACAAAAAAGGTCAAAAAATTAAATGAAATCCTAAATACTAAATTATGACAATAAATAAAGAAGAAATATATGTAACATATCAAGACAAGAAACAAGAGCTTTTTGAAAGAGAAAATCGTTTGAATTATTTACAGTTTTCTAAAATAAATCAAAGAGCATTTGAAGCTCTAAAAATAATCTATGACAAGTTAAAAAGAGAAGTTGAAGAGCTAGAAAAATTAATAGAGTCTCTAGAAAATAGTGATGAATCGATGATAGAGTTTACAGAAATTCTAAAATAAATAATGAAGCATAAAAAGATTGAAAAACCAGAAAATAAAATAAAAAGAAAAAGGACAAAAAAATTAAAAAGTAAAATAGAGGAGTATAAAAGGGAATTAAATAATCTTCAGATCGAAATTGATGATCTTATAATAAAAAGGATAGAAATAAGAATAAATATAAACAAGTTGGAATTAAACTTAAAAAATTTATAAATGCCTGGAAAGCCATATTATGACTTAAAAGAATTAAAGCTGTTGAAAGAAAAAATGGAGAATGAAGTTGAAAAATTAGAAAGATATTTAGAAACAAGAGAAAGTGTAGAAATAAAAGAAGTTTTTGAGGATTTGAGAAATTATATTAAAGAAAAAGACAAACAGATAAAAGATTTTATATACAATAATCCATGCAAAAAAGAATATCATAATTATGATAGAAATTAAAACAGAATTAAAAAATTATAAATATGAAATCAGAATTATAAATATACATCAAGGACTAGTAATAAATGATCATATAACAAATACAAGAGAAATAGTAGAAATGGTCAATACTTTAGATTATGAAGTTGCAAATTATTTTTATCAAAATCCTTTAAATAAAGCACCACCAATTGAATCTATACAAATTATAAACTTATTCGAAGTAAAATATGAAGAGTTAATAGAAATTTCGAAAAGGAAATTAATGGAAAAATCGAAATTGAAAAAATTGGAAAAATCGAAATTGAAAAAATTGGTATCAGAGTCAAGTTAACGATTAAGGGTAACACTTTCTCTTTAAGCAATACTTTTAGTGATACGCTTTTAAATCAATAACAACCACAAAATAAAAAATGTCTTTACAAAAAATTGAAACTGACAACTTTATCAGAGTAGCCACCTTTAGATAGAGGATATAACATTAACCAGAATTAGCTCAACTTTCTCATGTATACTTATTTTTTGGGTGTTCATGGGTATAGATAATCCAATACCCATCAAAAATAGTTATATTGGTAAGATCCGATTAAATTCATTAATTTGAGTATTAGTTTTTTTTTGGGTGACCAAAATAAATTAAAAAAAAAACTAAATAAAAAATCTTCTTAAATAGTGACTGAGTATTAGTTTTGATATCGTAGAATCCGAACCAATCAATTTATCTAATTAATTAAAGAATAAATAAAATCTAATATATATATATATATATATATATATATATATTTTAAAGTCTTTTAAATTATGATAATTGTTTAAATTTAAATCGACGATGCATTTTATTATTATTATTATTATTATTATTATTTAAAATATTTATTTTTTTTAATTTTTTAATTTTGTTTTCAATAAGGTATTGAATTACTCGAACTAATCCAATCAGATATTTTATTCAATTTTCATTTTTTTCTAAACTCAACTCAATTCCGTAAATACCCCTACTTATTTTTAGAGTGAGAGAATAACGAAGTAACTACCATTAGATCATTTTGGTAGGAGTCCAACATCAGATACACTTTACAATTGAAGGAAAATTCCACTTTAAAAGAGAGCTATCACCCTTTTTTTTTTTTTAATTTAAATTTAGATTTTTTAAATTTTAAATTTTAGAGGATAAGATATGATTTTTTTTTATTTTTAAATAATTTTTTTAATATTTTTTTGGTCTTATTTATGAAATAACAACTATGTTATGTATACACTAAAATCAGCTACCAGTATAAAATACATATTAAAATATAAATATATGTTAAAAATAAATTAAACTCACACATATATTCATATATAAATACATTAAAAACTGATTTTAGTAATTAATTTTAATGCACGAATAATATTTTTTATAAAATAAATAATAAAAGACCATATTTTATCTTCTAAAATAAAATTTAAGATTTAGAGAATGTAAATCCTATTTATTTAATATTTAAAAATAAGACACCGGCAAATCATAACACTTTATTCATAATAAAAACAAAAGAAAACATTCCCCATTACACATATGCAGCACATTGCCTTTGTCTACTTATAGACCCACTAATCTTCGCAAAGGAATATTATCACTTCATTAATATTCTCTTCATAGAAATTCTTCCATGGAGCTATTCTCAACCCAATCCTTTCTTTTTTTTCTCTCTCTCCTCACCTTCCTGTACCTTTACCATAAAGCCCACACCTCCCATAAACCTAAACCCAAGTCCACGGGCTTCAAAACGTACCCTCTCGTGGGCTCAGTTCCTCACTCCCTCCTCAACTGCCATCGCTTCCTAGACTGGACCACCGACATCCTCTGCCACTGTCCTACCCACACCGCGATCTTCCGCCGTCTCAGCAAACACCACTGCATCATAACCGCCAACCCGGGCAACGTCGAACACATACTCAAAACCAACTTCCACAACTACCCAAAAGGCCAACGCTTCATCTACCTCCTCGAAGACTTCCTCGGCCAAGGAATCTTCAATTCCGATGGAAACCTCTGGAAACTCCAACGCAAAATCGCAAGCTACGGGTTCAACACCAAGTCGCTTCGAAACTTTGCAATTCAAAACGTCACTGTCGAGATCCAAACGAGGCTCATTCCCTTGCTTCAAAGAGCTTCGGAGACAGACAGCGTTCTCGACTTACAGGACGTTCTTGAACGCTTCGCATTTGATAGCGTTTGCAAGCTAGCATTCAACGTCGACCCGGCATGCCTCGCCGGAGATAACACCGTCGGCAGCGGATTCATGCACGCTTTCGACGACGCCGCAAATCTCAGCTCCGGGAGGTTCCTGTGCGTGCCTCAGTTGTTGTGGAAGCTCAAGAGGCTGCTTAACGTTGGAAGCGAAAAGAAGCTTAGGGAATCAATCTTCACCGTACATGAATTCGCTGATGAGATCATACGGTCGAGAATAGAAGCCAAGGATCCCACAAACGATGACGTGGACTTATTATCACGGTTCATGGCCGCAGAGGATAACTCCCTGGAGTTTCTCCGTGATGTCGTTATAAGCTTCATTTTGGCTGGCCGCGATACTACGTCGTCTGCGCTGAGCTGGTTCTTTTGGATTCTCTCTTCAAGGCCTGACGTCAAGGATAAGATAATCAAAGAAATTGAAACTGTTCGAGCGTCGAGCGAAAAGCGCGTGAGCGAGGAGGCAGCGTTTGCGTACGAAGAGCTGAAGGAGATGAAGTACTTGCACGCCGCGATTTCTGAAGCAATGAGGCTGTACCCTCCGGTTCCAGCTGACACTGTGGCGTGCTTAAACGACGACGTTTTGCCGGATGGAACAGTGATCAAGAAAGATTGGTTTGTGATGATTCACACTTATGCAATGGGGAGGATGGAGAGTATTTGGGGTCAGGATTGTGCGGAATATAAGCCCGAAAGGTGGTTTGATTTTGATGAGGATGGTAATGAAGTGTGGCGAAGTGAAAGCCCGTTCCGGTATCCGGTATTTCACGGTGGACCGAGGATGTGTTTGGGGAAGGATATGGCTTATATTCAGATGAAATCCATTGCGGCGTCTGTTATGGAGAGGTTTGTAATCGATGCTGTGGACAAGGACACTTGTCCTGAGCAAATTTTCTCCTTGACCTTGAGGATGAAAAGAGGTTTGCTCGTGAGAGTGAGGCCAAACGGAAGACGGTGAACTTTGAAGTGGACTACGACGACCGACTCTAAGAACTAAGTGTATGTTGAGCTAATTCAAAAGATGTTGTTTATAATTCTTAAAACAAATAAAGTAAAATATCATTTTTATCCGTTAAATGTAAATTTTAAATTTTAAATGTAAATTTTAAATTTGTCTCTAATATTTTAAATTTGTTCTTAATTGTTAATTTTGTTAGACTACATAGTCATTAAAACTAGACCCACTACAAGATCAACTTTTTACCATACTTTTAAAACGTGTCAAAAAGTGCGAAAAATGTAACAATGGTTTTTTGTCACATTTTTTAAGTTATCAACATACTTTTAAAAAGGTCACATCTGTAAAGATGCTGGTTGCTGATAAACTATAAATAAATTTATGATTTATCTTATGTTGAATATGGTGGATTTTATCAATTTTTTCTACATTTATTCGTTAAAATAGCATGATTTTATGAATTCCTCCTAATTGTGCTTAATGATTAAAAATATGTTTTTTAAGCTCTTAAATTATTAAATTTAATTCACTTATTTCTCATTCGATGACTTGATATGTTTGTTTGAGTGATTTAAGGTTTTGAAGGCAAGGATGACTTTAAAGGTCCAAATGAGGCGGTTTCAATAGCATTGAAAAGTTAATATTTGGGGCTTCAAAATGATATGTAATTTGCTATAGTGGACATGAAGTTAAGTGACGTGTACACGTGCCTCATACGTACGCATGACATACAGCGCGTGACTCACTTAATGGAAAACGTGATCCGTGATTTCTAGCTCATTTTGGCCCAATCCAACCCATTTCTGATGCTATTGAACCTAAGGATTGAAAGGGGATGAACAAAGGAGTGTTAGTTTAGGTTTTTACCATGTTTTAAGATAGAATTCTAAAGAGAGAAGCTCTCTCCTCTCTAGAAATTAGGGTTTTTAGATTAGTTCTTTCCATATATAGATTTAGCTTTCAATTATTATTTTGATTTAGTTTCCGTTACTTATTATTGTTCTTACATATTTGTTCTCTTAATTTTACTTGTTATTTTCTTTATTTTATCACTTTTTAGTTTATGAACACTCTTGTTAATTTTGATTTCTTTAATACAATTTGATGCTTCTATGTTTATGGTTGTTCAAGTGAGTTGTTATTATTGTTATTTTGCATTTGATAGCTTTAGATTTTATTATTGTTGCAATTTTATCATACTTTCCTTTTATGCCTTCCAAGTGTTTAATAAAATATTTGGTTGGATTTTGGAATAGATTTTTGTGTTCTTGGTTTGGGTTGGTATCTTGAAGACTCTTGAGTTATCAAAATCTATTGTTGATTGGTAATTGAAAGTTGCTAGTTGGCTTGAAGTCTACCAAAGCTAATCTTTTATTAGGACTTATAGACTATAGTCAATTTTGCTCACTTGACTTTCCTTCAATTGTTAGAGGATAACTAAGTGAGAGCAAACTACACTTACCATCACAATCGAGGATGATAATGAGAATATGAATTTCAATTCTCACCCCTTATCAAGACCTATCTTAATTATTAGTTTTACCTTCTTGCAAAATAATAAAATTATTTTAAAAATATATCAAATATAAGTAATTGTAAAATAATAAAATTATTTAAAAAATATATCAAATATTTATTTATTAATTTATTAATGAGTTGAAATTATTATTTTAGTTTAAAATATGAAATTATTTAATTAATTTATTTTATTCATAAAATTAAATTTAAAATTTTAATTATTTAAATTAAATTTTTTAATTTTTATTATTTTACAATTACTTACATTTTAATTTTAACTATGTATACTGACTAGTTATTAAAAAATTATATAAAAGTCCTAACTAAATAAGATTAATAATTCAAAAGAAATTTAATTTAGTTTATTTTAATATTTTAAAAATAAAATTTTTAAATAAATAAAATAATTTCTAAGTAACTTATCAAAAATAAGAAAATAACAAGAACCATGGGAAAAAGAAATTACATAGAACATTCTATATAAGAAAGTGAAATTAATGCGTAATGTACATATTCAGTATAAAAAAAAATAGTAAAAATTTTTATTAGTGAAGAGCTTTTAACAATAATAATATATAAGTAATATAATGTTATATTTAGATTTTTTATTAGATAACTATTTTAAATATTAATATAATTTAGGTACTTTTATAATTATATTTTTAACAGTTGGGAATAAATATTAAATAATTAGATTTTTAGATTATTATTTTGAATAATAATATAATTTAGATATTTTTTTTACAATTATTTTGTCAAAAATTAAAAATAAACATTATATTTGGAAGGAATAATTTTTATGTGTATTATACGTTAAGTATTTTTAGGGAACGGTTTTTATGTGGACCATAAGTTAAGTGTTTTTAAAGAATGATTTTTATGCGTATCTTTTGCATAATTATTTAAATAATATTAAAATATTATTATTTTATAAAAAAAATCGTTGTAACGGTTATAAAAGTATTCTTTAAAATAGTCAAAGAGAACGGTTTTATTTTGTTGCTATAAAATAATAAAAAATTAAACTTCAATAGAAATACTGTAAAAATCGTTGTCTAAGACCATCTAATAAAATAATTTTAAGATGTAGTAAATTTTGGCAATGGTTTTTATGTGTACTATAAATTAAGTATTCCTAGGGAACGATTTTTATGGATATCTTTGTATAATTATTTAAACATTAGAAAATTGTTGCTTGATTAAAAAAAATTGTTGTAATGGTTTTAAAATCATTATTTAAAATAGTCAAAGAGAACGGTTTTATTTTGTTGCTATAAAATAAAAAAAAATTGAACTTCAATAGTAACATTTAAAAAACTGTTGTCTAAAACCATCTAAGAGAACGATTTCAAGGCACCGTTAATTTTAGCGTTGCTAAAGCCCATATTTATTGTAGTGATCCCAATCGAACCAAAACATAGAAACCATTTGTGTTACGATTTTATTCTGAAATTAGAACCCTTACTTATTTTCTATTATCATGTATTGTAAAAGAAAAGAACAAGGAATAAAAATACTGATCCCAGAATAATTTGCAAAATAATTTTTAAATATATAAAGAGCAGAAGTACTTTCTACATACATCTACAAATTCTAAATCTCTCATAGAAGTGTCAGTAGACTTCTCAAAAAGACACCTTCTGATGTTATCAAATGTCAATATTCCTTCCAGAAAACCTTTTTGATCGACCACTAGCACACAGTTCGAGTGACCATCATGTATTAGATTGCATCTTTTAGGATTGCAGATGATGAAACCTTTAGATAGCTATCAGACATGGCTTGAGAAACCTAAAAATGCAATAATGACATTAATGAAGGTATAAAATTGATAAATAAAAAAAAAATCACATGTCAACATTCTGTTGGAGAGCTAACAAAAGAATGATTACTTTTACTGATTGAAATAAAGATTTTATCAACCTTAAGATTTTCGAGATTAAGTTCCTTGTCAATTGATTCATGAACAGCAGGTGACTGGGAATAAAGCTTTTATCAACCTTAAGCTTATTAACTTTTAATTTGGAACTCTGATTATCGCACCGTTTGCGGGCACGCTATCGTCTCGCCGAGCTCTTCAAATTCATCTAAACAAAGTGGTAAGAAATTCGAGATTTTTCACCCAGCCCTACTCTCTTCATTTTTTCCCTTTTGTTTTATGGGTATAGAGAATTGCGTAATTTTGATGGTTTAGGGGTACTCTAGAGCGAGTTATAGCTGGATTCTGTTTAATTGCTCTGTGGGTAAAGGTATGAAATCATTATCCTGTTTGAGTTTCCAATTATATGAGATTATGGTATTGAAATTATGTATGTGTATGAAATTATATGAAATTAGGTTGAATATATGTGAATTTGATGTCAAATTAGTGAAGTGGAGTGTTTGAATCGGAACTCTGGTTGTTGAAAGCTTGTCAAGTGGACTTTGAAGGCTTGGAAACTTGTGAAAACAAGGGCTTGAGGTGTTTTATGGCTTGGGAGGAAATCGGACAAATGTATGATTTTGGTTTTTTGTAGTTAATCTATAATGTTACGTGAAAACTTAGGCTAGTTGCCATAGGATATGTTTGAATGTCTTGAATTATCAGATTTGGTGGATTAAAATTATATAAATGTGATGTTGACGATGATTGGTGAATTTGGTGGAAATATATATGAAAATTGTTGAAATGAAATGATGAATTTAGGTGTTGAAGTGATTGCGAATTAGATAATGAGTATGTAATGTTGTGTAGGAATGAATTGTGTTGATTTGGTTAGGGATTGGTTGATTTTTGATTGAGAATTTTGGTAAAAACTGAATTCTTGACCAACTTCAGTGGGCTATTACTTGGTTTCTGGACTCCGAAATCTTGTGAACTTGTTTTGAATAAAAATTGAGTTTGAGAGGTTTATAACATTTAAAGAATGGGCCAAAAATAATTTTTAACGAAAAAGTTATGTGCGTTTGATGTTTGGTATGAAAAGCTGATTTTTCTGAACTTAACAGCTTTTTGGCAAAACTGATATGGTTGCGTATGCAACAGTGTCATGCGTACGCGAGTATTGGGCCCTGGCAACACACTTGCGTACGCGGATCAGGGCTGCATACGCGACATTGTCATTTTTACATTCATGCTATGCAGCATGTTTCATGCGTATGCGGGACTCTTTCTTTGCCCACTACTCTCACGTACACGGACAGTGGATGCGTATGCAAAAATTGCTTCATTTACACTCATGCGTACGTGGAAATGAGCATGCGTACGAATGACCCCTGTTTTGCTAAAAAGTGCAATTTTTGGATTTTCAACCATTCCTCTAGTTTTACAAACCTCTGTAACCCCTGTTTTAGGTCCGATAGCTAAGTGTTAGGTTATAGAAGACGAGCAAATCCCTTTGAGGGAGTTAGTTGATATTGAGGGAGAGTTGTGAAGAGGATTACTAAATTAACAATGCATGAGTAATGTTGTATGAGATGTGAATAAGGAAGATGATGATAATGATGAATTGTGATGATGATATTGATGATATGAAAGATCCATTTGGCTTATGCATTTAAATTTTTTGAGACACGAGTTTTCTTGGGTAGATGTAGTAGCTTACCACCACTTGCTTCAGGTTGAGACTCGATACTTTGTTGGCCCTTCGTTGCAAGATGTGACTGGGCACTTTAACTCCATGAATTCCCCCAATCAGATGATAATTGATGATATATATATATATATATATATATATATATATATATATATATATATATATATATATAGACTTTTGGGGATGCGCGCACGCAGGGACTGTCCAGGGTTCGCTACCGGACATGTCGGGTTTGGTTCGATAACCGACATATGAGACTCATCGGTCATAGGGAACACATGCATCATTTGCACTTGTATGTTTTGTTTGAGTATGAATTTGTTTTAGATTGCCTAATTGCTTATCTGTACTTAACTGCTACCTACTTTATTTGCTGTATCTTTTCTATATTTGTATTTTCTTTTATCTGTTTTGCCTGTGTTTGTTTCTGAGAGTTTCCTCTGGCAGAAGGAGGAGGCGTTGAGGATTGTTCCACTTGGAGAATTGGAGGTTTGCGGATAACGGGAAATGGAGAGTTAGATTAGTTTCCTTAGATTTAGTCACCCTAGTTTTGGTTTAGTAAAAGGTTTAGGATATAAATATGGGTTGTTGGAGTTTTGGAATGCCTCTGGCTTTCCAGGACATTATTTGTTATCTATTTGGACCCCTTTACCATACTGAGAATTTCTAATTCTCATTCCATACATACATTGTTGTTTTTCAGATGCGGGACACGAGGCACCTTGCTGAGCGTGCTGGAGACTCACTTGAAGCAAAGATCTACAATTTTGAGGACCTTTTGTCTATCTAGTTTATATATATATATATATATATATATAGGTTTTCCTTTTTGTATATATTTGTATTTTGTCCCTCCTAGAGGTTGACTTGGAGAAATAGGGTTTGTATTTTGTCTTTAGAAAAACACTTTGGGTTGTATATATGTATAAACATACTCCGGCCGGCCTTTGCTTCGCAGGTCGAGTCTGGAGCTTGCTATTTGTATCTTTGGCACTCTATATCATATGTATATTTTCCTTACTATGCGCTGTTATCTATCCCTTTTATGCTTATCCGTTTCAAGTGTGATACGACTTTCAAATTTTGTTTTGCTCAACTTTTCTTTAAGGATCCTAGTTAAATTTCTATTCCTATATGCCTATGTACACTCTTTTACTTTTAGAGGTTGTAATATTTCACCAGCTCTGACTTATGAACTAGAGCGTAAAGTTCTGTGTGGTAGGGTATTATACATTGCATGCATACCTTAATTTGATACATTCCAAGCAACTTTGCCAAGGGGGCAAAAACCTATAATGTCTTCATTGCAATGCTAGCCTATATAAAAATAGTAGTATCAGAAAAGCAACTCAAGGCCAAGCTTAGTTTTAATTCTTAAAACATTTGAAGCACACACATAAGCATAAATTAGTAATACTGCTACGATTTTAATGACATAAACATTCATAGGTTGTAAGGCATGTTCAGATCTATCAACATTGTGTAAACTCTTTACAACATTAGTAAATAATAAGTGAATGGGGTAAAGGCAATTAAACGATAAAGATAGATCTTCATAAACAATCAACTTTAGGCCACAACCACTTAGAAGAAAATAAATATTATCATAAATAATCGAATTCTTGTTCAAAAATTTTTTATTTTTTTTATAATTTTTATACAAGAAAAGGAAGGAAGAGAGGAGAAAGAAGATGGAAAAGCAAAACAACAGACCTCTATAACTTCATCAAGCATATCTTGGTTCAAATTTCTGGGCCGAAAACTAGCCCCAATACCCTGAATCTTGTGAGATCTTGTGGTTAAGAGGAAAGAGAAGCAACATACAATTAAAGGACTACTTATTAAAGACTAGCATATTCAACTCGGAGTATGTAGAACACGTTCTGCTTTCTTACCAGGCTTTCCATAATCATAGTCAAGCGACTATATCTACATACATAAACCTTACAAGTAAAGAAATAAGAGAAAAAAATTAAATAACATTCTAAAGAAATATGCTGAACCATGGCAACGCGACGACTTTAGAGAGGGAGACAGAAACGCGACGGGTGTTGAATCATGGAGGGAGGAGCGACGATTAAGGGTTTGCGAGAGAGAGAGAGCGTCAACAGAGGATTTGTGATAGAGAGTGAGAAAAAATTTACTATGAATCAAGTACATTTAGCCTAGCTGAGGTGACTAAATACTAATTACTAATATGTAGCTTCCAACACACATACAAGTACACAAATAAATACTAGATTTGATTAAGTCTTAACAAAATTATATACAAACATAAAAGCTACAAATCAAAGCCCAAACATGTTTTATATGAGTCTTTTAGTCAACTTGATTTTCCATTTGTTCCAATACATACTTTTAGTCAACTTGATTTGATTTGGTATAACATACTTTAAAAATGATTATTTCTTATCAAAACATCAAATAAAATCATTAAAACTTATCAAAACACATTCATTGATAAAAATAATTTAAGGAGACATTTTCAGGTGTTCAATGGCATAATATAACTAAATCTATTCATGAAAACTAATTTGGTAAAAACATTACATAATCCACAACAACAGCAACAACAACAAGAAAAGCAGCAAGATAAACTGTAAATATCATATATTGATATATATACTCAATCCAATTTAACTAATAATTAAACAAATTAGATGTCATATGTTAATATAAAATTTCACTGAATTAACATAAGATAAATGGCTAGGTATCTATTTCTGTTTATATTTTTTTCATATTTATATACTCAATCCAATCTAGTCAATGCTCTCAATTTTTTATGATAAAAATATTGGATCCTAACATTTTTCTAAAATTAATGTGTCAATATTTAAACTTCTATTTTCACATTACTACAACAGAGGAATAGCGAGGATTGCGAGGATTACGACAGAGAGGGTGCGATGGAGCGTGCAAGAGAGGGCTCGGAGAGAGGGTTGTGTGCGAGGGTTCTCAACGGTGATGAAGGTTTTCAGCAATGATGAAGATGAAGGACTGGTTGTGAGAGTTGGGCAGTGATGAAGGGCTAGGTGTTCGACGGCTTGAGTAGTACTAAAAGGGTTATCACTTCTTATTTAGGGTTAACGTGTTTAATTTGGAAAAAGTTAAAAGTGTTTTGAAAAAAGATCGGTGAAAAATTAAATTTTTCGTGGGAACTCTATCGCTACACTTTTTTAGGGTATACAAATAATTAGAGGATATGGGCACAGTTTAAAAATGTGACTGTAGGAAGACAAACTAGCCACGCTTCAAAAGCGTACCAGTTTTCCTCTATGGCTATGCTTTTGAAGTGTGACAAAAAAAGCGTGGCCAAATCAATAACCATTCGCCACCCTCATAAAAGTGTGACTATTGACCACTTTTGGCCACGCTTTTAAAGGGTGGCAAGAAAAAGTGTGTCGACGGACCTTTTTTCTTGTAGTGATCGGATCGGCCAGAAAATTGGTGAACCAGACTCTCAACTAGTCCAGTCCAGTCTCAAGAGTGCTTAAAGTATAGAACTGGTGAGAATTGGTTAAAATCGGTAAGAACCGGTTCAATCGAACTGTTTCGGTGAAAATTCCAAAATTGATAAAGATGTGGTTTGAATTTAACTCCTTATTATTACATACTCCATTTGCCACCAAACTATGCTGTTCTTTGTTATTAATTATGTGATAAAAATATACAATAATTTTGTTAGATATTATTTTAATTTTATACTCACATATATTTAAATTAATTATATTTTTATTAATTACAATATAATTATTCTTTTTATGATTATATGATATTTATTAATATTATTTTTTCAATAAATACATATAGTATATAACAATATAATAAATATAAACTAATTACTTAGTTATTAAAATAATATTAAAAAATCTTTATTATTAAAAAGTACTAAAATTTTATATAATTATTTAATAATAACCGGATTATAACTTAATATTATAATTTTTTGAGGTTTGATTGTTCTTAAAATATTAGTGAAGATATGTATTTCAAATTTTAATTTTATATTTTTGACTATTTTATATTTTTTATTTACATGGGACTGGTTCTACCGGTTTAACTAGTGACTCATAGGTTGAACTAATAAACCAGTGAACTAGTAGTTTGATCGATTCAATCACTGGTTCGGTTCTGACAACTATGACAGAATATACACGTGGGCGGTGGACATCTCTCTCCCACTCTCTCTTAAACTCTCAAACTGTATCCACTCTCTAAATTACCACCACCGTCAACACCAACATCCTCCTCTCTGTTCCTCTCCCTACCACCGTCGACGTGTCCAGCCTCACCATTGCAAGGAGCCAAAGCAATTCACGAAATGATAAAAGCATTCCATCAAGAAGTTCGAATCATTGATGTGAGAACTATCGTTGATCTAGAATTTCACAAAAATATATGTTCGTTGCAAGTATAGCCTAGACCAACAAACAATTATCAATCAAAGTTTAAACTCAAATTAAAATAACCGAGAGTAATTAAACCTCGGGTCGTTCTTCCCTAGGAGTTGCAATTGAAGTGCGCAATTATTGGCTATGGGAGGAAAATGGGGGTTGGATAGCAAGATAGGCAAGAAATATAAATAGCAAGAAATTAAATGGACATGCAAGAAATTAAAATTCAAAGCAAGGAAAATTCAAACGCAAGAAATCTCTTGGCATGTAATTGAGAGCTAAGGTTACCTATCCTAGCCATTGACCATAAACACATGATGATTATGAAGAGTTAATCCTACTTAGTCAACCCTACATCGAGGATAAGTCAAATAGGCATAGTTGATTCCAATCCATAAGTTCTAGCCAACTCTATTAATGGGAGGCTTAGAGTCAATGAAAACCAAATCAACTAACTACTTTAATATATCAAACAAGAATGGACATCAATGACTCAAGGGTCACCAAAGTCATTGGTGCACGAATTGTGAATCACACTTTTCACAACTCGTACCACTAACCAGCAAGTGCACTGGGTCGTCCAAGTAATATCTTACGTGAGTAAGGGTCGATCCCACGGAGATTGTCGGCTTGAAGCAAGCTATAGTCAGGAAATCAATGATAAGAGTGATTATATTTATGAAGAGTAAAAAGCATAAATTAAATAATACTTGTTATGCAGTAATGGAGAACAAATTGAGGTTTTGGAGATGCTCTATCTTCTGAATCTCCGCTTTCCTACTGTCTTCTTCTTCACGCACGCAAGACTCCTTCCATGGCAAGCTGTATGTTGGTGGATCACCGTTGTCAATGGCTACCATCCGTCCTCTCAGTGAAAATGGTCCAAATGTGTTGTCACCGCACGGCTAATCATCTGTCGGTTCTCACTCATGTCGGAATAGGATCCATTGATCCTTTTGCGTCTGTCACTACGCCCAGCACTCGTGAGTTTGAAGCTCATCACAGTCATCCTATCCCAGATCCTACTCAGAATACCACAGACAAGGTTTAGACTTTCTGGATCTTAGGAATGGCCGCCAATAATTCTAGCCTATACCACGAAGACTCTGATCTCACGGATTCGAATGCTCTGTTGTCAGGAGATGCAATCAAACACGTGAACCAAGAATCAAAGAGATACACACTCAATCTAAGGTAGAACGGAAGTGGTTATCAGGCACGCATTCATGGGTTGAGAATGGTGATGAGTGTCACTGATCATCACATTCATCATGGTTAAGTGCGAGTGAATATCTTAGAACATAGACAAAGTGTGTTTGAATAGAAAACAGAAGTAATGGCATTAATTCATCGAGACACAGCAGAGCTCCTTACCCCCAATCATGGAGATTAGAGACTCATGCCGTAGAGATACAATGTAAAACATGAAAATATCATGAGGTACAAAAAAATCTCTAAAAGTTGTTTAAATACTAAACTAGTAACCTAGGTTTACAGAAAATGAGTAAACTACGATAGATAGTGCAGAAATCCACTTCCGGAGCCCACTTGGTGTGTGCTGGGGCTGAGACTTGAGCTTTACACGTGCCTAGGATGTTTCTGGAGTTAAACGCCAGATTGTAACCTGTTTTGGGCGTTTAACTCCAATTTGTAACCTGTTTCTGGCGTTTAACGCCAGAATGGAACATAGAACTGGCGTTAAACGCCAGTTTACGTCGTTTATCTTTGAGCAAAGTATGGACTATTATATATTGCTGGAAATCCCTGGATGTCTTCTTTTCAACGCAGTTGAGAGCGCACCATTTGGACTCCTGTAGCTCCAGAAAATCCATTTTGAGTGCAAGGAGGTCAGAATCCAACAGCATCTGCAGTCCTTTGTCAGCCTCTGAATAAGATTTTTGCTCAGGTCCCTCAATTTCAGCCAGAAAATACCTGAAATCACAGAAAAATATACAAACTCATAGTAAAGTCCAGAAATGTGAATTTTGCTTTAAAAACTAATAAAAATATACTAAAAACTAACTAAATCATACTAAAAACTATCTAAAAATAATGCCAAAACGCGTATAAATTATCCGCTCATCAGTCATCAATTCCAAGCCAAGAGTTTAGAAAAACTAAGTAAAGACTAAGCCAAGCATTTTATCAAACACTTGGTGTGCATGAAAATAAAATAATATTAAATTATATTAAAAATAAAATCTAACTACCAAAGGCAAAAAAATAATAATAACAACTAAAGAAAGCAATAATGACATGGAAACATAAATTTGCATTAAATGAAAGTAAAATTAACAAAGAGTGTTCATAAAATAAAAGTGACAAAATAAAGGAAATAACAAGAGAAATGAAGAAGAACAAGACAATAAAGCATGGAAACATAAATGAAACTACACTAAAACAAGAATTAAAAGCTGAAATTAAAGAGAAATTAACTAAGACAAAAACCCTAAATTCTAGAGAGGGGGGTGCTTCTCTCTCTAGAAACTACTCTAAAACATGATAAAATCTAACCCTAATTGCCCCCTTGCTTCCACTTGAGTTGGGGTTGAAATAGCTTCAGAAATGAATTGGATTGGATTTTAGAGGCCCAAAATTCACCCCAACGATTTGCAATTAATGAGCTCACGTGACTCGAGTCACGCGTACGCATGTATCACGCATACGCATGTATCATGCGTACGTGTCACCTGGAAAAATTAACACTCACGCATACGCGTGGGTCACGCGTATGCGTCGTTGTGCTTGCTCTTGAGCGCGCGCACACGTCGCCTGTGTGCATGCATGAATGCTGGAACTTCTAAACTCCATTTCTTCATGGTTTCTTCCCTTTTTCATGCTCTTTTTCTGACTTCTTCATCCCATACTTGCCTTGGAAATCTGAAATCACTTAACAAATATATCAAGGCACCAAATGGGGTTAAAGTGAATAAAATTGACTAAATTAAGCACAAAAGAGCATGTTTTCACTTTCAAGCACAATTTAGGAAGAAATCATGAAACTATTCTATTTCAATGGATAAGTGTAAGAAAAGTTGATAAAATCCACCCAAATAGAGCAAATAAATATCATGAAATGTAGATTCATCACATCTCCACACTTAAACAATAGCATGTTGATGAGCGGATAATTTATACCCTTTTTGGCATTGTTTTTAGTATGTTTTTAGTATATTTTAGTTAGTTTTTATTATGTTTTTATTAGTTTTTATTCAAAAATCACATTTCTGGACTTTACTATGAGTTTGTGTGTTTTTTTGTGATTTCAGGTATTTTCTGGCTGAAATTGAGGGACCTGAGCAAAAATCTGATTCAGAGGCTGAAGAAGGACTGTAGATGCTGTTGGATTCTGACCTCCCTGCACTCGAAGTGGATTTTATGGAGCTACAGAAGCCCAATTGGCGTGCTCTCAATTGCATTGGAAATTCGACATCTTGGGCTTTCCAGCAATATATAATAGTTTATACTTTGCCCGAGATTTAATGGCCCAAACCGGCGTTCCAAGTCAGCATAGAAATTCTGGCGTCAAAACGCCAGAACTGGCATGAAAGCTGGAGTTAAATCCCCAAACTGTCACAAAAGCTGGCATTTAACTCCAAGAAAGGTCTCTACATGTGAAAGCTTCAATGCTCAGCCCAAGAACACACCAAGTGGGTCCCGAAAGTGGATTTTTACACTAACTATTCTAGCTTACTCATTTTCTGTAACCCTAGGTCACTAGTTTATTATAAAAACTACTTTTAGTGATTCATCTTGTACCTCATGACACTCTACACGTTTCATATTGTATCTTCTACGGCATGAGTCTCTAAACCCCATGGTTGGAGGTGAGGAGCTCTGCTATGTTTTGATGAATTAATGCAATTACTACTGTTTTCCATTCAATCACGCTTGCTTCCATTCTAAGATATTCACTCGTACTTCAACTTGATGAATGTGATGATCTGTGACACTCATCACCATTCTCAACCTATGAACGCGTGCCTGAAAACCACCTCCGTTCTACCTTAGACTGAGTGCTTATCTCTTAGCCTCATGGTTCAGATCAGAGTCTTCGTGGTATAAGCTAGAATCAATTGACAGCATTCTTGAGATCCGGAACGTCTAAACCTTGTCTGTGATCTTCTGAGTAGGATCTGGGATAGGATAACTGTGACGAGCTTCAAACTCACAAGTGTTGGGCATAGTGACAGACGCAAAAGGATCAATGAATCCTATTCTAGCATGAGTGAGAACCGACAGATGATTAGCCGTGCGGTGACAGCGCATTTGGACCATTTTCACTGAGAGGACGGATGGTAGCCATTGACAACGGTGATCCACCAACATACAGCTTGCCATGGAAGGAACCTTACGTGCATTAAGAAGAAGACAGTAGGAAAGCAGAAATTCAGAAGACAGAGCATCTCCAAAACCTCAACCTGTTCTCCATTACTGCATAACAAGTATTTATTTCATGTTCTTTTATTTTTTACAATTAAATCTAAGAATTATTGATATCCTGACTAAGAGTTACAAGATAACCATAGCTTGCTTCAAGCCGACAATCTCCGTGGGATCGACCCTTACTCACGTAAGGTATTACTTGGACGACCCAGTGCACTTGCTGGTTAGTTGTTCGGAATTGCAAAAGTGTGATTGTGATTTCGTGCACCAAGTTTTTGGCGCTGTTGCCGGGGATTGTTCGAGTTTGGACAACTAACGGTTTATCTTGTTGCTTAGATTAGGAATAATTTATTTTTGTTGGTTTAGAGTCACTAAATTTGAGTCTTTTATTTGAGTTAGTTTCATATTTTAAGTTTGGTGTCAATTGCATGCTTTTATTTTCTTTTAATTTTTCGAATTTGCATGTTCTTAGTTCTTTCTTGATCTTTAAAAATTCTAAATTTGGTGTCTTCTTTGTGTTTTCCTTTAAATTTTCGAAAATTTGTGTTTTATTTTCTAAAAATTTTAAGTTTGGTGTCCCTTGTGCTTTTATTTATTTAAAAATTTTTCAAAAATTTGTTCTTGGTGTTCATCTTGATCTTCAAAGTATTCTTAGTGTTCATCTTGACATTCAAAGTTTTCTAGTTTGTTCTCTTTGTTTTGATCTAAAATTTCTGAGTTTAGTGTCATTTTGTTGTTTTTCTCTTTCCTTATTAAAATTCAAAAAAAATATATATCATTTCCTTATTTTACTCATAAATTTCGAAATTTTGCATTAAATTAGTCAAAGATTTTCAAAATCATATCTTTTTTTAGTCAAGTCAAAATTCTAATTTCAAAAATTGATCTTTTCAAATCTTTTTCAAAAATCAAATCTTTTTAATTTCTTCAATCATATCTTTTCAATCATATCTTTTTTTTTAATAAATTGCAATCATATCTTCTCAATCATATCTTTTTTAAAATAATTTTCAATCATATCTTTTGATTTTTAATTCCAAAATCTTTTTAATTAATTAATTAATTTAGTTTTCAATTTGCTTTTATTTCATTTTCTTCTAATTTTCAAAACTTTTATTTTATCTTCCATTTATTTTGTTTTATTTTATTCGGTTACTTTTAATTAAATAAAATAAAAAATTTAAAAATATAATTTATTTGCAATTCATATCAATTCCCTTTTCTCCATCATGGACCTAAGTGGAAATGAGCAGTCCAGAAGGACTCTGGGGTCATATGTTAACCCCATTACAACTGCATATGGGAGTAGCATCTGTATACCTCCCATCAAAGTAAGCAGCTTTGAGCTAAATCCTCAGCTCATTATCATGGTGCAGCAAAATTGCCAGTATTCCGGTCTTCCACAGGAAGAACCTACTGAGTTTCTGGCATAGTTCCTACAAATTGCTGATACAGTACGTGATAAAGAAGTGGATCAAGATGTCTACAGATTATTACTATTTCCATTTGCTGTAAAAGATCAAGCTAAAAGGTGGTTAAATAACCAACCCACAGCAAGCATAAAAACATGGAGACAGCTATCAGACAAATTTCTGAATCAATTTTACCCTCCAAAAAGGATGACACAGCTGAGGCTGGACATCCAAGGCTTTAAACAAAAGGATTATGAATCCCTTTATAATGCCTGGGAGAGGTACAGAGGGATGCTAAGGAAATGCCCCTCTGAAATATTTTCAGAGTGAGTACAGTTAGACATCTTCTACTATGGGCTTACAGAAAGAGCTTAAATATCTTTAGACTACTCAGCTGGTGGATCCATATACATGAGAAAGATGATTGAAGAAGCTCAAGAACTCATTGACACGGTTGCTAGAAATCAACATCTGTACTCAAGCAGTGAGTTCTTTATAAAAGAAGAGGCTAGGACAGTAACTACTGATCCTAATCCTCAAGAACAGATTGTTGAAATTAATCAGCAATTACTCCTTATGACAAAACAATTAGCAGAATTTAAAGAGATGCTCCAAGACACTAAAAATGCTAACAAGAATATGGAAGCACAATTGAATCAGACAAGACAGCAGCTATCTAAACAGCTAACAGAAGAATGCCAAGCTATCCAACTAAGGAGCAGGAAGACATTGAATAATTCAGCTCAAAGTAGCAAAAAGCCAAGAAAGGAGCAACTGACAGAGGATGACCAAACCACTGCCCAAAATCTCTCTGAGGACAGCAAGAGCCCAGAGAGGAATAATTATGGCATTCAAACGCCAGAAAAGGGTGAAAGATTGGCGTCAAACGCCCAGTGGATGCCCACTTCTGGCGTTCGAATGCCAGAAAAGGGAGAAAAGTTGGTGTTGAACGCCCATTCCTTGCCCAGTTTTGGCGTTCAAACGCCAGAAAAGGGTGGGAAGCTGGCATTAAACGCCCATCCAGCACCCAATCCTGGCGTTCAAACGCCAATGAGGGATCAGACACCTGCAAGTGCTGATAGTAACCCCTCTAAGAAGGCTTCTCCAACCACCTCAATAGGGAATAAACCTGCAGCAACTAAAGTTGAAGAATATAAAGCCAAGATGCCTTATCCTCAGAAACTCCACCAAGCGAAGCAGGATAAACAATTTTCCTGCTTTTCAGACTATCTCAGGACTCTTGAGATAAAGATCCCATTTGCAGAGGCACTTGAGCAAATACCCTCTTATGCTAAGTTCATGAAAGAGATCTTAAGTCATAAGAAGGATTGGAGAGAAACTGAAAAGGTGTTTCTCACTGAAGAATACAGTGTAGTCATTCTGAAAAGCTTACCAGAGAAGCTTTAAGATCCAGGAAGCTTTATGATACCATGCACATTAGAGGGTGCTTGTACCAAGACAGCTCTATGTGACCTTGGAGCAAGTATCAACCTAATACCTGCATCCACTATTAGAAAGCTTGGCTTGACTGAAGAAGTCAAACTAACCCGGATATGTCTTCAACTTGCTGATGGCTCCATTAAATATCCATCAGGCATAATTGAGGACATGATTGTCAAGGTTGGGCCATTTGCCTTTCCCACTGACTTTGTAGTGCTGGAAATGGAGGAGCATAAGAGTGCAACTCTCATTCTAGGAAGACCTTTCCTAGCAACTGGACGAACTCTTATTAATGTACAAAAAGGGAAAGTGACCCTGAGAGTCAATGAGGATGAGTTCAAGTTAAATGTTGTCAAAGCTATGCAGCATCCAGACACATCAAATGACTGCATGGGCACTGATATTATTGACTCTTTGGTGGAAGAGATCAACATGACTGGAAGTCTCGAATCAGAGCTAGAGGACATCTTTAAAGATGTTCAGCCTGATCTGGAGGAATCAGAGGAAATAAAAGAACCTCTGAAAATTCCTCAGGAAGAGGATAAGCCTCCTAAACCTGAGCTCAAACCACTACCACCATTCCTGAAATATGCATTTCTGGGAGAAGGTAACACTTTTCCAGTGATCATAAGCTCTGCTTTAAATCCACAGGAAGAGAAAGCACTAATTCAAGTGCTAAGGACACACAAGACAGCTCTTGGGTGGTCCATAAGTGATCTTAAAGGCATTAGCCCAACAAGATGCATGCACAAGATCCTATTGGAGGATAATGCTAAGCCAGTGGTTCAACCACAGAGGCGGCTAAATCCAGCCATGAAGGAGGTGGTGCAGAAAGAGGTCACTAAGTTACTAGAGGCTAGGATTATTTATCCTATTTCTGATAGCCCCTGGGTAAGCCTTGTTCAAGTTGTACCCAAAAAGGGAGGCATGACAGTGGTTCACAATGAAAAAAATGAACTGTTTCCCACAAGAACAGTTACAGGGTGGCGTATGTGTATTGACTACAGAAGGCTCAATACAGCCACCAGAAAGGATCATTTTCCTTTACCATTCATAGACCAGATGCTAGAGAGACTAGCAGGTCATGATTATTACTGATTTTTGGATGGCTATTCAGGTTACAACCAAATTGCAGTAGATCCTCAAGACCAAGAAAAAATAGCATTCACATGTCCATCTGGAGTATTTGCCTACAGAAGGATGCCTTTTGGTCTGTACAATGCACCTGCAACCTTTCAGAGGTGCATGCTTTCTATCTTCTCTGATATGGTAGAAAAATTTTTAGAAGTCTTCATGGATAACTTTTCAGTATTCGGAGGCTCATTCAGCTCCTGTCTTGACCATTTAGCACTTATTCTGAAAAGATGCCAAGAGACCAACCTAGTTTTAAACTGGGAAAAATGTCACTTTTGGTGACTGAAGGAATTGTCCTTGGGCATAAAATTTCATACAAGGGAATAGAGGTGGATCAAGCTAAGGTAGAGGTAATTGAAAAATTACCACCACCTGCCAATGTAAAGGAAATCAGAAGCTTTCTGGGACATGCAGGATTCTACAGGAGGTTTATAAAAGATTTTTCAAAAATCGCAAAACCTCTGAATAATCTGCTAGCTGCTGATACACCATTTGTCTTTGACACAAAGTGTCTGCAGGCGTTTGAAACCCTGAAAGCTAAGCTGGTCACAGCACCAGTCATCTCTGCACCAGACTGGACATTACCATTCGAACTAATGTGTGATGCCAGTGACCATGCCATTGGTGCAGTATTGGGATAGAGGCATAACAAGCTTCTGCACGTCATTTACTATGCTAGCCGTGTTTTAAATGATGCACAGAAGAATTACACAACCACAGAAAAAGAGTTGTCACTACAAGAAAAAGCCGTATTTGTAACAAAAAAAATTGTTACAAAACGTCAAAATTTTGAAACAAAAGTTTTTTGTAACAAAAAAAGAGGCCGTTGCAGTAAGTCCCGTTACAAAAAGTTTTTGTAACAAAAAATGGAACTGTTACAATTCAATATGATATTTTGTAACAATTTTTTCTGATACAAAAAACCCGAAGCCGTTACAAAAGTGGTAACAAATTTTGATCTTCAAAGTATTTTTGGTAACAATCTATTTTTTCCTATCAAAAAATTTTGTTACAAAATGTAACATGATTTTGTATTATTTTTTTTCTTTAGTTACAAAAGCAGATTAATTATTTTGTAATATTTTTTTAATACAAATTGCATGCATAATTTACTAAATTATTTTTTAAATTAACTAATATATTAACTATTTTAATAAGCAAGTCTACATCTATATAATATGCAAAAACATACATAATCAAACAAGATCCTTTTAGTTAAAATTGTTTTCAAACAAAATAACATTAGTAAGTACATTGATAAGTTATATGTCTTGCATAAGTTCAACCAAAAGTTAAAAGTTCTAACATAGATTAGTCTCTCTATCAATCAAAATATTCTTGAGCCCTCAAGGTAGCATGTGGTCACCATTTCAGCACTCCTGTAAAAAAGAAAAAACGAAACAAAAAATTAGAAACAAGATATAACACTAATTATAATTTTTTCCATTAAGTTTTATCTAAAATGTTTAGAAAAATTTTGACAAAACCTCCCCTAAAACTTGGATATTTTCACCATCTATGGTTCCAACAAAAACAACCAATTCACAACTTATGTCTCATCCAATACACAACCAAATTTATCAAACCAAATAATAGGACATTTATCATTTATCAACCATGACACATGTAAAATATAATAAATAGATCTATATACAATTAAGCTATACTAATAATATATGAATCATCTAAGAATAGAGAGTTTCTTGTCAGTAGAATGAACACGCTTTGCTTGATCATTTCCTGCTGCATGTTAAATGGTTTAATAAGTAGAATTGAAGTAAGATTTTCAATAAGTCATCAAATTCATATAAGTAGTGGAAGCCCATACCTTCCTTGTTTAACAGATTAAGTCCCCTTTCATGCAAAATTTTAAGACGAAATGCATATGCAGCCATCAAAACATCTACATCATTCTTAGTGGCAGTACATGTCACCCCCCATCTACATCAGCTTTTGCATTGAATAAGAATGCAGCTTTTGGTGTCAAAAGATAGAATCCTATTCTATTCTATCTCCATTATATATCTGAGTCCAAAATTATCTCAAAAGTTCAAAGCCTATTCCTGATTTCAGGGCCACATCAAGATCAACACTCTATATCCTTCTTTCCATATAAGTCACGGTCACACATTACTCCACCATCAATTGAATACACTAAGCTACATTATATAAGGGAAGCTGTTATCTCATCAGGCATGGATTCCAAAGATTATATATCAAGTTATGAATTATAATCCAGTCTCAGAAAAGCAAGCAAAGCATTTAACAAACTCACAACTCTTTCAGAAAAAGGTTTTCTAACACATTTAAAGTGCAATGTCAATTGCACCAAAAGTATATGGATCCTTGACTTAGCCATACATTGTATTCACCAGATAGGAAAAATTAAAATTTCTATCTCATGACAATGCCATTAAGCAAGATAAGTTGGCATTGTTGTATATACTTTTATAAAATTCAGAGTGGGAGTCTATTTTCTCAACAAAATTGACTGAAATGCAGGCTTGCAACTTTCTTACTTACCGGCCTCCTCATATTTCGAACATCGAGTTCGTGACACCTCCTTTTTATCGACTTCAAGTCTATTCCCCAATATTCTACATCCTTATCTTGCTGCAAATTCAGAATGTATGTCACACCTTCCTTGTTGAGGTGATTGATGTCTTCAGGTTTCTGTGGTTGGGATCCCACAATAAGATTGTCAGTTATAAGTGTCTAATTCATACCTGAAATAAATCAATCACAGATTGCATCAACAGCAGTAATAATATTACTGTACTATGCATTTTATATAATAGACACAAATTAATACAGCACTAGCTGTTCTTTCTAGCAACTTATACAAAATGCAAGTAATTAACAAAGGAAATCCATCATTCTATCAAACAGTTGGCAGTCATAACTAACAAATAGGGAAAAAGAGGAAACTAACCCAGATCGTGGTGATACTCATAAGGATTCATCATCATCCTCTTCATAGCAGTGGTATTGCTGGTGGAGGGTTTGTGCTTCTTCCTTATCAATGCTTCTTCATAGCAGTGGTATCCGAGTGACAGGACACGATTCAAAAGCAGCGACATCCAGAGGGACAGACGACGGCATGACAGCAGAAGCAGAAGAGGTTCTGTTCTTCGGATTCAAAAGCAGCTAACAGCGTAGCCTCGAACCCCTCTCGCGTGTTCTGTTCCTCGCATCAACGGCGGCTCAGCAGTGACTTCGCGGGCTCCCTCTCTCCCTCCGCAAGCTCACACCGGTAACGGCCTCCTCACGGCTCCATGATGGCGACGATGGCGAGCCTGCAGCAGACGCGACAGCAGCTCGCTCTCCCTCGGCAATCTCTGGCCTGACCCACGGCTCTTCTCTCCACGCATCTTCTCCCGGCAAAATCAACGGCAACGGCGAGGCATGTGATGGCGGCAGCAGTCCCCTTTTCCGTCGGCGGCATCCCCCTTCTCCTCTCTTCTCCCGGCGCAGCTATTCATCGAACCCTCTCTCTTTCCTATGTTTTCTGTGGTGTGTTTGTGTGTGTGTAGCCTATTAGGTTAAAGGGGAAGGGGGATTAGGTTTAGGATTTAATTGAAAATTAAGGTTTTTTATTTGAAAATTTAGAGTTGAGTTTTTATAAAGAAAAATGAATAAAATAGATATTTTGATAAAATTAAATGATGGAATAATAATTTTAAAATTAAATATATTTTATTAAAATATTTAACAACACAATTTATTAATATATTATTCATTTTTAATAATTATTTTTAATTTAAATTATAAAATAAATATATTAATTATACTTTATAAAGTATTGTTTAAACTCAAAATATTAATTATTTAATTTAAATTATTTAACTCTTCATTATTTTTTTATTATCAAAAATTTAATTTCAATTTATATAAAATAACCAATTATAATAAAATTCAAAAAAATATTAATTAACTTAACTCTAAATATTCATAAAATTAATTTAATTACTTTAGATTAATTTTTAAAAATAAAGAATTTAAATTAATAAAATAAACTATAATTTATTCATAATAGAAATTACTTAAATTAAACTATATAATTCTTTTATTATTGAATTTTAATCTCTATCATGCAAAATATTAAATTATAATAAAATTACATAAGAATCTTAATTAATAAAATTACATTAAGAAAAATGGCAAGAATTAGGATTAGAGTTTGAAAAGTGTGTGTAAATTAGATTATCTTTTATTAGTGAGGGTTAGAATAAGGGTTTTTATTTTTTATATTTGTTTTTATTTTTAAATTTTAACTATTTTTATTTATGTTTAACAATTAACTTTTTTAATTTAAAAAATTAATTTTTGTCAACATTGAAGACTTGATTATTAGTAAAAATTATATATTAATTTTATAAACAATATAAAATAATATATACAATGTTTAAAAATTAATCATTTAATCTTTAATTTTTATAAAAAATAATTAATTAATACAAATAATATTTTAAAAATTAAATTTTTGAACCAAAATAAAATTATCTTAAAGATTTTAACATTTTAAAATAATTTTTTTTGTTACAAAACTTCTTGTATTTTGTGACAAACAAATAACTTGTTACAAATAATATTAAATTTTGTGACAAATTAATTTTTTGTTACAAAATAATTAGAGTTTTTGAAACAAATGGATATTTTGTTACAAAATATTTTGAACTTTTGCAACAACTTTATCTTTTGTTACAAAATATTATAAAATTTTGCAACAAAACACCGATTCGTTACAAAAGCCAATATAATTTGTAACAAAAAAATTAAGTTGTTACAAAATAATAAAATGTTTTGTAACAAATTATATTGTTGTTACGAAACATTATTATTATGTAACAATTACTAATTTTTGTTACAAAAAAATAATTTTTTGTAACAATTTTAAATTTGTTACAAAATTTTTGTTACAAATATTCCATTTTCTTGTAGTGTGCTTGCAGTAGTTTATGCCATTGACAAGTTTCGATCCTATTTAGTAGGTTCAAAGGTGATTGTGTATACTGACCATGCTGCTCTTAAATACCTACTCACAAAGCAGGATTCAAAACCCAGACTCATAAGATGGGTGTTGCTTCTGCAAGAGTTTGATATAGAAATAAGAGACAGAAAAGGAGCAGAGAACCAGGTAGCTGATCACCTATCCCGGATAGAACCAGTAGCAGGGGCGTCCCTCCCTCCTACTGAGATATCTGAGACCTTTCCTGATGAGCAACTCTTCGCCATTCAGGAAGCACCATGGTTTGCAGACATTACAAATTATAAAGCTGTGAGGTTCATACCCAAGGAGTACAGCAGAGTGCAAACGAAAAAACTAATTTCCGATGCAAAGTACTACTTATGGGATGAACCATATCTCTTTAAGAGATGTGCAGACGGAATGATCCGCAGATGCGTACCCAGAGAAGAGGCATAAAAGATCCTATGGCAATATGGAGGATATTTCGGAGGTGAGCGAACAGCCACTAAGGTCCTCCAATGTGGCTTCTACTGGCCTACTCTCTATAGAGATGCCCGAGAGTTTGTGCGTAACTGTGACAGTTGCCAAAGAGCTGACAACTTGCCCCATGGTTATGCCATGCCTCAACAAGGGATCTTAGAGACTGAGTTGTTTGATGTATGGGGTATTGACTTCATGGGTCCTTTCCCACCATCATACTCAAACATTTACATTATGGTGGCAGTAGACTATGTATATAAATGGGTAGAAGCAATTGCCACACCCACTAACGATACTAAGACCGTGCTGAAATTCCTCTAGAAACATATCTTCAGCAGATTTGGCATCCCCAGAGTATTAATCAATGACGGGGGCACTCATTTCTGCAATAAACAGCTATATTCTGCTATGGTCCGATATGGAATTAGCCACAAAGTAGCAACTTCATATCACCCACAGACAAATGGGTAGGCTGAAGTCTCTAATAGAGAACTAAAAAGAATCCTGGAACGGACTGTAATTGCTCGTAGAAAGGATTGGGCAAAAATCTTGGATGATGCTCTGTGGGCATACAGAACAGCATTCAAGACTCCTATAGGAACCTCTCCCTACCAGCTTGTGTATGGCAAGGCCTGTCATCTGCCCGTGGAACTGGAACATAAGGCCTATTGGGCAACCAGATTCCTAAACCTGGATGCCAAGTTAGCTGGATAGAAAAGATTGCTCCAGCTGAATGAGCTAGAGGAATTCAGACTCAATACTTTTGAAAATGCAAAAATTTATAAGGAGAAAGCAAAAAAGTGGCATGACAAGAAACTGTCATCTAGAGTCTTTAAACCAGGACAGAAGGTTCTGCTATTTAACTCTAGGCTCAGACTATTCCCCAGGAAATTGAAATCCCGGTGGAGGAGACCATATGAATTACAAGTGTATCACCATATGGATATGTTGAGCTTCAGGATTTTGACTCTGACAAAAATTTCATTGTTAATGGACAGAGAATAAAACATTATCTTGAAAGTAATTTTGAGCAAGAATGCTCAAAACTGAGGCTTGAATAAAGCTCAGTCAAGGTCCAGCTAAAGACAATAAAGAAGCGCTTGCTGGGAGGCAACCCAGCCATTAGCAAGTTATTTGTTTTACTTAATACTTAGAGAAGTTTAATATAAATTCTCTTCAAGATTAATCATCAAATTGTAGGAATTCACAGAGTTACAGAAGGATTCAGCGCAAAAAGCAGAGAAAAGGAGCTCACTGGCAAGAAAACGCCAGTAAAGATACCATTTTGGGCGTTAAACGCTAGAATGGTACATGGGTACCATTCTGGGCGTTTAACGCCAGAATTGCAGCATCCTGGGCGTTCAGAAAAACACGCAGTAACAAAAGATTTCTGGCGTTTAACGCCAGCCAGGGTACCTGGCTGGGCGTTAAACGCCCACAATGGCCAACATATGGGCGTTAAACGCCAGAAAGACAGGGGGGAGGATTTTGTTTTCCACTTCAAAATTTTTCAAATTTTCATGTTTTGACTCATAATTTTCTGTATAAACATGTTTCAAACTTTCATCATTCACCCTCAATTTTCAAAAATTCAACAATTTTCTAAATCTCTTTTAAAATTTCTTTCAAATCCTTCCCAAATCTTCTTCAAAAACTCAAGTATCTTTTCAATTTCTTTCCAAATCTTTTCCTACTCATCATATCATCTCTTAATTCTTAGATGCATAAACACATTTTTAGATTTAACCTCTATATCTTTTCCATTTAAAAATCTCATCTTTTTTGACTCTATTTTCTTCCACCAATCATATCTTTATGTCATATCTTTTTCAAAATTTTCGAAATCCCTCCCCTCCACTTATAAATACACATTTGGCCATCCCCATCTCTCAACCATTCGAATTTGCCTCTCCTCCTCTCTCTCCCCTTTCCTTTCTTTTGCTTGAGGGCAAGTGATGAGCGGATAATTTATACGCTTTTTGGCATTATTTTTAGTATGTTTTTAATATGTTTTAGTTAGTTTTTATTATGTTTTTATTAGTTTTTAAATAAAAATCAAATTTCTGGACTTTACTATGAGTTTGTGTGTTTTTCTGTGATTTTAGGTATTTTCTGGCTGAAATTGAGGGACTTGAGCAAAAATCTGATTCAGAGGCTGAAAAAGGACTGCAGATGCTGTTGGATTCTGACCTCTCTGCACTCAAAGTGGATTTTTTGGAGCTATAGAAGCTCAATTGGCACGCTCTCAATTGCGTTGAAAAATAGACATCCTGGGCTTTCCAGAAATATATAATAGTTCATATTTTGCCTGAGATTTGATGGCTCAAACCGGCATTCCAAGTCAGCATAGAAATTCTGGCATCAAAACGCTAGAACTGGCATGAAAGCTGGAGTTAAACGCCCAAACTGGCACAAAAGCTGGCGTTTAACTCCAACAAAAGTCTCTACACGTGAAAGTTTCAATGCTCAGCCCAAGCACACACCAAGTGGGCCCGGAAGTGGATTCTGCATCATTTACTCATTTCTGTAAACCCTAGGTTACTAGTTTTCTACAAATAGGACCTTTTGCTATTGTATTTTACACACTGGATCATACTTTTCATCTTGGAACTTGTATGTTCACGCTTTGGGAGGCTGGCCATTCGGCCATGCCTAGACCTTTTGTTCTTATGTATTTTCAACGGTAGAGTTTCTACACACCATAGATTAAGGTGTGGAGCTCTGCTGTTCCTCATGAATTAATGCAAAGTACTATTATTTTTCTATTCAACTCACGCCTACTTCTTCTCTAAGATATACACTCGTTCTTTAACCTGATGAATGTGATGATCCGTGACACTCATCACCATTCTCACCTATGAACGCGTGCCTGACAACCACTTCCGTTTTACATGCAAACAAGCTTGAATGTGTATCTCTTGGGTTTCTAATATAAGATTAAAACCTTCGTGGTATAGGCTAGAATCAATTGGTGGTCATTCTTGAGATCCGAAAAGTCTAAACCTTGTCTGTGGTATTCCGATTGGGATCTGGGAAGGGATGACTGTGACGAGCTTCAAACTCGCGAGTGTTGGGCGTAGTGACAGATGCAAAAGGATTAATGGATCCTATTCCAACATGATCGAGAACCAACAGATGATTAGCCGTGCGGTGACAGCGCATTTTGAACATTTTCACTGAGAGGACGGGAGGTAGCCATTGACAACGGTGAAACCCAACATACAGCTTGCCATGGAAAGGAGTATGAATGATTGGAAGAAGGCAATAGGAAAGCAGAGGTTCAGAAGGAACAAAGCATCTTCATACGCTTATCTGAAATTCTCACCAATGAATTACATACGTATTTCTATCTTTATTTTATGTTTTATTCATATTTTAATTATCAATTCTCCATAACCATTTGAATCTGCCTGACTGAGATTTACAAGATGACCATAGCTTGCTTCAAGCCGACAGTCTCCGTGGGATCGACCCTTACTCACGTAAGGTTTATTACTTGGACGATTGACGTTAGGATTTTTGCCAGTAAAGAATGTCATAAAAACAGTGGCGTTGTAGATATAGTCTCTAAACCGACAAAAATCCCTTCGTACAAACGTTTTGGTTGTCACAAGTAATAAATCCCTAAATAAATTGATAACCGAAGTATTCAAACCTCGGGTCGTCTTCTCAAGGAATTGCAGGGAGGTATGTTCTTATTATTGGTTATGAAGATTGTAAATTGGGGGTTTTGGAAGTAAGGAAGCAGTATGTTGCACAAAAAGAATAAAATAAAATAGTAATAATAAAATAAACTCTTGGCAAGGTATAAAGACTGGAGGTCCTATCCCAGTTATCCTTATCAATTGTAATGAGAATTGGATTATTCTCCCACTTTATTAACCTCTAACTATGAAGGTAAGTTAAGTGGATGAATTAATTCTTGAAGAATTCCAATTCTCAATCAACAATGAGTTTGATAACTCAAGAGTCACCAATTATTTAACCAAAGCCAAAAGGGGAGAAATTCTACTTGAATGAAAATAATTTGGATAAATCGAGAACTTTAATAAATTAAAGAAAGCAATCATAAGTCTGGAATACCTCAATTAACTCTAATAAAGACATCAAATGTAACATGGAAGAGTTCATAAATTAAATTGGAAAAATAAATAAAAATAAAGAACCTGGGATTGAGAGTCACTCCTAAACTAAGAGAAATCCTAAATGCTAATCCTAAGAGAGAGGAGAGAACATCTCTCTCTAAAAACTACATCTACTCTTAAAATTGTGAATTTTGAGAGCCTCCTCCTGAATGGATGTATTCCCCCACTTTATAGCCTCTAATATGTATTTTCTGGGCTGCAAACTGGGTCAAAAACAGTCCAGAATTCGCTGGTTTTGAATTTTGCCATGCTGAATTTCCGTCACTGCGACGTGGCCGCATGGATCACGCGGTCGCATCACCTAGCATCAGGGGAACTATAGCATATCATATGTCAAATCGAAGCCCCGGACGTTAGCTTTCCATCGCAACTGGAACCGCATCGTTTGGACCTCTGTAGCTAAAGTTATAGTCGTTTGAGTGCGAAGAGGTCAGGCTGGACAACTTAGCAATTTCTCCAACTTCTTGTATTCCTTCCACTTTTGCATGCTTCCTTTCCATCCTCTAAGTCATTCCTGCCCTGTAATCTCTGAAATTACTTAACACACATATCAAGGCATCTAATGATGATAAGAGAGGATTAATATTAGCAATATAAAGGTCAAAGAAGCATGTTTTCAATCAAAGCACATAATTAGGAAGGCAAATGTAAAACCATGCAAATAGTATGAATAAGTGGGTAAAGAGTAGATAAAAATCACTCAATTAAGTACAAGATAAACTATAAAATAGTGGTTTATCATGACCCAGTGCACTTGCTGGTTAGTTATGCGGAGTTGTGACGAAGAGTTGAGATTACAATTGTGCGTACCATGATAATGGCGCCATTGATGATCACAATTTTGTGCACCAAGTTTTTGGCGCCGTTGCCGGGGATTGTTCGAGTTTGGACAACTGACGGTTAATTTTGTTGCTTAGATTAGGTAATTTTATTTTATGTTTAAGCTTTTTACTTTTTATTTTCGAAATTTTTTTTTTCAAAAATACAAAAAAAAAATTTCTATTCTGTTCTTCAGAGTTTTTAAGAATGAATTCTAGAGTTTCATGATGATTTGTTGAAATCTGGCTGGCTGAGAAGCCATGTCTAATCTTTTGGACCGAGGTTTCAACTTATCATCACAAGGGCTTGTTGATTTCTATCAATCTTGCTGTTGAACGTAATGATTTGCTAAAGCTTGGCTGGCCATTGGCCATGTCTAGTGTTTTGGACCGAAGCTTTTACTGAAAGCTTGGCTGGCTAGTAAGCCATGTCTAATTCCTAGACCGGAGTTTTAGACTAACATTGCATGATTCCTGGAATTCTTATTAAAAGTTTTGAATCCCTTTATTTTCTTTTCCATATAATTTTCGAAAAATCACAAAAAATTTACAAAATCTTAAAATAAAAAATATTTTATGTTTCTTGTTTGAGTTTAGTGTCTAATTTTAAGTTTGGTGTCAATTGCATGTCTTTATTCTTCTTGCATTTTTCGAATATATGCATTATGTTCTTCATTGATCTTCAAGTTGTTCTTGATGATTTCATTGCTCTGATCTTTAATTTCTCTTATTTTGTGTCTTTTGTTGTTTCTTGCATGCATTTTCAAATTGTTATAGTCTTTAGTATACAAACTTCTAAGTTTGGTGTCTTGCATGCATTGTTTATTTGATCTTAGTGCAGTCTTTATTATTTCTCATCATTAAAAATTCAAAAATGTTCAAAATTATGTCTTTTCAAGCCAATAACACAGAGAATTGAAGATTCAGAACATGCAGCAGAGGAATTACACAGAAAAAGCTGGGCGTTTAAAATGCCCAGTGAAGAAGGAAAACTGGCGTTTAAACGCCAGCCAGGGTAGCATTTTGGGCGTTAAACGCCAGAATGGATGCCATTCTGGGCATTTAACGCCAGGAGGTCACTAGAGGGAAGATTTTGTTTTTAATTCAAATCTTTTCCAAATTTTCATAATTTTTCAAAATCAAATCTTTTTCAAATCATATCTTTTCAATCATATCTTTTCAAAATCAATTTCTTTTCAATTTTTTTTATTTATTACTATTTTCGAAAATTCTTGTTACAATTAGTGATTTAATTCAAAATTTTTAGGTTGTTACTTGCCTATTAAGAAAGGATCAAAAGTTTTAATTCTAGAATCATATCTCTCAATTTCTTGTTGGTCAAGTAATCAACTTTAATTTTAAAAGCTTTCCTCTTTTAAACTTGATTCTCAATCATATCTTCTCAATCATGTCTTTTCAATCACATCTTTTTCAAAATTAATTTTCAATCATATCTTTATGATTTCTAATTTCAAAATCTTTTCCAAAAATCACTTAATTTCTTTCCCAATCTTAGTTTTCGAAAATCACTTACCAAATTTTCAAAATTTCTTTTAATTATTTCAAAATCGTTTTACTTTAATTTCGAAAATTCTTCCCCTCTTCTCAAATCCTTCTATTTAAAGGACTAACACTTCTCTATTATCAGCAATTCGAACTCTATCCCTCTTGATAAGTTCGAATTCTCTCTTCTCTACCTCATCCTTCTATTTTTATTTTCCTCTGACACCTCAAGGAATCTCTATACTTTGACATAGAGGATTCCATACTTTCTTCTTCTCTCTTTTTATATGAGCAGGAGCAAGGACAAAGGCATTCTTGTTGAAGCTGATCCTGAACCTGAAAGGACCTTGAAGAGAAAGCTAAGAGAAGCTAAAGTACAACTCTCTATAGAGGACCTAACAGAACTCTTCAAACAAGAAGAAGCCATGGTAGCCGAAAACAACAACAATGCCAACAATGCAAGGAAGGTGCTTGGTGACTTTACTGCACCTACTCCCGACTTTTATGGGAGAAGCATCTCTATCCCTGCCATTGGAGCAAAAAACTTTGAGCTTAAGCCTCAATTAGTTTCTCTGATGCAACAGAATTGCAAGTTTCATGGACTTCCATTGGAAGATCCTCATCAATTCTTGGATGAATTGTTGCAAATCTGTGACACTGTCAAGACAAATGGGGTTGATCCCGAGGTCTACAAGCTTATGCTCTTTCCCTTTGCTGTAAGAGACAGAGCTAGAACATGGTTGGATTCACAACCTAAAGAAAGCCTGAACTCTTGGGAAAAGCTAGTCAATGCCTTCTTGGCAAAGTTCTTTCCACCTCAAAAACTGAGCAAGCTTAGAGTGGAAGTCCAAACCTTCAGACAGAAGGAAGGTGAATCCCTCTATGAAGCTTGGAAAAGATACAAGCAATTGATCAGAAGGTGTCCTTCTGACATGCTTTCGGAATGGAGCATCATAGGTATCTTCTATGATGGTCTGTCTGAACTGTCTAAGATGTCATTGGACAGCTCTGCTGGAGGATCTCTTCATCAGAAGAAGACGCCTACAGAAGCTCAGGAACTCATTGAAATGGTTGCAAATAACCAATTATTGTACACCTCTGAAAGGAATCCTGTGAATAATGGGACAAGTCAGAAGAAAGGAGTTCTTGAGATTGATACTCTGAATGCCATATTGGCTTAGAACAAAATATTGACTCAGTAAGTCAATATGATTTCTCAGAGTTTGTCTGGAATGCAAGCAGCAACAGTCAGTACCAAAGAAGCTTCATCTGAAGAAGAAGCTTATGATCCTGAGAACCCAGCAATGGAAGAGGTGAATTACATGGGAGAATCCTATGGAAACACCTATAATCCTTCATGGAGAAATCATCCAAACCTCTCATGGAAGGATCAACAGAGGCCTCAACAAGGCTTTAACAACAATAATGGTGGAAGAAATAGGTTTAGCAATAGCAAACCTTTTCCATCATCTTCTCAGCAACAAACAGAAAATTCTAAGCAGAACCACTCTGAATTAGCAACTGTAGTCTCTGATTTAATTAAAACCACTCAAAGTTTCATGACTGAAACAAGGTCCTCCATTAGAAATTTAGAGGCACAAGTGGGTCAACTGAGTAAGAAAGTTACTGAACTCCCTCTTAGTACTCTTCCAAGCAATACAGAAGAGAATCCAAAAGGAGAGTGCAAGGCCATCAACATAACCCACACGGCCGAACCTGGAGAGGAGGAAGAGGCAGTGATCTCCACTGAGGAAGACCTCAATGGACGTCCACTGGCCTCCAAGGAGTTCCCTAATGAGGAACCATAGGAATCTGAGGCTCACACTGAGAGCATAGAGATTCCATTGAATTTACTTTTTCCATTCATGAGCTCTGATGAGTATTCTTCCTCTGAAGAGGATGAAGATGTTACTGAAGAACAAGTTGCTCAGTACCTTGGAGCAATCATGAAGCTAAATGCCAAGCTATTTGGTAATGAGACTTGGGGGATGAACCCCCCTTGCTCACCAAAGAACTGGATGACTTGACTAGGCAGAAATTACCTCTGAAGAGACAAGATCCTGGAAAGTTCTCAATACCTTGTACCATAGGCATCATGACCTTTGAGAAGGCTTTGTGTGACCTAGGGTCAAGTATAAACCTCATGCCTCTCTCTGTAATGGAGAAGCTAGGAATCCTTGAGGTACAAGCTGCAAAAATCTCACTAGAGATAGCAGACAATTCAAGAAAACAGGCTTATGGACTTGTAGAGGATGTCTTGGTAAAGGTTGAAGGCCACTACATCCCTGCTCATTTCATAATCCTAGACACTGGGAAGTGTATGGATGAATCCATCATCCTTGGCAGACCCTTCTTAGCCACAGCAAAAGCTATGATTGATGTTGACAGAGGAAAATTGGTCCTTCAAGTGAATGAGGACTCCCTTGTGTTTAAAGCTCAAGGATCTCCCTCTGTAACCATGGAGAGGAAGCATGAAAAGCTTCTCTCAATGTAGAGTCAAACAGAATCCCCACATTCAAACTCTAAGTTTGGTGTTGGGAGCCCACAACCAAACTCTAAGTTTGGTGTTGAGAGGCCATCATCATGCTTTGAGTATTTGTGAGGCTCCATGAGAGCCCACTGTTAAGCTACTGACATTAAAGAAGCGCTTGTTGGGAGACAACCCAATTTTACTTATCTGTGTTGAATTTCTATTTTCCATTGTTATTTTATGTTTTCTGTAGGTTGATGATCATGTGAAGTCACAAAAACAATTGAAAACAAACTAAAAAACAGAATGAAAAACAGCACACCCTGGAGGAGAAGCCTACTGGCGTTTAACGCCAGGATTGGCAGCAGAGGGCATTTTGCACGCCTAATTGGTGCAGGGATGAGTAATCCTTGACACCTCAAGATCTGTGGACTTGATGAGCGGATAATTTATACGCTTTTTGGCATTGTTTTTAGTATATTTTTAGTATGATTTAATTAGTTTTCATTATATTTTTATTAGTTTTTAATTAAAAATCACATTTCTAGACTTTACTATGAGTTTGTGTGTTTTTCTGTGATTTCAGGTATTTTCTGGCTGAAATTGAGGGACCTGAGCAAAAATCAGATTCAGAGGTTGAAGATGGACTGCAGATGCTGATGGATTCTGACCTCCCTGTACTCAAAGTAGATTTTCTGGAGCTACAGAACTCCAACTAGAGCGCTTCCAATTGCGTTGGAAAGTAGACATCTGGGGCTTTCCAGAAATATATAATAGTCCATACTTTTCCCGAGTTTAGACGATGCAAACTGGCATTGAACGCCAGTTCTATGTTGCAGTTTGGCGTTCAACGCCAGAAACAAGTTGCAAAGTGGAGTTCAACGCCAGAAACACGTTACAAACTGGCGTTCAACTCCAAGAATGACCTCTCCACGTGTAAACTTCAAGCTCAGCCCAAGCACACACCAAGTGGGCCCCGGAAGTGGATTTCTGCATCAATTACTTACTTCTGTAAACCCTAGTAGCTAGTCTAGTATAAATAGGACTTTTTACTATTGTATTTACATCTTTGGATAATCTTGGATTAGTTTTATGCTATCTTAGACCTTTAGGGGGGGCTGGCCATTCGGCCATGCCTGAACCTTCATCACTTATGTATTTTCAACGGTAGAGTTTATACACACTATAGATTAAGGTGTGGAGCTCTGCTGTTCCTCATGAATTAATACAAAGTACTACTGTTTTTCTATTCAATTCAACTTATTCCGCTTCTAAGATATTCATTCGCATTTCAACATGAATGTGATGATCGTGACACTCATCATCATTCCCTATGAACGTGTGCCTGACAACCACTTTCGTTCTACCTTCGATTGAATGAGTATCTCTTGGATTTCTTAATCAGAATCTTTGTGGTATAAGTTAGAACCCATGGATGACCATTCTTGAGATTCGGAAAGTCTAAACCTTGTCTGGGGTATTCCGAGTAGGATCCGGGAAGGGATGGCTGTGACGAGCTTCAAACTCGCGAGTGCTGGGCGTAGTGACAGACGCAAAAGGATGGTGAATCCTATTCCAGTATGATCGAGAACCTCCAGATGATTAGCCATGCAGTGACAGCGCATCAGACCATTTTCACAGAGAGGATGGGAAGTAGCCATTGACAACGGTGATGCCCTACACAAGGCTTGCCATGGAAAGGAGTAGGATTGATTGGATGAAGACAGCAGGAAAGTAGAGGTTCATGAGGAACGAAAGCATCTCTATACGCTTATCTGAAGTTCTCACCAATGAATTACATAAGTACCTCTATCTTTATTTTACGTTTTATTTATCTTTTAATCATTAAAACTCTCTAATCAGTTGAATCCATGATGTTGCATAAACTAGTTATGCTACGATTTAGGAAATTGCACGATCGGCAAAATTCCTTCCGGCAAGTGCACCGGTTATCGTCAAGTAAAAACTCACAATAGAGTGAGGTCGAATCCCACAAGGATTGGTTGAGTGAGCAATTCGGATTAGAAGTGTGTTCTAGTTGAGCGGAATCAAAATTGAGATGAGAATTGCGGAATGTAAAATTGGCGGGAAAAGTAAATGACAAGAAATTGAAATGGCGGAATCTTAAATTGCATGAATTAAAGAGCAGAAACTAAATTGCTGAAATTAAAAGGGAATGGGGGTGATTGCATGAATTGAGTTGCAGAATGTAAAGAGAAGATGGAAATCAGAAATGGGGAATTCATTGGGTGTTAGGAGATATTGAGATCTCCGAATCAAAACATGTATATCTCTTCCTCAACCAATGCATTCATTAAATTTTGCTTGGCAATCTTATATGATTGGATCCCAATCCCTTGGCTCACCAATTCTCTCTAAAAACAAACAAATTCCCAATCCCTTGGTTTAAATGTTCATAAGAAGAGATGATGCTCGATCACTGATTATACCACACAGTTTCATGAACCACAATTTGGTAGGATTACATGTCACAATATCCATCCAAACCCCAATCCAATTCACTGTGAGAAAGCTTCTCTAGCATGAATCCTCCATTCCTTTCCCAAGGTTCCGAAGGATTCCAATTATGGGTAGTTTCTTTCCCAAGACAACTACCCAATGGAATTAGATCGAGAAGCTTTCTAACAAAATTCAAGAGAAAAGATTGAAGAAGAAGATAAACTATTATTGATTCATTGAATTACAATAGAGCTCCCTAACCCAATGAAAGGGGGTTTAGTGAGTCATAGCTCTGAATTCAATTACAAAGAAACGAAAACTAGCTAAATGCAAAAGTAAAAGTTCCAAAAGTTACTTTCTAACTTAAATTCTATCCTATTTATACACTTTCTATATTGAGCTTCTGTTGTGTTTCTTGGGCTTTGAGGCCTCTCCCTGCTTTCCTTTTGCTTTGGGTTTATGATCCATAATCTTGATGAGGCTGCTGATCCAAATTCTGTAACATTCATTGAGCCAACTTAGTGATAATCAAATAATGGCACATGACTCAATAAATTGAAATTTCAGACTCATCAATCCTTCAGGCCCAATCCCATAAACCATGATATTCAATTGGGTTTCATACCAGAATAAGTTTAAGTTAATGTTTGTGCTCAAATACTAACTTAAACCACAATATTTTTGGTCCAGAAACCTTTTCCAAGAGTGGCGTTTAAGTTGCAGTTTAAGCTTAAACTGCACTTTAAACGCCAGACACTTCCAGTGAGGCCTTTTGTAGAAGCACGTTTAAGCTTCAGTTTAAGGTTAAACTGAAGCTTAAACGTGGAAATGGAAGAAGGCAGCCCTGGAGAGTCATGTAGTCGAACACGTTTAAGCTTCAGTTTAAGGTTAAACTGAAGCTTAAACGTGGATATAGGAAGGGCAGCCCTGGAGGTCGAACACGTTTAACCTCCAGTTTAAGGTTAAACTGGAGGTTAAACGTGGAAATGGAAGGAGGCATCCTGGAGGTCGAACACGTTTAACCTCCAGTTTAAGGTTAAACTGGAGGTTAAACGTGGAAGCTTAGAAGGGTAGCCCTGGAGGTGTCGAACACGTTTAAGCTCCAGTTTGAGGTCAAACTGGAGCTTAAACGTGGAAATGGAGAGAGCAACCCTGGAGGAGAGTTCTTGGTCGAACACGTTTAAGCTCCAGTTTGAGGTCAAACTGGAGCTTAAACGTGGAAATGGCTCCCTGGTGCTTTTCCCATTCTGGCGTTTAACCTCCAGTTTAAGGTTAAACTGGAGGTTAAACTTCAATTCCAGCATTTCTTAGCCTTCATGATTCTGGCGTTTAAGCTCCAGTTTAGGCTTAAACTGGAACTTAAACTCCACATGTGATATTCAAGCTTCCTTTATTGATTTTGTTGCTTCCTTGCTTAGCCTCTTCTTCCCTGAAATCATCCAAACAAATGCATCAAAGTCTTGCAAAATTTCATGAGAAATCTTCCATTCATAGCATTCAAGTAATATAACTAAAACTCATGGAATTTGCATCAAAATCATATTGTTTGGATGGTTCATTGCTTTGTTATTCTTTTAACCATTCTTGGTTACTTTAAGCTCAAGAAAATGCATAAAACCACTAAAACTAACAGAAAAATACTAGTGAAACTAGCCTAAGATGCCTTGGCATCAATCCACCTGACTGAGATTTACAAGGTGACCATAGCTTGCTTCATACCGACAATCTCCGTGGGATCGAGCCTTACTCACGTAAGGTTTATTACTTGGACGACCCACTGCACTTGCTGGTTAGTTGTACGAAGTTGTGAAACAAAATTAAGAATATGAACGTGCGTATGAAGTTTTTAGCGCCGTTATCAAGGAAGTAAAGATCACGATTTCGCACACCAAGTTTTTGGCGCCGTTGCCGGGGATTGTTCGAGTTTGGACAACTGACGGTTCATCTTGTTGCTCAGATTAGGTAATTTTCTTCTTGTTTCAACTTTTATTTGGTTTTCAAAAACTTTTTCAAAAATTTTTCTGTTTTCGTTTTTCTTAAAATAAATTTTTGAAAAAAAATATATATATTTTCTTCTTTTTCGTTTTTCCCAATTAATTCTCGAAAAATACAAAAAAATTTACAAAATGATAAAATCAAAAATATTTTTTGTGTTTCTTGTTTGAGTCTAGTGTCAATTTGTATGTTTGGTTTCAATTGCATCTTTTTTAATTTTTCTAAAAATTTTCGAAAATTCATGCATTCATAGTGTTCTTCATGATCTTCAAGTTGTTCTTGGCCAGTCTTCTTGTTTGATCTTCATGTTTTCTTTTTTTATGTCTTTTGTTGTTTTTCATATGCGTTCTTGAATTCTTAGTGTCTAAAAATTAAAAATCTTTAAGTTTGGTGTCTTGCATGTTTTTTTTCTTAAAAATTTTCAAAAATAAGTTCTAGGTGATCATCTTGACATTCATAGTGTTCTTGCATGCATCACATGTTTTGATCCAAAATTTTCATGCATTGAGTCAATTTTGTGTTTTTCTCTCTCATCATTAAAAATTCAAAAATCAAAAAAATATCTTTCCCTTTTTCACTCATAAATTTTCGAAAATTTGAGTTGACTTTTTTAAAACTTTTTAAAATTTAGTTGTTTCTTATGAGTCAAATCAAATTTTCAATTTGAAAATCCTATCTTTTTCAAAATCTTTTTTAAAAATCAAATCTTTTTCATTTTTTCTTATTTATTTTCAAAAATTATAAAAATATTTTTCAAAAATCTTTTTCTTAATTCTATCTCATAATTTTCGAAGATATTATCAACAATTAATGTGATTGATTCAAAAATATTAAGTTGTTACTTGCCTATTAAGAAAGGTTCAACCTTTAAATTTTAAAATCTTATCTTTTAGTTTATTGTTAGTCAAGTAATCAACTTTAATTTTCAAAATTAAATCTTTTTAAATTTCTTTTTCAAATCTTTTTCAAAATAAGTTTCAATCAATCATATCTTTTTGTTTCAATCATATCCCTTTTTTATTTCAATCATATCTTTTTCAAAACTACCTAACTAATTCAATTTCTCTTAAATTTTCGAAAATACCTCCCTCTTTTTCAAAAATTCTTTTTAATTAATTAATTGTTTTAAATTTTAATTTTAATTTTATTCTTCCTTTAATTTTCGAAAATCATTAACTCCTTTTTAAAATTTATTTTCGAAAACTTCTCTCTCTCATCTTATTCTATTTATTTATTCATCTACTAACACTTATCTTCCATCCAAAAAATTCGAACACCACCTCCCTCTCTGTGTTCGAGTTTTTCCTCTTCTCTCCTTTACATTACATTCTTTTCTTCTTCTACTCACACAAAGGAATCTCTATACTATGACATAGAGGATTCCATATTTTCTTTGTTATTCCCTTCTTTGTCATATGAGCAGGAGCAAGGACAAAAATATTCTTGTTGAAGCAGATCCTGAACCTGAAAGGACTCTGAAAAGGAAACTAAGAGAAGTTAAAATACAACAATCCAGAGACAACCTTACAGGAATTTTCGAACAAGAAGAGGAGATGGCAGCCAAAAATAATAATAATGCAAGGAGGATGCTTGGTGACTTTACTGCACCTAATTCCAATTTACATGGAAGAAGCATCACCATTCCTGCCATTGGAGCAAACAATTTTGAGCTGAAACCTCAATTAGTTTCTCTGATGCAACAGAACTGCAAGTTTCATGGACTTCCATCTGAAGATCCTTTTCAGTTCTTAACTGAGTTCTTACAAATCTGTGATACTGTTAAGACCAATGGGGTTGACCCCGAGGTCTACAGGCTTATGCTTTTCCCGTTTGCTGTAAGAGACAGAACTAGAGTGTGGTTGGACTCTCAACCCAAAGATAGCCTGAACTCTTGGGATAAGCTGGTCATGACTTTCTTAGCCAAGTTCTTTCCTCCTCAAAAGCTGAGCAAGCTTAGAGTGGATGTTCAAACCTTCAGACAGAAAGAAGGTGAATCCCTCTATGAAGCTTGGGAGAGATATAAGCAACTGACCAAAAAGTGTCATTCTGACATGCTTTCAGAATGGACCATCCTGGATATATTCTATGATGGTCTGTCTGAATTAGCTAAGATGTCATTGGATACTTCTGCAGGTGGATCCATTCACCTAAAGAAAACGCCTGCAGAAACTCAAGAACTCATTGACATGGTTGCTAATAACCAGTTCATGTACACTTCTGAGAGGAATCCTGTGAGTAATGGGACGCCTCAAAAGAAGGGAGTTCTTGAAATTGATATTTTGAATGCCATATTGGCTCAGAATAAAATATTAACTCAGCAAGTCAATATGATTTCTCAGAGTCTGAATGGAATGCAAGCTGCATCCAACAGTACTCAAGAGGCATCTTCTGAAGAAGAAGCTTATGATCCTGGGAACCCTACAATAGCAGAGGTGAATTACATGGGTGAATCCTATGAAAACACCTATAATTCCTTATGGAGAAATCACCCAAATCTCTCATGGAAGGATCAACAAAAGCTTCAACAAGGCTTTAATAATGGTGGAAGAAACAGGTTTAACAATAGCAAGCCTTTTCCATCATCCACTCAGCAAAAGACAGAGAGTTTTGAGCAGACTCCATCTAGCTTGGCAAATATAGTCTCTGATCTATCTAAGGCCACTCTAAGTTTCATGAATAAAATAAGGTCCTCCATTAGAAATTTGGAAGCACAAGTAGGCCAACTGAGTAAAAGGATCACTGAAACCCCTCCTAGTACTCTCCCAAGCAATACAGAAGAAAATCCAAAAGGAGAGTGCAAGGCCATTGAAATGACCATCATGGCCGAAACCACAAAAGAGGAGGAGGACGTGAATCCCAGTGAGGAAGACCTCCTGGGATGTCCAGTGATCAATAAGGAGTTTTCCTCTGCGGAACCAAAGGACTCTGAGGCTCATCTGGAGACCATAGAGATTCCATTAAACATCCTTATGCCATTCATGAGCTCTGATGAGTATTCTTCTTCTGAAGAGAATGAAGATGTTACTGAATAGCAATTTGCCAAGTACCTTGGTGCTATCATGAAACTGAATGCCAAATTATTTGGTAATGAGACTTGGGAAGATGAACCTCCCTTGCTCACCAATGAACTGAGTGATCTGGAGCAACTGACATTGCCTCAGAAGAAACAGGATCCTGGAAAGTTCTTATTACCTTGTACCATAGGCACCATGACCTTTGAAAAGGCTCTATGTGACCTTGGGTTAGGGATAAACCTCATGCCCCTCTCTATAATGGAGAAATTGGGAATCTTTGAGGTGCAAGCTGTCAGAATCTCACTAAAGATGGCAGACAACTCAAGAAAGCAGGCTTATGGACTAGTAGAAGACATGTTAGTAAAGGTTGAAGACCTTTACATCCTTGTTGATTTCATAATCCTAGATACTGGGAAGGAGGATGATGAATCCATCATCCTTGGAAGACCCTTCCTAGCCACAGCAAGAGCTGTGATTGATGTGGACAGAGGAGAATTGATCCTTCAACTAAATAAGGATAACCTTGTGTTTAAAACTCAAGGATCTCCTTCTGTAACCATGGAGAGGAAGCATGAAAAGCTTCTCTCACTACAGAGTCAACTAAAGCCCCCACAATCAAATTCTAAGTTTGGTGTTGGGAGGCCTCAGCCAAACTCTAAGTTTGGTGTTGAACTCCCATATCCAAACTCTAAGTTTGGTGTCAGGAGTCTATAAAATTGACCTGATCACCTGTGTGGCTCAGTGAGAGCCCACTGTCAAGCTATTGACATTAAAGAAGCGCTTGTTGGGAGGCAACCCAATGTTATTTAATATATTTTGTTTTATTTTCTCTTTGTTATTTCATGATTTACTAGGTTGATGATCATATAGAGTCACAAAAACTACAAAAAAAATTCAAAAACAGAATGAAAAATAGCATTGAAAACAGAACACCCTGGAGGAAGGGCTTACTGGCGTTTAATGCCAGAACGGAGCATGAAACTGGCGTTGAACGCCAGAAACAAGCAACATCCTGGCGTTCAAACGCCAGGAATGCACCCTGAGAAGAGCTGGCGCTGAACGCCAGAAACAAGCATAGAACTGGCGTTCAACGCCAGAAACATGCTGCATCTGGGCGTTGAATGCCCAGAACAAGCATCAATTCAGCGTTTAAACGCCAGAATTGCATGCAAAGGCATTTTACTTGCCTAATTGGTGCAGGGATGTAAATCCTTGACACCTCAGGATCTGTGGACCCCACAGGATCTGTGGACCCCACAGGATCCCCACATACCTCCACTCACCTTCCCTCCTTATAATCCTATATCACCCTCTCTCTCTCCATTCACAGTCATCCCTTCTGTTTTCCATTCACCACTCACATCCATACACCCAACCTACCTTCAAAATTCAAAATCTCTTTCCCACCCAAGCCCACCCATATAGCCGAATACACACATTCCTCCATCCCCTCCATATCTTCTTCTTCTTCTACTATTCTTTCTTCTTTTGCTCGAGGGCGAGCAACATTCTAAGTTTGGTGTGGTAAAAGCATAGCTTTTTTTTTTGTTTTTTCATAACCATTGATGGCACCTAAGGCCAGAGAAACCTCTAGAAAGAGGAAAGGCAAAACAAAAGCTTCCACCTCCAAGTCATAGGAGATGGAGAGATTCATCTCAAGGGTCTATAGCTCAGTGGTAGAATATTTGACTGCAAATCAAGAGATCCTTGAGATACCTCAGGGGATACATTTTCCTCCACACAATTATTGGGAGCAACTAAGGGTGGAACATCAAGAGCACTCCATCATCCTTCATGAAATTAAAGAAGATCAAAAAGCAATGAGGGAGGAGCAACAAATACAAGGAAGAGACAGAGAAGAGCTCAAGGACATCATTGGTTCCTCAAGAAGAAAACACCACCATCACTAAGGTGGACTCATTCCTTGTTCTTAAATTTTCTGTTTTTCGTTTTCTTATGTTAAATGTTTAATTATGTTTGTGTCTTATTACATGATCATTAGTATCTAAGTGTCTATGCCTTAAAGTAGTGAATAGGAATCCATCACCTCTCTTAAATGAAAAATGATTTAATTACAAAAGAACAAGAAATACATGGTTTCGAATTCATCCTTGAAACTAGTTTAATTATTTTGATGTGGTGACAATACTTTTTGTTTTCTGAATGAATGCTTGAACAGTGCATATGTCTTTTGAAGTTGATGTTTATGAATGTTAAATATGTTGGCTCTTGAAAGAATGATGAAAAGGAGACATGTTATTTTATAATCTGAAAAATCATAAAAATGATTCTTAAAGCAAAAAAAATCAGTGAATACAAAAGCTTGCAGAAACAAAATGTGAAAAAATAGCGAAAAAAATGGGAAAAAGGAAAAGCAAGCAGAAAAAGCCAAAAGTTCTTAAAACCAAAAGGCAAGAGCAAAAAGCCAATAACCCTTAAAACCAAAAGGCAAGGGTAATAAAAGGGATCCAAGGCTTTGAGCATCAGTGGATAGGAGGGCCTAAAGGAATAAAATCCAGGCCTAAGCGGCTAAACCAAGCTGTCCCTAACCATGTGCTTGTGGCGTGAAGGTGTCAAGTGAAAACTTGAGACTGAGCGGTTAAAGTCAAGGTCCAAAGCAAAAAAAGAGTGTGCTTAAGAACCCTGGACACCTCTAATTGGAGACTTTAGCAAAGCTGAGTCACAATCTGAAAAGGTTCACCCAGTTATGTGTCTGTGGCATTTATGTATCCGGTGGTAATACTGGAAAACAAAGTGCTTAGGGCCAAGGCCAAGACTCATAAAGTAGCTGTGTTCAAGAATCAACATACTGAACTAGGAGAATCAATAACACTATCTGAACTCTGAGTTCCTATAGATGCCAATCATTCTGAACTTCAATGGATAAAGTGAGATGCCAAAACTATTCAAGAGGCAAAAAGCTACAAGTCCCGCTCATCTGATTGGGGCTAAGTTTCATTGATATTTTGGAATGTATAGTATATTCTCTTCTTTTTATCCTATTTGATTTTCAGTTGCTTGGGGACAAGCAACAATTTAAGTTTGGTGTTGTGATGAGTGGATAATTTATACGCTTTTTGGCATTGTTTTTAGTATGTTTTTAGTATGATTTAATTAGTTTTCATTATATTTTTATTAGTTTTAATTAAAAATCACATTTCTGGACTTTACTATGATTTTGTGTGTTTTTCTATGATTTCAGGTATTTTCTGGCTGAAATTAAGGGACCTGAGCAAAAATCAGATTCAGAGGTTGAAGAAGGACTGCAGATGCTGATGGATTCTGACCTCCCTGCACTCAAAGTAGATTTTCTGGAGCTACAGAACTCCAAATAGCGCGCTTCCAATTGCTTTGGAAAGTAGACATCCAGGGCTTTCCAGAAATATATAATAGTCTATACTTTGCCCGAGTTTAGATGACACAAACTGGCGTTGAACGCCAGTTTCATGTTGCAGTCTGGCGTTCAGCGCCAGAAACATGTTGCAAAGTGGAGTTCAACGCCAGAAACATGTTACAAACTGGTGTTCAACTCCAAGAATGACCTCTCCACGTGTAAACTTCAAGCTCAGCCCAAGCACACACCAAGTGGGCCCGGAAGTGGATTTCTGCATCAATTACTTACTTCTGTAAACCCTAGTAGCTAGTCTAGTATAAATAGGACTTTTTACTATTGTATTTACATCTTCGAATCATCTTGGATTAGTTTTATGCTATCTTAGACCTTTAGGGGGGGGGGGTGGCCATTCGGCCATGCCTGAACCTTCATCACTTATGTATTTTCAACGGTAGAGTTTCTACACACCATAGATTAAGGTGTGGAGCTCTGCTGTTCCTCATGAATTAATACAAAGTACTACTGTTTTTCTATTCAATTCAACTTATTCCGCTTCTAAGATATTCATTCGCACTTCAACATGAATGTGATGATCGTGACACTCATCATCATTCCCTATGAACGTGTGCCTGACAACCACTTTCGTTCTACCTTCGATTGAATGAGTATCTCTTGGATTTCTTAATCAGAATCTTCGTGGTATAAGTTAGAACCCATGGATGACCGTTCTTGAGATCCGGAAAGTCTAAACCTTGTCTGTGGTATTCCGAGTAGGATCCGGGAAGGGATGGCTGTGACGAGCTTCAAACTCGCGAGTTCTGGGCGTAGTGACAGACGCAAAAGGATGGTGAATCCTATTCCAGTATGATCGAGAACCTCCAGACGATTAGCCATGCAGTGACAGCGCATCGGACCATTTTCCAGAGAGGATTAAAAGTAGCCATTGACAACGGTGATGTCCTTACATAAAGCCAGCCATGGAAAGGAGTAAGACTGATTGGATGAAGACAGCAGGAAAGCAAAGGTTCAGAGGAACAAAAGCATCTCTATACACTTATCTAAAATTCTCACCAATGATATACATAAGTATTTCTATCCTTATTTTATTAATTATTTTCGAAAACTCCATAACTATTTTATATCCGCCTGACTGAGATTTACAAGGTGACCATAGCTTGCTTCATACCAACAATCTCCGTGGGATCGACCCTTACTCACGTAAGGTTTATTACTTGGACGACCCAGTGCACTTGCTGGTTAGTTGTATCGAAGTTGTGAATGAAAAATAATTTATTAAGACGTGCGTACAGAGTTTCTGGCGCCATTACCTGAGATGACAATTTTGTGCACCAAGTTTTTGGCGCCGTTGCCGGGGATTGTTCGAGTTTGGACAACTGACGGTTCATCTTGTTGCTCAGATTAGGTAATTTTTTTTGTTTTATTTTCAAAAAAATTTCTAAAATCTTTCAAAAATTTTCCCTTGTTTTTGAAAAAAAATTTAAAAATAAATCTTTTCAAAAATATATTTTTCTTTAGAATTTTTAAGAATGAATTCTAGTGTTTCATGATGATTTGTTGAATCCTGGCTGGCTGTAAGCCATATCTAATCTTTTGGACTGGGGTTTCAACTTATCATCACAAGAGCTTGTTGATTCTCACACACTTAGTTGCTCTATACATGAAAAGTATCAATATCTTCTAAAGCTTGGCTGGCTAGTAAGCCATGCCTAACCCTTAGATTGGAGCTTTAAACTAAGAGTACAAGATTCCTGGAATTCATATTAAAAATTTTGGAATCCTTATTTTTCTTTTTCATATAATTTTTGAAAAAAAAACCAAAAAAAATTAGAAAATAAAAAAAAAAATCAAAAATATTTTGTGTTTCTTATTTGAGTCTTGAGTCAATTTCAAGTTTGGTGTCAATTGCATGTTCATCTTGCATTTTTCGAAAAAATCATGCATTCATAGTGTTCTTCATGATCTTCAAGTTGTTCTTGGTAAGTCTTCTTGTTTAATCTTGATGTTTTCTTGTTTTGTGTCTTTTCTTGTTTTTCATATGCATTTTTGCATCCATAGAGTCTAAACATGAAAGATTTCTAAGTTTGGTGTCTTGCATGTTTTCTTTGCATATAAAAATTTTCAAAAATAAGTCTTGATGTTCATCTTGATCTTCAAAGTGTTCTTGGTGTTCATCTTGATATTCATAGTGTTCTTGCATGCATTCCTTGTTTTGATCCAAAAAGAAAAGAGAAAAACATGAAAAATGATGTTTTAATTTTTTTCTCTTTCATCATTAAAAATTCAAAAATAAAAAAAATATCTTTCCCTTTTTCTTCTCATCAAATTCGAAAATTTGAATTGACTTTTTTAAAATTTTTAAAATCGAGTTGTTTCTTATGAGTCAAATCAATTTTTCAATTTGAAAATCCTATCTTTTTCAGAATCTTTTTCAAAAATCAAATCTTTTTTATTTTTCTTATTTATTTTCAAAAATTTTAAAAATAATTTTCAAAAATCTTTTTCTTAATTTTATATCATAATTTTCGAAAATAACATTATCAATTAATGTTTTGGTTCAAAAATTTCAAGTTTGTTACTTACTTGTTAAGAAAGATTCAAACTTTTAGTTCTAGAATCATATCTTGTGATTTCTTGTGAATCAAGTCATTAATTGTGATTTTAAAAAATCAAATCTTTTTCAAAACTAATTTCAATCATATCTTTTCAAAAATATCTCTTTATCTTATCTTTTTCAAAATTTGATTTTAAAATATCCTTTCTAACTTCTTATCTTCTTATCTTTTCAAAATTGATTTTCAAATTTGTTTCAACTAACTAACTAACTTTTTGTTTGTTTCTTATCTTTTTCAAAACTACCTAACTAACTCCCTCTCTCTCTAATTTTCGAAAATATCTTCCCTCTTTTTCAAAATTTCTTTTTAATTAACTAATTATTTTAATTTTTGATTTTAATTTTCGAAAAATTACTAACCTTTTTCAAAACCATTTTCGAAAATCACTAACTCTTTTTAAAAAAATAATTTTCAAAAAATTCCTTTTCTCTCTCATCTCATATCTCTGCTCTCCTCACCCTTGTGTTTCTTTCTTTACATTACTCTTCTTTTCTTCTACTCACACAGGGACCTCTATACTTAGGTAAAAAGGATCCCTATTATTATTATTATTTTTCTGTCCCTCTTTTTCATATGAGCAGGAGCAAGGACAAGAACATTCTTGTTGAAGCAGATCCAGAACCTGAAAGGACTCTGAAGAGAAAACTAAGAGAAGCTAAATTACAACAATCCAGCAAGCACCTTTCAGAAATTTTCGAACAAGGAGAGGATATGGCAGCCGAAAATAATAATAATAATGCAAGGAGGATGCTTGGTGACTTTACTGCACCTAATTCCAATTTACATGGAAGAAGCATCTCCATTCCTGCCATTGGAGCAAACAATTTTGAGCTGAAACCTCAATTAGTTTCTCTGATGCAGCAGAACTGCAAGTTTCATGGACTTCCATCTGAAGATCCTTTTCAATTCTTAACTGAATTCTTGCAGATATGTGATACTGTTAAGACTAATGGAGTAGATCCTGAAGTCTACAGGCTCATGCTTTTCCCTTTTGCTGTAAGAGACAGAGCTAGAGTATGGTTGGACTCTCAACCTAAGGATAGCCTGAACTCTTGGGATAAGCTGGTCAAGGCTTTCTTAGCCAAGTTCTTTCCTCCTCAAAAGCTGAGTAAGCTTAGAGTGGATGTTCAGAACTTCAGACAGAAAGAAGGTGAATCCCTCTATGAAGCTTGGGAGAGATACAAAGAACTGACCAAAAAGTGTCCTTCTGACATGCTTTCAGAATGGACCATCCTGGAAATATTCTATGATGGTCTGTCTGAATTAGCTAAGATGTCATTGGATACTTCTGCAGGTGGATCCATTCACCTAAAGAAAACGCCTGCAGAAGCTCAAGAACTCATTGACATGGTTGCTAATAACCAGTTCATGTACACCTCTGAGAGGAATCCTGTGAGTAATAGGACGCCTCAGAAGAAGAGAGTTCTTGAAATTGATACTCTGAATGCCATATTGGCTCAGAATAAAATATTGACTCAGCAAGTCAATATGATTTCTCAGAGTCTGAATGGAATGCAAGCTGCATCCAACAGTACTCAAGAGGCATCTTCTGAAGAAGAAGCTTATGATCCTGAAAACCCTACAATAGCAGAGGTGAATTACATGGGTGAACCTTATGGAAACACCTATAACCCCTCATGGAGAAATCACCCAAATCTCTCATGGAAGGATCAAAAGCCTCAACAAGGCTTTAATAATGGTGGAAGAAACAGGTTTAGCAATAGCAAGCCTTTTCCATCATCCACTCAGCAACAGACAGAGAACTCTGAACAAAATACCTCTAATTTAGCAAACTTAGTCTCTGATCTATCTAAGGCCACTGTGAGTTTCATGAATGAAACAAGGTCCTCCATTAGAAATTTGGAAGCACAAGTGGGCCAGCTGAGTAAAAGGATCACTGAAATCCCTCCTAGTACTCTCCCAAGCAATACAGAGGAAAATCCAAAAGAAGAGTGCAAGGTCATTGAATTAATTACCATGGCCGAACAAGTAAGGGAGGTTGAGGACGTGAATCCCAGTGAGGAAGACCTCCTGGGACGTCCAGTGATCAATAAGGAGTTTCCCTCTGAGGAACCAAAGGAATCTGAGGCTCATTTAGAGACCATAGAGATTCCATTAAACCTCCTTATGCCATTCATGAGCTCTGATGAGTATTCCTCTTCTGAAGAGAATGAGGATTGATGAGCGGATAATTTATATGCTTTTTAGCATTGTTTTTAGTATGTTTTTAGTAGAATCTAGTTACTTTTAGGGATGTTTTCATCAGTTTTTATGTTAAATTCACATTTCTGGACTTTACTATGAGTTTGTGTGTTTTTCTGTGATTTCAGGTATTTTCTGGCTAAAATTGAGGGACTTGAGTAAAAATCAGATTCAGAGGTTGAAGAAGGACTGCTGATGCTGTTGGATTCTGACCTCTCTGCACTCAAAGTGGATTTTCTGGAGCTACAGAATCAAAATGGCACGCTTCCAATTGCATTGGAAAATAGACATCCAGGGCTTTCCAGCAATATATAATAGTCTATACTTTGGCTGAGTTTAGACGACGTAAAAGGGCGTTGAACGCCAGTTCTACGCTGTTGTCTGGAGTTAAACGCCAGAAACACGTCACAAACCAGAGTTGAACGCCAGAAATACGTTACAACCTGGCGTTCAACTCCAGAAAGAGCCTCTGTACGTGTAACATTCAAGCTCAGCCCAAGCACACACCAAGTGGGCCCCGGAAGTGGATTTATGCATCAATTACTTACTTCTGTAAACCCTAGTAGCTAGTTTCGTATAAATAGGACTTTTTACTATTGTATTAGACATCTTGGGATGCTTAGTTCTTAGATCATGGGGGCTGGCCATTCGGCCATGCCTGAACCTTTCACTTATGTATTTTCAAACGGTAGAGTTTCTGCACTCTATAGATTAAGGTGTGGAGCTCTGCTGTTCCTCAAAGATTAATGCAAAGTACTACTGTTTTTCTATTCAATTCAACTTATTCCACTTCTAAGATATTCATTCTAACTTCAACCTGAATGTGATGAACGTGCAATCATCATCATTCCCTATGAACGTGTGCCTGACAACCACTTCCGTTCTACCTTAGATTGAATGAGTATCTCTTGGATCTCTTAATCAGAATCTTCGTGGTATAAGCTAGATTGATGACGGCATTCATGAGAGTCCAAAAAGTCTAAACCTTGTCTGTGGTATTCCGAGTAGGACTCTGGGATTGAATGACTGTGACGAACTTCAAACTCGCGAGTGCTGGGCATAGTGACAGACACAAAAGGAGGGTGAATCCTATTCCAGTATGATCGAGAACCTCAGATGATTAGCCGTGCTGTGACAGAGCATTTGGAGCATTTTCACAAAAGGATGGGATGCAGCCATTGGCAAGGGTGATGCCTCCAGACGATTAGCCATGCAGTGACAGCGCATCGAACCATTTTCCAGAGAGGATCAAAAGTAGCCATTGACAATGGTGATGTCCTTACATAAAGCCAGCCATGGAAAGGAGTAGGATTGATTGATTGAAGACAGCAGGAAAGCAGAAGTTCAGAGGAACGAATACATCTCTATATGCTTATTTGAAATTCTCACCAATGATATACAGAAGTATTTCTATCTTTATTTTATTATTTATTTTTGAAAACTCGATAACTATTTTATATCCGCCTGACTGAGATTTACAAGGTGACCATAGCTTGCTTCATACCAACAATCTCCGTGGGATCGACCCTTACTCACGTAAGGTTTATTACTTGGATGACCCAATGCACTTGCTGGTTAGTTGTATCGAAGTTGTGAATGAAAAACAATTTATTAAGATGTGCGTACAGAGTTTTTGGCGCCGTTGCCTGAGATCACAATTTCGTGCACCATGTTTTTGGCGCCGTTGCCGGGGATTGTTCGAGTTTGGACAACTGACGGTTCATTTTGTTGCTTAGATTGGGTAATTTTCTTCTTATTTTGTTTTCAAAAAGTTTTCAAAAAAATTTTTCAAAAAAAAAAATCTTTCAAAAATTTCTCATCTGTTTTCGAAAATTATTCTAAATTTTTTAAGAATGAATTCTAGAGTTTCATGAAGCATGTTGGAGCCTGGCTGGCTGTAAAGCCATGTCTAATTCTTTTGGATAGGGGCTTCCAACCATCAGCATAGGGGCAAGTTAATTTGATAAGTAATGAGCAGTATATTCTGATGTTACATACTAAAGCTTGGCTGGCTATTAAGCCATGCCTAACCCTCAGATTGGAGCTTTAGAATAAGAATGCTAGATTCCTGGAATTCATATTAAAAATTTTGGAATCCTTATTTTTCTTTTTCAAATAATTTTCGAAAAATACAAAAAAAATTAGAAAATCATAAAAATCAAAAATATTTTTCATGTTTCTTGTTTGAGTCTTGAGTCAATTTTTAAGTTTGGTGTCAATTGCATATTCATCTTGCATAAATTTTTTCGAAAAAATCATGCATTCATGGTGTTCTTCATGATCTTCAAGTGTTCTTGGTAAGTCTTCTTGTTTGATCTTGATGTTTTCTTGTTTTGTGTCTTTTCTTGTTTTTCATATGCATTTTTGCATCCATAGAGTCTAAACATGAAAGATTTCTAAGTTTAGTGTCTTGCATATTTTCTTTGCATATAAAAATTTTCAAAAATAAGTCTTGATGTTCATCTTGATCTTCAAAGTGTTCTTGGTGTTCATCTTGACATTCATAGTGTTCTTGCATGCATTCCTTGTTTTGATCCAAAAAGAAAAGAGAAAAACATGAAAATGATGTTTTAATTTTTTCTCTCTCATCATTAAAAATTCAAAAATCAAAAAAATATCTTTCCCTTTTTCACTCATAAATTTCGAAAATTAGATTTGACTTTTTCAAAAATTTTTAAAATCTAGTTATTTTTTATGAGTCAAATCAAATTTTCAATTTAAAAATCTTATCTTTTTCAAAATCTTTTTCAAAAATAAAATCTTTTTCATTTTTCTTATTTATTTTCGAAAATTATAAAAATTTTTTTCAAAAATTTTTTTCTTAACTTTATCACATAATTTTCGAAAATATCATCATCAATTAATGTTTTGATTCAAAAATTTCAAGTTTGTTACTTACTTGTTAAGAAAGATTCAAACTTTGAGTTCTAGAATCATATCTTGTGATTTCTTATGAATCAAGTCATTAATTGTGATTTTAAAAAATCAAATCTTTTTCAAAACTAATTTCAATCATATCTTTTCAAAAATATCTTTTTATCTTATCCTTTTCAAAATCATATTTTTTTCAAAAATTTGATTTTAAAATATCCCTTCTAACTTCTTATCTTCTTATCTTTTCAAAATTGATTTTCAAAATTTGTTTCAACTAACTAACTAACTTTTTGTTTGTTTCTTATCTTTTTCAAAACTACCTAACTAACTCTCTCTCTCTAATTTTTGAAAATATCTCCCTCTTTTTCAAAAATTTCTTTTTAATTAACTAATTATTTTAATTTTTGATTTTAATTTTCGAAAATTACTAACCTTTTTCAAAAACTATTTTCAAAAATCACTAACTCTTTTTCAAAAATAATTTTCGAAAATTCTCCTTCTCTCTGCTCTCCTCAACCTTGTGTTTCTTTCTTTACATTACATTCTTTTCTTCTTCTCTTCTTCTACTCACACAGGGGAACCTCTATACCTGTGGTAAAAAGGATCCCTATTATTATTATTATTATTTTTCTGTTCCCTCTTTTTTATATGAGAAGGAGCAAGGACAAGAACATTCTTGTTGAAGCAGATCCAGAACCTGAAAGGACTCCGAAGAAGAAACTAAGAGAAGCTAAATTACAACAATCCAGCAAGCACCTTTCAGAAATTTTCGAACAAGAAGAGGAGATGGCAGCCGAAAATAATAATAATAATGCAAGGAGGATGCTTGGTGACTTTACTGCACCTAATTCCAATTTACATGGAAGAAGCATCTCCATTCCTGCCATTGGAGCAAACAATTTTGAGCTGAAACCTCAATTAGTTTCTCTGATGCAGCAGAACTGCAAGTTTCATGGACTTCCATATGAAGATCCTTTTCAATTCTTAACTGAATTCTTGCAGATATGTGATACTGTTAAGACTAATGGAGTAGATCCTGAAGTCTACAGGCTCATGCTTTTCCCTTTTGCTGTAAGAGACAGAGCTAGAGTATGGTTGGACTCTCAACCTAAGGATAGCCTGAACTCTTGGGATAAGCTGGTCAAGGCTTTCTTAGCCAAGTTCTTTCCTCCTCAAAATCTGAGTAAGCTTAGAGTGGATGTTCAGACCTTCAGACAGAAAGAAGGTGAATCCCTCTATGAAGCTTGGGAGAGATACAAAGAACTGACCAAAAAGTGTCCTTCTGACATGCTTTCAGAATGGACCATCCTGGACATATTCTATGATGGTCTGTATGAATTAGCTAAAATGTCATTGGACACCTCTGCAGGTGGATCCATTCACCTAAAGAAAATGCCTGCAGAAGCTCAAGAATTCATTGACATGGTTGCTAATAACCAGTTCATGTACACTTCTGAGAGGAATCCTGTGAGTAATGGGATGCCTATGAAGAAGAGAGTTCTTGAAATTGATACTCTGAATGCCATACTGGCTCAGAATAAAATATTGACTCAGCAAGTCAATATGATTTCTCAAGAGTCTGAATGGAATGCAAGCTGCATCCAACAGTACTCAAGAGGCATCTTCTGAAGAAGAAGCTTATGATCCTGAGAACCCTGCAATAGCAGAGGTAAATTATATGGGTGAACCTTATGGAAACACCTATAACCTCTCATGGAGAAATCACCCAAATTTCTCATGGAAGGATCAACAAAAGCCTCAACAAGGCTTTAATAATGGTGGAAGAAATAGGTTTAACAATAGTAAACCTTTTCCATCATCCACTCAGCCACAGACAGAGAACTCTGAACAAAATACCTCTAATTTAGCAAACTTAGTCTCTGATCTATCTAAGGCCACTGTGAGTTTCATGAATGAAACAAGGTCCTCCATTAGAAATTTGGAAGCACAAGTGGGCCAGCTGAGTAAAAGGATCACTGAAATCCCTCTTAGTACTCTTCCAAGCAATACAGAAGAAAATCCAAAAGGAAAGTGCAAGGACATTGAATTAATTACCATGGCCGAACCAGTAAGGGAGGTTGAGGACATGAATCCCAGTGAGGAAGACCTCCTGGGACGTCCAGTGATCAATAAGGAGTTTCCCTCTGAGGAACCAAAGGAATCTGAGGCTCATTTAGAGACCATAGAGATTCCATTAAACCTCCTTATGCCATTCATGAGCTCTGATGAGTATTCCTCTTCTGAAGAGAATGAGGATGTTACTGAAGAGCAAGTTACCAAGTACCTTGGTGCAATCATGAAGCTGAATGCCAAATTATTTGGTATTGAGACTTGGGAAGATGAACCTCCCTTGTTCACTAATAAACTAAGTGATCTGGATCAACTGACATTGCCTCAGAAGAAACAGGATCCTGGAAAGTTCTTAATACCTTGTACCATAGGCACCATGACCTTTGAAAAGGCTCTATGTCACCTTGGGTCAGGGATAAACCTCATGCCCCTCTCTGTAATAGAGAAACTGGGAATCTATGGGGTGCAAGCTGCTAAAATCTCATTAGAGATGGCAGACAATTCAAGAAAACAGGCTTATAGACAAGTAGAGGACGTGTTAGTAAAGGTTGAAGGCCTTTACATCCCTGCTGATTTCATAGTCCTGGATACTAGGAAGAATGATGATGAATCCATCATCCTTGGAAGACCCTTCCTAGCCACAACAAGAGCTGTGATTGATATTGACAGAGGTGAACTAGTCCTTCAATTGGATGAGGACTCCCTTGTGTTTAAAACTCGAGGTCATCCTTCTGTAAACATGGAGAGGAAGCATAAAAAGCTTCTCTCACTGCAGAGTCAACCAGAGCCCCCATAGTCAAACTCTAAGTTTGGTGTTGGGAGACCACAACCAAACTCTAAGTTTGGTGTTGAACTCCCATGTCCAAACTCTAAGTTTGGTGTTGGGGAGTCTCAACAATGCTCTGAACATCTGTGAGGCTCCATGAAAGCCCACTGTCAAGCTATTGACATTAAAGAAGCGCTTGTTGGGAGGCATCCCAATTTTTATTTAACTATATTTTTATTAGTTATATGTCTTTATAGGTACATGATCATGTGGAGTCACAAAATAAATAAATAAAATTGAGAACGGAAACAAAAACAGCAGAAGAAAAATCACACCCTGGAGGAAGATCTCACTGGCATTTAAACGCCAGTAAGAAGCATCTGGCTGGCGTTCAACGCCAGAACAGAGCATGGTTCTGGCACTGAACGCCCAAAATGGGCAGCATCTGGGCGTTTGAACGCCAGAATTGCACCCTGGAGAAGAGCTGGCGCTGAACGCCCAGAACAGGCATAGTTCTGGCGTTCAACGCCAGAAATGGGCAACAAATGGGTGTTCAACGCCCAGAACAAGCATCAATCTGGCGCTGAACGCCCAGAGTTGTGTGCAAGGGCATTTTGCATGCCTAAGTTGGTGCAAGGTTGTAAATCCTTGAACACCTCAGGATCTGTGGACCCCACAGGATCACCTCAGGATCTGTGGACCCCACAGGATCCCCACCTACCTCCACTCACTTCTTCTCACCCCTCTTTCACACAATCCCATAAACACTCTTCCCCAAAACTCTTCACCAATCACCTCAATCTCCCTTCCCTATCACCACTTCACCACTCATATCCATCCACTCTTCCCCATAAACCTACCTCATAAACTCCACCTACCTTCAAAATTTAAAATCACTTCCCCACCCAAAACCCACCCTTATGGCCGAACCTTACCCCCTCCCTTCCCTATATAAAGCCCTCCATTCTTCTTCATTTTCACACAACACAACCCTCTCTTCCCCTTCTTGGCCGAAACACAACCCCTTCTCCCTCTCCTTCATTTCTTCTTCTTCTATTCTTTCTTCTCTTGCTCGAGGGTGAGCAATATTCTAAGTTTGGTGTGGTAAAAGCATAAGCTTTTTGTTTTTCCATTACCATTGATGGCACCTAAGACCGGAGAATCCTCTAGAAAAGGGAAAGGGAAGACAAAAGCTTCCACCTCCGAGTCATGGGAGATGGAAAGATTCATCTCCAAAGCTCATCAAGACCACTTTTATGATGTTGTGGTCAAGAAGAAGGTGATCCCCGAGGTCCCTTTCAAGCTCAAGAAGAATGAGTATCCGGAGATCCGACATGAAATCCAAAGAAGAGGTTGGGAAGTTCTAACAAACCCCATCCAACAAGTCGGCATCCTAATGGTTCAAGAGTTCTATGCCAATGCATGGATCACTAGGAACCATGATCAAAGTAAGAACCCAAACCCAAAGAATTATATTACAATGGTTCGGGGGAAATACTTAGATTTTAGTCCGGAAAATGTGAGGTTGGCGTTTAACTTGCCTATAATGCAAGGAGATGCACGCCCCTACACTAGAAGGGTCAACCTTAATCAAAGGTTAGACCAAGTCCTCATGGACATATGTGTGGAAGGATCTCAATGGAAGATTGACTCCAAAGGCAAGTCGGTTCAATTAAGAAGACTGGACCTCAAGCCTGTGGCAAGGGGATGGTTGGAGTTCATCCAACGCTCCATCATCCCCACTAGCAACCGATCTGAAGTTACTGTGGATCAGGCCATCATGATCCATAGCATCATGATTGGAGAAGAAGTAGAAGTTCATGAAGTCATCTCCCTTGAACTCTACAAAATAGCCGAATAGCCCTCTCCTGGGGCAATGCTAGCTTTTCCTCATCTTATTTGCCATCTATGTTACTCAGCTGGAGCTTTCATAGAAGGAGACATTCCCATTGAGGAAGAGAAGCCCATCACTAAGAAAAGGATGGAGCAAGCAAGAGAGCCCATTCATGGATCTCAAGAGACGCATGAAGCTCATCACCATGAGATCCCGGAGATGCCTCAAATGCATTTTCCTCCACAAAACTATTGGGAGCAAATCAACACCTCCCTAGGAGAAGTAAGTTCCAACATGGGACAACTAAGGGTGGAACATCAAGAGCACTCCATCATCCTTCATGAAATAAGAGAAGATCAAAAAGCAATGAGGGAGGAGCAACAAAGACAAGGAAGAGACATAGAAGAGCTCAAGGACATCATTGGTTCCTCAAGAAGGAAACGCCACCATCACTAAGGTGGACTCATTCCTTGTTCTTACATTCTCTGTTTTTCGTTTTCTCTGTTAAGTGCTTATCCATGTTTGTGTCTTCATTACATGATCATTAGTATTTAGTAACTTTGTCTTAAAGTTATGAATGTCCTATGAATCCATCACCTCTCTTAAATGAAAACTATTTTAATTCAAAAGAATAAGAAGTACATGAGTTTCGAATTTATCCTTGAACTTAGTTTAATTATATTGATGTGGTGACAATGCTTCTTGTTTTCTGAATGAATGCTTGAACAGTGCATATGTCTTTTGAAGTTGTTGTTAAAGAATGTTAAATATGTTGGCTCTTGAAAGAATGATGATAAGGAGACATGTTATTTGATAATCTGAAAAATCATAAAAATGACTCTTGAAGCAACAAAAAGCAGCAAAGAACAAAGCTTGCAGAAAAAAAAATATAGGCGAAAAAAATATAAAAAGAAAAAGCAAGCAGAAAAAGCTAAAAGCTCTTAAAACCAAGAGGCAAGAGCAAAAAGCCAGTAACCCTTAAAACCAAAAGGCAAGGGTAATAAAAAGGATCCCAAGGCTTTGAGCATCAGTGGATAGGAGGGCCTAAAGGAATAAAATCCTGGCCTAAGCGGCTAAACGAAGCTGTCCCTAACCATATGCTTGTGGCGTGTAGGTGTCAAGTGAAAACTTGAGACTGAGCGGTTAAAGTCAAGGTCCAAAGCAAAAGAAGAGTGTGCTTAAGAACCCTAGACACCTCTAATTGGGGACTTTAGCAAAGCTGAGTCACAATCTGAAAAGGTTCACCCAATTATGTGTCTGTGGCATTTATGTATCCGGTGGTAATACTGGAAAACAAAGTGCTTAGGGCCACGGCCAAGACTCATAAAATAGCTGTGTTCAAAAATCATCATACTGAACTAGGAGAATCAATAACACTATCTGAACTCTGAGTTCCTATAGATGTCAATCATTCTGAACTTCAATGGATAAAGTGAGATGCCAAAACTATTCAAGAGGCAAAAAGCTACAAGTCCCGCTCATTTAATTGGAGCTATGTTTCATTGATAGTTTGAAATTTATAGTATATTCTCTTCTTTTTATCCTATTTGATTTTCAGTTGCTTGGGGTCAAGCAACAATTTAAGTTTGGTGTTGTGATTAGTGGATATTTTATACGCTTTTTGGCATTGTTTTTAGTATGTTTTTAGTAGAATCTAGTTACTTTTAGGGATGTTTTCATCAGTTTTTATGTTAAATTGACATTTCTGGACTTTACTATGAGTTTGTGTGTTTTTCTGTGATTTCAGGTATTTTCTGGCTGAAATTGAGGGACTTGAGCAAAAATCAGATTTAGAGGTTGAAGAAGGACTACTGATGCTGTTGGATTCTGACCTTCCTTCACTCAAAGTGGATTTTCTTTAGCTACAGAACTCAAAATGGCGCGCTTCTAATTGCGTTGGAAAGTAGACATCCAGGGCTTTCCAGAAATATATAATAGTCCATACTTTGGCTGAGTTTAGACGACGTTAAAGGGCATTGAACGCCAGTTCTACGCTGCTGTCTGGAGTTAAACGCCAGAAACACGTCACAAACCAGAGTTGAACGCCAGAAATACGTTACGACCTGGCGTTCAACTCCAGAAAGAGCCTTTGCACGTGTAACATTCAAGCTCAGCCCAAGCACACACCAAGTGGGTCCCGGAAGTGGATTTATGCATCAATTACTTACTTCTGTAAACCCTAGTAGCTAGTTTAGTATAAATAGGACTTTTTACTATTGTATTAGACATCTTGGGACGCTTAGTTCTTAGATCATGGGGGCTGGCCATTCGGCCATGCCTGAACCTTTCACTTATGTATTTTCAAACAGTAGAGTTTCTGCACTCCATAGATTAAGGTATGGAGCTCTGCTGTTCCTCAAAGATTAATGCAAAGTACTACTATTTTTCTATTCAATTCAACTTATTCCACTTCTAAGATATTCATTCGCACTTCAACCTGAATGTGATGAACGTGACAATCATCATCATTCCCTATGAACGCGTGCCTGACAACCACTTCCGTTCTACCTTAGATTGAATGAGTATCTCTTGGATCTCTTAATCAGAATCTTCGTGGTATAAGCTAGATTGATGGCGGCATTCATGAGAGTCCGGAAAGTCTAAACCTTGTCTGTGGTATTCCGAGTAGGACTCTGGGATTGAATGACTGTGACGAACTTCAAACTTGCGAGTGCTGGGCGTAGTGACAGACGCAAAAGGAGGGTGAATCCTATTCCAGTATGATCGAGAACCTTAGATGATTAGCCGTGCTGTGACAGAGCATTTGGAGCATTTTCACAAGAGGATGAGATGCAGCCATTGACAAGGGTGATGCCTCCAGATGATTAGCCATGCAGTGACAGCGCATTGGACCATTTTCCAGAGAGGATCAAAAGTAGCCATTGACAATGTGATGTCCTTACATAAAGCCAGCCATGGAAAGGAGTAGGATTGATTGGATGAAGACAGCAGGAAAGCAGAAGTTCAGAGGAACGAATGCATCTCTATATGCTTATCTGAAATTCTCACCAATGATATACATAAGTATTTCTATCTTTATTTTATTATTTATTTTTGAAAACTCCATAACTATTTTATATCCGCCTGACTGAGATTTACAAGGTGACCATAGCTTGCTTCATACCAACAATCTCCGTGGGATCGACCCTTACTCACGTAAGGTTTATTACTTGGACGACTCAGTGCACTTGCTGGTTAGTTGTATCGAAGTTGTGAATGAAAAATAATTTATTAAGACGTGCGTACAGAGTTTTTGGCGCCGTTTCCTGAGATCACAATTTCGTGCACCTAGGATGTTACTGAAGAGCAAGTTACCAAGTACCTTGGTGCAATCATGAAGTTGAATGCCAAATTATTTGGTATTGAGACTTGGGAAGATGAACCTCCCTTGTTCACCAATGAACTAAGTGATCTGGATCAACTGACATTGCCTCAGAAGAAACAAGATCCTGGAAAGTTCGTAATACCTTGTACCATAGGCAACATGATCTTTGAAAAGGCTCTGTGTGACCTTGGTTCAGGGATAATCCTCATGCCCCTCTCTGTAATAGAGAAAATGGGAATCTTTGGGGTGCAAGCTACTAAAATCTCATTAGAGATGGCAGACAATTCAAGAAAACAGGCTTATGGACAAGTAGAGGACGTGTTAGTAAAGGTTGAAGGCCTTTACATCCCTGCTGATTTCATAATCCTTGATACTGGGAAGGATGAGGATGAATCCATCATCCTTGGAAGACCTTTCCTAGCCACAGCAAGAGTTGTGATTGATGTTGACAGAGGTGAATTAGTCCTTCAATTGAATGAGGACTCCCTTGTGTTTACAACTCAAGGTTACCCTTCTGTAAACATGGAAAAGAGGCACAGTAAGCTTCTCTCAAAACAGAGTCAACAAGAGCCCCCACAGTCAAACTCTAAGTTTGGTGTTGGGAGGCCACAACCAAACTCTAAGTTTGGTGTTGAACTCCCATATCCAAACTCTAAGTTTGGTGTTGGGAAGTCTCAACAATGCTCTGAACATATGTGAGGCTCCATGAGAGCCCACTGTCAAGCTATTGACATTAAAGAAGCGCTTGTTGGGAGGCAACCCAATTTTTATTTATCTAATTTTATTTTTCTTGTTCTTTCATGTTTTATTAGGTTCATGATCATGTGGAGTCACAAAATAAATATAAAAATTAAAAACGGAATCAAAAATAGCAGAAGAAAAATCACACCCTGGAGAAAGACCTTACTGGCGTTTAAACGCCAATAAGAAGCATCTGGCTGACGTTCAACGCCAGAACAGAGCATGGTTCTGGCGATGAACACCCAAAATGGGCAGCATTTGGGCGTTTGAATGCCAGAATTGCACCCTGGAGAAGAGCTGGCGCTGAACGCCCAGAACAAGCATAGTTCTGGAGTTCAACGCCAGAAATGGGCAACAAATGGGCGTTCAACGCCCAGAACAAGCACCAATCTGGTGCTGAACGCCCAGAGTTGTGTGCAAGGGCATTTTGCATGCCTAATTTGGTGCAAGGTTGTAAATCCTTGAATACCTCAGGATCTGTGGACCCCACAGGATCACCTCAGGATCTGTGGACCCTACAGGATCCCCACCTACCTCCACTCACTTCTTCTCACCCCTCTTTCACACAATCCCATAAATACTTTTCCCCAAAACTCTTCACCAATCACCTCAATCTCTCTTCCCTATCACCACTTCACCACTCACATCCATCCACTCTTCCCCATAAACCTACCTCATAAACTCCACCTACCTTTAAAATTCAAAATCAATTTCCCACCCAAAACCCACCCTTATGGCCGAACCTTACCCCCCTCCCTTCCCTATATATAGCCCTCTATTCTTCCTCATTTTCACAGAACACAATCCTCTCTTCCCCTTCTTGGCCGAAACACATCTCTCTCTCTCACTCTCCTCCATTTCTTCTTCTTCTTCATCTATTCTTTTTTCTCTTGCTCGAGGGCGAGCAATATTCTAAGTTTGGTGTGGTAAAAGCATAAGCTTTTTGTTTTTCTATTACCATTGATGGCACCTAAAACCGGAGAATCCTCTAGAAAAGGGAAAGGGAAGACAAAAGCTTCCACCTCCGAGTCATGGGAGATGGAAAGATTCATCTCCAAAGCACATCAAGACCACTTCTATGATGTTGTGGCCAAGAAAAAGTTGATCCCCGAGGTCCCTTTCAAACTCAAGAGAAATGAGTATCCGGAGATCCGACATGAAATCCAAAGAAGAGGTTGGGAAGTTCTAACAAACCCCATCCAACAAGTTGGCATCCTAATGGTTCGAGAGTTCTATGCTAATGCATGGATCACTAGGAACCATGATCAAAGTAAGAACCCAAACCCAAAGAATTATATTACAATGGTTTGGGGGAAATACTTAGATTTTAGTCTGAAAAATGTGAGGTTGGCGTTTAACTTGCCTATGATGCAAGGAGATGCACGCCCCTACACTAGAAGGGTCAACTTTAATCAAAGGTTGGACCAAGTCCTCATGGACATATGTGTGGAAGGAGCTCAATGGAAGATTGACTCCAAAGGCAAGCCGGTTCAATTAAGAAGACTGGACCTCAAGCCTGTGGCTAGAGGATGGTTGGAGTTCATCCAACACTCCATCATCCCTACTAGCAACCGATCTGAAGTTACTGTGGATCGGGCCATCATGATCCATAGCATCATGATTGGAGAAGAAGTAGAAGTTCATGAAGTCATCTCCCTTGAACTCTATAAAATAGCCGAAAAGCCCTCTCTTGGGGCAAGGCTAGCTTTTCCTCATCTTATTTGCCATCTATGTTACTCAGTTGGAGCTTCCATAGAAGGAGACATTCCCATTGAGGAAGAGAAGCCCATCACTAAGAAAAGGATGGAGCAAGCAAGAGAGCCCATTCATGGATCTCAAGAGACGCATGAAGCTCATCACCATGAGATCTCGGAAATGCCTCAAATGCATTTTCCTCCACAAAACTATTGGGAGCAAATCAACACCTCCCTAGGAGAATTAAGTTCCAACATGGGACAATTAAAGGTGGAACATCAAGAGCACTCCATCATCCTTCATGAAATTAGAGAAGATCAAAAAGCAATGAGAGAGGAGCAACAAAGACAAGGAAGAGACATAGAAGAGCTCAAGGACATCATTGGTTCCTCAAGAAGGAAACGCCACCATCACTAAGGTGGACTCATTCCTTGTTCTTACATTCTCTGTTTTTTGTTTTCTCTGTTAAGTGCTTATCCATGTTTGTGTCTTCATTACATGATCATTAGTATTTAGTAACTTTGTCTTAAAGTTATGAATGTCCTATGAATCCATCACCTCTCTTAAAAAAAATGTTTTAATTCAAAAGAACAAGAAGTATATGAGTTTCGAATTTATGCTTGAACTTAGTTTAATTATATTGATGTGGTGACAATGCTTCTTGTTTTCTGAATGAATGCTTGAACAGTGCATATGTCTTTTGAAGTTGTTGTTTAAGAATGTTAAATATGTTGGCTTTTGAAAGAATGATGATAAGGAGACATGTTATTTGATAATCTGAAAAATCATAAAAATGATTCTTGAAGCAAGAAAAAGCAGCAAAGAATAAAGCTTGCAGAAAAAAAAATAGCGAAAAAAAATAGAAAGAAAAAGAAAAAGCAAGCAGAAAAAGCCAAAGCTCTTAAAACCAAGAGGCAAGAGCAAAAAGCCAGTAACCCTTAAAACCAAAAGGCAAGGGTAATAAAAAGGATCCCAAGGCTTTGAGCATCAGTGGATAGGAGGGCCTAAAGGAATAAAATCCTGGCCTAAGCGGCTAAATCAAGCTGTCCCTAACCATGTGCTTGTGGCGTGAAGGTGTCAAGTGAAAACTTGAGACTGAGCGGTTAAAGTCAAGGTCCAAAGCAAAAGAAGAGTGTGCTTAAGAACCCTGGACACCTCTAATTGGGGACTTTAGCAAGGCTGAGTCACAATTAGAAAAGGTTCACCCAATTATGTGTCTATGGCATTTATGTATCCGGTGGTAATACTGGAAAACAAAGTGCTTAGGGCCACGGCCAAGACTCATAAAATAGCTTTGTTCAAGAATCATCATACTAAACTAGGAGAATCAATAGCACTATCTGAACTCTGAGTTCCTATAGATGCCAATCATTCTGAACTTCAATGGATAAAGTGAGATGCCAAAACTATTCAAGAGGCAAAAAGCTACAAGTCCCGCTCATCTGATTGGAGCTATGTTTCATTGATAGTTTGGAATTTATAGTATATTCTCTTTTTTTTATCCTATTTGATTTTCAGTTGCTTGGGGACAAGCAACAATTTAAGTTTGGTGTTGTGATGAGAGGATAATTTATACGCTTTTTGGCATTGTTTTTAGTATGTTTTTAGTAGAATCTAGTTACTTTTAGGGATGTGTTCATCAGTTTTTATGTTAAATTCACATTTTTGGACTTTACTATGAGTTTGTGTATTTTTCTGTGATTTCAGGTATTTTCTGGCTGAAATTGAGGAACTTGAGCAAAAATCAGATTCAGAGGTTAAAGAAGGACTGCTGATGCTGTTGGATTCTGACCTCCCTACACTCAAAGTGGATTTTCTGGAGCTACAAAACTCAAAATGGCGCGCTTCAAATTGCGTTGGAAAGTAGACATCCAGGGCTTTCCAGCAATATATAATAGTCCATACTTTGGCCGAGTTTAGATGACGTGAAAGGGCGTTGAACACCAGTTCTACGCTGCTGTCTGGAGTTAAACGCCAGAAACACGTCACAAACCAGAGTTGAACGCCAGAAATACGTTACGACCTGGCGTTCAACTCCAAGATTGACCTCTACACGTGTAACATTCAAGATTTGCCCAAGCACACACCAAGTGGGCCCCGGAAGTGGATTTATGCATCAATTACTTACTTCTGTAAACCCTAGTAACTAGTTTAGTATAAATAGGACTTTTTACTATTGTATTAGATAATCTTTTGATTATTTTTACATCTCTAGACCTCCATGGGAGGCTGGCCACTCGGCCATGCTTACCCTATGTACACTTATGTATTTTTCATACGGTAGAGTTTCTGCACTCCATAGATTAAGGTGTGGAGCTCTGCTGTTCCTCAAAGATTAATGCAAAGTACTACTGTTTTTCTATTCAATTCAACTTATTCCGCTTCTAAGATATTCATTCGCACTTTAACCTGAATGTGATGAACATGACAATCATCATCATTCTCCCACAAACGCGTTCCTGACAACCACTTCCGTTCTACCTTAGATTGAATGAGTATCTCTTGGATCCCTTAATCAGAATCTTCGTGGTATAAGCTAGATTGATGGCGGCATTCATGAGAGTCCGGAAAGTCTAAACCTTGTCTGTGGTATTCCGAGTAGGACTCTGGGATTGAGTGACTGTGACGGAATTCAAACTCGCGAGTGCTGGGCGTAGTGACAGACGCAAAAGGAGGGTGAATCCTATTCCAGTATGATCGAGAACCTCAGATGATTAGCCGTGCTGTGACAGAGCATTTGGACCATTTTCACAAGAGGATAGGATGCAGCCATTGGCAACGGTGATGCCTCCAGACGATTAGCCATGCAGTGACAGCGCATCGGACCATTTTCCAGAGAGGATTAAAAGTAGCCATTGACAACGGTGATGTCCTTACATAAAGCCAGCCATGGAAATGAGTAAGACTGATTGGATGAAGACAGCAGGAAAGCAGAGGTTCAGAGGAACGAAAGCATCTCTATACACTTATCTGAAATTCTCACCAATGATATACATAAGTATTTCTATCCTTATTTTATTAATTATTTTCGAAAACTCCATAACTATTTTATATCCGCCTGACTGAGATTTACAAGGTGACCATAGCTTGCTTCATACCAACAATCTCCGTGGGATCGACCCTTACTCACGTAAGGTTTATTACTTGGATGACCCAGTGCACTTGCTGGTTAGTTGTATCGAAGTTGTGAATGAAAAATGATTTATTAAGACGTGCGTACAGAGTTTCTGACGCCGTTACCTGAGATCACAATTTCGTGCACCATGTATCTGGTGGTAATACTGGAAAACAAAATGCTTAGGGTCACGGCCAAGACTTATAAAGTAGCTGTGTTCAAGAATCAACATACTGAATTAGGAGAATCAATAACACTATCTGAATTCTGAGTTCCTATAGATGCCAATCATTCTGAACTTCAAAGGATAAAGTGAGATGCCAAAACTGTTCAGAAGCAAAAAGCTAGTAGCCCTGCTCATCTAATTAAGACTGATCTTCATAGATATTTTTGGAATTCATTGTATATTCTATTCTTTTTATCCTATTTGATTTTCAGTTGCTTGAGGACAAGCAACAATTTGAGTTTGGTGTTGTGATGAGCGGATAATTTATACGCTTTTTGGCATTATTTTTAGTATGTTTTTAATATGTTTTAGTTAGTTTTTATTATGTTTTTATTAGTTTTTAAATAAAAATCACATTTTTGGACTTTACTATGAGTTTATGTATTTTTCTATGATTTCAGGTATTTTCTGGCTGAAATTGAGGGACCTGAGCAAAAATCTGATTCAGAGGCTGAAAAAGGACTACAGATGCTGTTGGATTCTGACCTCCCTGCACTCGAAGTAGATTTTATGGAGCTACAGAAGCCCAATTGGTGCGCTCTCAATTGCGTTGGAAAGTAGACATCCTGGGCTTTCCAGCAATATATAATAGTTCATACTTTGTCTGAGATTTGATGGCCCAAACCGGCATTCCAAGTCAGCATAGAAATTCTGGCGTCAAAACGCCAGAACTGGCATGAAAGCTGGAGTTAAACGCCCAAACTGGCACAAAAGCTGGCGTTTAACTCCAAGAAAAGTCTCTACATGTGAATGTTTCAATGCTCAGCCCAAGCACACACCAAGTGGGCCCGGAAGTGGATTCTGCATCATTTACTCATTTTTGTAAACCCTAGGTTACTAGTTTTCTACAAATAGGACCTTTTGCTATTGTATTTTACACACTGGATCATACTTTTCATCTTGGAACTTGTATGTTCACGCTTTGGGAGGCTGGCCATTCGGCCATGCCTAGACCTTTTGTTCTTATGTATTTTCAACAGTAGAATTTCTACACACCATATATTAAGGTGTGGAGCTCTACTGTTTCTCATGAATTAATGTAAAGTACTATTGTTTTTCTATTCAATTCACGCCTACTTCTCTAAGATATACACTCGTTATTCAACCTGATGAATGTGATGATTTGTGACACTCATCACCATTCTCACCTATGAACGCGTGCCTGACAACCACTTCCGTTCTACATGCAAACAAGCTTGAATGTGTATCTCTTGGATTTCTAATCTAAGATTAAAACCTTCGTGGTATAGGCTAGAATCAATTGGCGGTCATTCTTGAGATCTAAAAAGTCTAGTCTGTGGTATTCTGAGTAGGATCTGGGAAGGGATGACTGTGACGAGAATCAAACTCGCGAGTGTTGGGCATAGTGACAGACGCAAAAGGATCAATGGATCCTATTCCAACATGATCGAGAACCAACAGATGATTAGCCGTGCGGTGAAACCCAACATACAGCTTGCCATGGAAAGGAGTATGAATGATTGGAAGAAGGCAATAGGAAAGCAGAGGTTCAGAAGGAACAAAGAATCTTCATACGCTTATCTAAAATTCTCACTAATGAATTACATAAGTATCTCTATCTTTATTTTATGTTTTATTCATATTTTAATTATCAATTCTCCATAACCATTTGAATCCGCCTGACTGAGATTTACAAGATGACCATAGCTTGCTTCAAGCCGACAGTCTCCGTGGGATCGACCCTTACTCACGTAAGGTTTATTACTTGGACGACCCAGTGCACTTGCTGGTTAGTTGTGCGGAGTTGTGATGAAGAGTTGAGATTACAATTATGCGTACCATGATAATGGCGCCATTGATGATCACGATTTCATGAACCAGCAAGCAAACCTCTAAGTTTGGTGTGTTTTTCCGTGATCACCGAGCTAAGACTCATCAAGATCATGGCTCCTAAGGGAAAACAAACCAATTCAAGAGGCAAGAAAGAGAATACTCCAAAGAGTCTTTGGAATCAAGAGAGGTTCTTCACCAAAGAACATGCAGACCATTACCATAAAATAATGGGTCTAAGATCAGTGATCCCGGAAGTTAAATTCGATCTGAAAGAAGACGAATATCCGGACATCCAAGAGCAAATTCGAAACAGAGGATAGGAAATTCTAGCTAATCCTGAAACAAGGGTTGGAAGAAACATGGTTCAGGAATTCTATTCAAATCTGTGGCTGACAGATAAGTAGAGAATAACTGGAACCGCCTTTTATACCTACCGAACCATGGTTAGAGAGAGGATTATTTACTTCCATCTGGACAAAATAAGAGAGGTCTTCAAACTGCCTCAACTACAAGATGATCCAGAATCCTTTAATAGGAGAATAGTGAGAGAGGATAAGGGGTTGGACCAAGTTCTAGAGGACATATATCTCCCTAGAACTAAGTGGATAACCAATTCAAAAGGTGTCCCAAACCAACTCAAGAGAGGAGCTCTCAAACCAGTCGCAAGAGGCTGGTTGGACTTCATTGGGCGTTCCATACTGCCCACTAGCAACCGTTCTGAGGTCACTGTTAAAAGAGCAGTGATGATTCATTGTATTATGCTGGGAAACAAAGTGGAGATTCATCATCTGATTTCTTGTGAGATTTACACAATTGCAAACAAGAACTCCACTGAAGCCAAACTGGCATACCCAAGCTTAATTTCTCTGCTATGTAAAGATGCTGGGGTGAGGATGGAAGTAGATGAATTCATCCCAATCGAACACCCAATCACCAAGAAGTCAATGGAAGGACAACAAGTGCAAGACAACTCCATCAAAAGGAGGGCGCAGGAGTTCCTCCCAGAAATCCCTGAAATTGACTACTGGACCCGCCTAGAAGCATCTGTCGCCAAGCTGCAAGAAGCTATGGATCAACTTAAGGAAGAATAGCAGAATCAAAACTGCATGCTCTGCAAGCTGCTTAAGGAACAGGAGAAGCAGGGGCGTGAGCTACAGGAGCTGAAGCGCCAGAAGCTCTCCCTTGAAGGATCAAACACCCCACAGATTGAAGGAGCATCCACTTCTCAAAATCAAGGTTGTTGAGTCCTAACTTTGTGATAACCTTTATTATTAGGAATCTATTTTAAGAGTCATTTATTTTTCTGTTTTTAATTTCTGTCTTCTACTATTATTAGTCTGCTCTTATATTTATTTTTGAGTCTTATTTTTTTCCATAATTAAAAAAGAAAAAAATTTTTAAAGTTTATGTTTAAAGGCTATGAATGTCCTATGAATCCATCACCTTTCTTAAAGGAAAAATGTTTTAAATCACAAAAGAACAAGAAGTACATGATTTCAAATTCATCCTTGAAATTAGTTTAATTATTTTGATGTGGTGATGGTGCACGAATTGTGAATCACACTTTTCACAACTCGTACCACTAACCAGCAAGTGCACTGGGTCGTCCAAGTAATACCTTACGTGAGTAAGGGTCGAATCCCACGGAGATTGTTGGTTTGAAGCAATCTATGGTTATCTTGTAAATCTTAGTCAGGAAGTCAATTATGTTTATCAGTTGAATTGTGAATAACCAAGAGAGCATAAATTAAAGGTTACTTGTTGTGCAGTGATGGAGAATATGTTGGAGTTTTGGAGATGCTTTGTCTTCTGAATCTCTGCTTTCCTCTGTCTTCTGATTCACGCACGCACGTCCTCCTATGGCAAGATGTGTGTTGGTGGATCACCGTTGTCAATGGCTACCTTCCATCCTTCCAGTGAAAACTACGCTCACGTGCTCTGTCACAGCACGGCTAATCACCGGTTGGTTCTCGATCCGGTTGGAATAGGATTTACTATCCTTTTGCGTCTGTCACTAACGCCCAGCCTTCAGGAGTTTGAAGCTCGTCACAGTCATTCAATCCTTGAATCCTACTCGGAATACCACAGACAAGGTTTAGACTTTCCGGATTCTCATGAATGCTGCCATCAGTTCTAGCTTATACCACGGAGATTCTGATTAAGGAATCTAAGAGATACTCATTCAATCGTATATAGAACGGAGGTGGTTGTCAGGCACACGTTCATGATTTGAGGAAGGTGATGAGTGTCACAGCTCATCACCTCCATCACAGTTAGGCGCGAATGAACATCTTAGATAGGAACAAGCGTGTTTGAATGGAAAACAAAAATACTTGCATTAATTCATCGAGACACAGCAGAGCTCCTCACCCCCAACAATGGGGTTTAGAGACTCATGCCGTCAAAGAATATAAAGTTTAGATCTGAAATGTCATGAGATACAAAATAAGTCTCTAAAAGTTGTTTAAATACTAAACTAGTAGCCTAGGTTTACAAAAATTGGATAAACTATGATGGATGATGCAGAGATCCACTTCTGGGGCCCACTTGGTGTGTGCTGGGGCCCACTTGGTGTGTGCTGGGGCTGAGACTTAAGCAATTCACGTGCAGAGGCCATTTGTGGAGTTGAACGCCAGTTTTTATGCCAGTTTGGGCGTTCAACTCCAGCTTTTGATCCTTTTCTGGCGCTGGACGCCAGAATTGGGCAGAGGGCTGGCGTTGAACGCCAGTTTACGTCGTCTATTCTTGTGCAAAGTATGGACTATTATATATTGCTGGAAAGTCCTGGATGTCTACTTTCCAACGCAATTAGAAGCACGCCATTTCGAGTTCTGTAGCTCCAGAAAATCTACTTTGAGTGCAGGGAGGTCAGAATCCAACAGCATCAGCAGTCCTTTTTCAGCCTGAATCAGATTTTTGCTCAGCTCCTTCAATTTCAGCCAGAAAAATACCTAAAATTACAGAAAAACACACAACTCATAGTAAAGTCCAGAAATATGAATTTTTCCTAAAAACTAATAGAAATAGACTAAAAACTAACTAAAACATACTCAAAACTATATGAAATTATCCCCAAAAAGCGTATAAAATATCCGCTCATCACAACACCAAACTTAAACTGTTGCTTGTCCTCAAGCAACTAGACAAATAAAATAGAAGACTAATAGGTTGAGAAGCAATAATATCTCAGAGTTTTTGATTGAAGCTCAGATCCTAATTAGATGAGCGGGACTAGTAGCTTTTTTCTTCTGAACAGTTTTGGCATCTCACTTTATCCATTGAAGCTCAGAGTGATTGGCATCTATAGGAACTCAGAATTCAGATAGTGTTATTGATTCTCTTAGTTTAGTGTGATGATTCTTGAACACAGCTTCTTTATGAGTCTTGGCCGTGGCCCTAAGCACTTTGTTTTCCAGTATTACTACCGGATACATAAATGCAACAGACACATAACTGGGTGAACCTTTTCAGATTGTGACTCAGCTTTGCTAAAGTCCCCAATTAGAGGTGTCCAGAGTTCTTAAGCACACTCTTCTTTTTGCTTTGGACCTTGACTTTAACCGCTCAGTCTCAAGTTTTCACTTGACACCTGCACGCCACAAGCACATGGTTAGGGACAGCTTGGTTTAGCCGCTTAGACCAGGATTTTAGTCCTTTAGGCCCTCCTATCCACTGATGCTCAAAGCCTTGGGATCCTTTTTATTTGCCCTTGCCTTTTGGTTTTAAGAGCTTTTGGCTTTTTTTTTTTTTTTTTGCAAGCTTTGTTCTTTGCTGCTTTTTCTTGCTTCAAGAATCATTTTTATGATTTTCAGATTATCAATAACATGTCTCATGTTCATCATTCTTTCAAGAGCCAACATATTTAACAGTCTTAAACAACAAATTCAAAAGACATATGCACTGTTCAAGCATTCATTCAGAAGACAGAAAGCATTGCCACCACATTTAACCAATTAGAATTTCTTTTATTAAACTCGAAATTTTATTGCTTCTTATTCAAAAGATCTACTATTTTATTCATGTTTAATGATGATGAGAAAAATAAACTATAGCTTAATTGGAGATAAAATCAAATAGATACTAATTACTATTATATGACTTCTAAGGTAGACTTTTTATAAGGACACTGTCACAGAGTTAAGGCAGAAATTGGAAATTAACAACCTTTATTCTGGGGGTATGGGGTTCCTCTGATCCTTGGGAGGCTTGGTATTACAGAAGACTTTTGGCGCTTCAGTTCCCTTAAGTCACGTCCCTGCTCCTCTTGTTCTTTAAACATATGGGTCAGCATTTGACTGTGTTCCTTCTGTTGTTTTATTATTTGCTCCATAGCTTCCTGTATCTTGGTGACAGACGTCTCAAGATATTCCCAATATTCCGCTTGAGGAATCTCTGGGAGGAATTCCTGTGCTCTCTTCTTGATAAGATCCTCCTGTGCTTGTTGTCTCTCCATTGATGCTTTGGTGATTGACTTTTCAATTAGGATATATTCAGTTATTCCCATCTTGACTCCAGCGTCCTTGCAGAGCAGAGAAATCACGCTTGGATAAGCCAACCTGGCCTCTTTTGAATTTTTGTTAGCAATCTTATAGAGCTCAGTTGAAATCAGCTGATGAACCTCCACTTCCTTTCCCATCATGATGCAATGAATCATCACTGCTCTTTTAACTGTGACTTCAGAACGGTTGCTAGTGGGCAACAGAGAACGCCCAATGAAGTCCAGCCATCCTCTGGCAACTGGTTTGAGATCCTCCCTCTTGAGTTGATTTGGGACGCCCTTTGTGTTGGTGGTCCACCTGGCTCCAGGGATACATATGTCCTCTAGAATCTTATCCAGGCCAATGTCTGCTCTCATCATCCTCCTGTTGAAGGAGTCTGGATCATCCTTTAGCTGAGGTAGCTTTAATATCTCTCTGATCTTGTCAGGGGTGGTATGAACAATCTTTCCCCTGACCATAGTCCGAAATTCGTAGCAGGCAGTTCCAGATAGTCTTTGCTTGTCAGTCTGCCACATATTAGCATAGAATTCCTGGACCATGTTCCTTCCTATTTTCGTTTCAGGATTAGCTAGGACTTCCCAGTTCCTGATTCGAATTTGCTCCTGGATCTCTGGATATTCATCTTCTTTCAGATCGAATCTAACTTCCGGGATCACTGATCTCAGACCCATTACTTTAAGATAATGGTCTGAATGTTCTTTAGATAAGAACTTCCCTTGATTCCAAAGTGGTTTTGGAATGCTCTCTTTCTTGCCTCTTGGAGTGGATTGTTTTCCTTTGGGAGCCATGATCTTAGTGATCTCGAAAAAACACACCAAACTTAGAGGTTTGCTTGTCCTCAAGCAAAAGAAAAGAAAGGAGAGGGATAGAAGGAGATCGAGGTGCACTTGTTGATGGAGGAGGGGGGAGGCCGAACCCAATTTTAAAGGGGTGGGGGGTGGCTTTTCGAAAAAATGGAAGAGATAAGATAAAAAGGTTGAGTTGAAAAAGATAAGATAGAAGATAGAGTTTAATTTTGAAAAGATAGGATAGATTTTTGAAAAAGATAAATCTGGATTTTGAAAAAGATAATATATAAAAAAAAGATATTGAAAAGATTTTAGAGTGAAAAAGGTAGATTTGTTTTTGGAAAAGATTTGAAAAGAGTTGGATTGAATTTGCAAAGAGGGTGTGTGCTTATGAATTAAGATACATTTGATATTTTGAAAGTAGGATTTTTAGAAATCAGGGTTCTTGACATGTTTATGTGAATAAAATCATGTATTGAATCATAAAATTTTAAATTAGAATGGAAATACGTGTGGGATAAATGGATTTGGCTCCTCCCTGTCTTCCTGGCGTTTGAATGCCCAAACACTGCTTGTTTTGGGCGTTCAACGCCCAAATGCTGATCTCCTGGGCATTCAGCGCCCAGTTGCTACCATTACTGGCGTTCAACGCCCAGTGGGTGGCCATTTCTGGCGTTGAACGCCCAGATTGCTACCATTACTGGCGTTCAGCGCCCAGTGGATGCCCATTTTGGGCGCTGAACGCCCAAAATGCCCCTTTACTGGCGTTTTCTTGCCATTGAGCTCTTTTACTCTGTTTTGTGTGCCGATTCCTTCTGTAACCCAGTAAACTTATACAAATGATTCTGTACCTTAGTGTCAGTGAACTTTATATAAACAAATAAAAATAAAGATAGGGCAAAAATGCTTAGAGGATTGATGCCCCATGGCTGGGTTGCCTCCCAGCAAGCGCTTCTTTATTGTCTTTAGCTGGACCTTGCTGAGCTTTTAATCTAGCTTCAGCCTTGAGCAGTCTTGCTCAATGTTGCCTTCAAGATAATGCTTGATTCTCTGTCCATTGACAATGAACTTCTTATCAGAATCAATATCTTGAAGCTCCACATAACCATATGGTGACACACTTGTAATCACGTATGGTCCCCTCCACCGGGATTTCAGTTTCCCGGGGAATAGCCTGAGTCTAGAGTTAAACAACAGAACCTTCTGTCCTGGTTCAAAGATTCTAGATGACAGCTTTCTGTCATGCCATTTTTTTTATTTTTCTTTATAAAGCTTGGCATTTTCGAAAGCTGTGAATCTGAACTCCTCTAGCTCATTTAGCTGGAGCAATCTTTTTTCTCCTGCTAATTTGGCATCAAAGTTTAGAAATCTGGTTGCCCAGTAGGCCTTATGTTCCAGTTCCACGGGCAGGTGACATGCCTTACCATACACCAGTTGGTATGGAGAGGTCCCTATAGGGGTCTTGAATGCTGTTCTGTAAGCCTACAGAGCATCATCCAAGCTCCTTGTCCAATCCTTTCTACGGGTATTTACTGTCCGTTCCAGGATTCTCTTTAATTCTCTATTAGAGACTTCAGCCTGCCCATTGGTTTGTGGATGATATGGAGTGGCCACCTTGTGGCGAATTCCATACCGAACCATGGCAGAGTAAAGCTGTTTATTGCAGAAGTGAGTGCCCCCATCACTGATTAGTACTCTGGGGACACCAAACCTGCTAAAAATATGTTTCTGGAGGAACTTCAGCACTATTTTAGTATCATTGGTGGGTGTGGCAATAGCCTCAACCCATTTTGATACATAGTCAACTGCCACCAGAATATAAGTGTTTGAGTATGATGGTGGGAAAGGTCCCATGAAGTCAATTCCCCATACGTCAAACAACTCAATTTCCAAGATTCCTTGTTGAGGCATGGCGTAACCATGAGGCAGATTACCAGCTCTTTGGCAACTGTCACAATTACGTACAAACTCTCGGGAATCTTTATAGAGTGTGGGCCAATAAAAGCCACATTGGAGGACCTTGGTGGCTGTTCGCTCACCTCCGAAATGGCCTCCATATTGAGATCCGTGGCAATGCCACAGGATCCTCTGTGCTTCTTCTCTAGGCACACACCTACGGATAATTCCGTCTGCACATCTCTTAAAGAGATAAGGTTCATCCCACAAGTAGTACTTCGCATCAGTAATTAATTTCTTCTTTTGTATCCTGTTGTACTCCTTGGGTATGAACCTTGCAACTTTATAGTTTGCAATATCGGCAAACCATGGTGCTTCCTGAATGGCGAATAAATGCTCATCAGGAAACGTCTCAGAGATTTCAAGAAAGGGGAGGGACGTCCCTTCCACTGGCTCTATCCGGGACAGATGATCAGCCACTTGGTTCTCTGTCCCTTTTCTGTCTCTTATTTCTATATCAAACTCTTGCAGAAGCAATACCCATCTGATGAGCCTGGGTTTTGAATCCTGCTTTGTGAGTAGATATTTAAGAGCAGCATGGTCTGTATACACAATCACTTTTGATCCTACTAAGTATGATCTGAACTTGTCAATAGCGTAAACCACTGCAAGTAGTTCTTTTTCTGTGGTTGTGTAATTTTTCTGGGCATCATTTAGAACGCGACTGGCATAATAAATGACATGCAGAAGCTTGTCATGCCTCTGTCCCAATACTGCACCAATGGCATGATCACTGGCATCACACATTAACTCAAATGGCAATGTCCAGTCTGGTGCAGAAATGACTGGTGCTGTGACCAGCTTAGCTTTCAGCGTTTCAAACGCCTGCAGGCATGCTGTGTCAAACACAAATGGCGTGTTAGCAGCTAGCAGATTTCTTAGAGGTTTTGCGATTTTTGAAAAATCCTTTATAAACCTCCTATAGAATCCTGCATGCCCCAGAAAGCTTCTGATTGCCTTAACATTGGCAGGTGGTGGTAATTTTTCAATTACCTCTATTTTTGCTTGATCCACCTCTATTCCCTTGTTTGAGATTTTATGCCCAAGAACAATTCCTTCAGTCACCATGAAGTGACACTTTTCCCAGTTTAAAACTAGGTTGGTTTCTTGGCATCTTTTCAGAACAAGTTTCAGGTGATCAAGACAGGAGCTGAATGAGTCTCCATATACTGAGAAGTCATCCATGAAGACTTCCAGAAATTTTTCCACCATATCAGAGAAGATAGAGAGCATGCATCTCTGGAAGGTTGCAGGCGCATTACATAGCCCAAATGGCATCCTTCTATAAGCAAACACTCCAGATGGACATGTGAATGCTGTTTTCTCTTGATCCTGGGGATCCACTGCAATCTGGTTATAGCCTGAATAGCCATCTAAAAAGCAGTAATAATCATGACCTGCTAGTCTCTCTAGCATCTGGTCTATGAATGGTAAAGGAAAATGATCCTTTCTAGTGGCTGTATTGAGCCTTCTGTAGTCAATACACATGCGCCACCCTGTAACTGTTCTTGTAGGAACCAGTTCATTTTTTTCATTATGAATCACTGTCATGCCTCCCTTTTTTGGGACGACTTGAACAGGGCTCACCCAGGGGCTATCAGAAATGGGATAAATAATCCCAGCCTCTAGTAATTTGGTGACCTCTTTCTGCACCACTTCCTTCATGGCTGGATTTAGCCGCCTCTGTGGTTGAACCACTGGTTTGGCATTATCCTCCAATAGAATTTTGTGCATGCATCTAGCTGGGCTTATGCCCTTAAGGTCACCTATGGACCACCCAAGAGCTGTCTTGTGTGTCCTTAGCACTTGAATAAGTGCTTCCTCTTCCTATGAATTTAAAGCAGAGCTTATGATCACTGGAAAAGTATCACCTTCTCCCAGAAATGCATATTTCAAGGATGGTGGTAGTGGCTTGAGCTCGGGTTTAGGGGGTTTTTCCTCTTTCAGAAGAAAGTTCAGAGGCTCTTTCATGTCCCCTGAATCCTCCAAATCAGGCTGAACATCTTTAAAGATGTCTTCCAACTCTGATTCGAGACTCTCAGCCATGTTGATCTCTTCTACCAAAGAGTCAATGAGATCAACTTTCATGCAGTCTGTTGATGTGTCTGGATGCTGCATGGCTTTGACAGCGTTCAACTTGAACTCATCATCATTGACTCTCAGGGTTATTTCCCCCTGTTGGACATCAATGAGGGATCGTCCAGTTGCTAGGAAGGGTCTTCCTAGAATGAGAGTAGCACTCTTGTGCTCCTCCATTTCCAGCACAACAAAGTCAGTAGGAAAGGCGAATGGCCCAACTCTGACAATCATGTCCTCAATCACGCCTGATGGGTATTTAGTGGAACCATTAGCAAGTTGGAGACATATCCGGGTTGGTTTAACTTCTTCAGTTAAGCCAAGCTTCCTGATAGTGGATGCAGGTATCAGGTTGATGCTTGCCCCAAGATCGCATAAAGCTGTCTTGGTGCAATCACCTTCTAATATGCATGGTATCAGAAAACTCCCAGGGTCATTAAGCTTTTCAGGAAAGCTTTTCAGAATGACTGCACTGCATTCTTCAGTGAGGAGAACTCTTTCTGTTTCTCTCCACTCCTTTTTATGACTCAAGATCTCTTTCATGAACTTGGCATAAGAAGGTATTTGCTCAAGTGCCTCTGCAAATGGAATCTTTATTTCAAGAGTCCTTAGATAATCTGCAAAGCGAGCAAATTGCTTATCCTGCTCCTCTTTCCGGAGTTTTTGAGGATAAGGTATCTTGGCTTTATATTCCTCAACCTTAGTGGTTAAAGAAGCCTTTTTAGAGGGGTTGCTATCAGCACTTGTGTGTGTCTGATCCCTCACTAGCAATTGAGTGCCAGAGTCAGAAGCTGGAGTGACGTTAGACGCCAGCTCACTGTCTGTTCCTGGCGCCTGAACGCCAGAAATGTGCCCATGTAGGGCGTTCAACGCTGGATTCTGCCCCATTTGGGCGTTCAACGCCAGATTCTTGCCCATTTCTGGCGTTGAACACCAATCCTGCCTTGTTTCTGGCGCTGAACGCCAGTTTTGGGCATGGTCTGGGCGTTCAGCGCCAGCCTTCCACCCATTTTCTGGCGTTTTAGTGCCAGAATTATTTTTCCCTGGGCTCTTACTGTCCTCAGGTGAATCTTTGGTGGGTCGCTCATTTCTTGAATTTTTGATGCCTTGAGGTGGGGTATTTAATGTTTTCCCACTTCTTAATTGAACTGCTTGGCATTCTTCTGCTATTTGCCTTGATAGCTGCTGCTTTGTTTGCTTAAACTGTTCGTCCATATGTATATTAGCTATCCTTGTCTCCTGTAGCCTGTCTTTGAATTCAGCTAGCTGCTTTGTTAGAAAATCCAATTGCTGATTGAATTCAGCAGCTTGTTTTACAGTACTGAATTCAGCAGTTACTGTTTTAACCTCTTCATTCATGGAAGGGTTGCTGCTTAGATACAGATGCTGATTCCTGGCAACTGTATCAATGAGCTCTTGAGCCTCTTCAATTGTCTTTCTCATATGGATAGATCCACCAGCTGAGTAATCTAAAGACATCTGAGCTCCTTCTGCAAGCCCATAGTAGAAGATGTCTAACTGAACCCACTCTGAAAACATTTCAGAGGGGCATTTTCGTAGCATCTCTCTGTATCTCTCCCAGGCATCATAAAGAGATTCATTATCTCCTTGTTTAAAGCCTTGGATGTCCAGCCTTAGCTGTGTCATCCTTTTTGGAGGAAAATACTGATTCAGGAATTTTTCTGTCAGCTGTTTCCATGTTCTTATGCTGGCCTTAGGTTGGTTATTTAACCACCTCTTAGCTTGATCTTTTACAGCAAATGGAAACAGTAATAGTCTGTAGACATCCTGATCTATTTCCTTATCATGTACTGTGTCAGCAATTTGTAAAAATTGTGCCAGAAACTCTGTAGGTTCTTCCTGTGGAAGACCGGAATACTGGCAACTTTGCTGCACCATGATAATGAGCTGAGGATTCAACTCAAAGCTACTAACTCCAATGGAGGGTATGCATATGCTACTCCCATATGAAGCAGTAGAGGGGTTAGAATATGACCCCAGAGTCCTCCTGGACTGTTCATTTCCACTTATGTCCATGATGGATATATGGATATAACTTGGACTGATTTATCTTTTTATTTATTTTATTTTATAAGAAGTAAATACTTAAATAAAATAAAATAACTAAAAAGAATTTGAATTTTGAAATTAAATTTTTTTTATATATAAAAAAATAAAAATAATTAGTTAATAAAAAAGAAATTTTTGAAAAAGAGGGAAGATATTTTCGAAAATTAGAGAGAGAGAGAGAGTTAGTTAGGTAGTTTTGAAAAAGTTAAGAAACAAACAAAAAGTTAGTTAGTTAGTTGAAACAAATTTTGAAAAGATATTTTTGAATTTAGTGAGGAGAGAGAAAAACAATAAGATAGTACAAGATTTAAAATTTTTAGATCTAATGCTCCTTGTTTTTGAAAATTTTGGAGGGAAAACACCAAGGAACACCAAACTTAAAAATTTTAAGATCAAGACACAAGGAAAACTCAAGAATACTTTGAAGACTCACAAGAACACAAGAACATGAAGAAAGAACACCAAACTTAAAATTTTTAGAAAACCAAACCAAAATTTTCGAAAACCAAAGGGAAATCAACAAGAAAACACCAAACTTAAAGTTTGGCACAGGATTTAATAGAAAAAATTATTTTTTGAAAAAGGTTTTTAAAAAATATGATAGCCAATTACCATGAACATAAACACCACGTTCTAACTAACTGAGCTATAAATTTGAAGTGTTTTAACAAGGGATAAATAATAAAAGACTCTAAACCAAAAAGAAAGATTTTTTTCCTAATCTAAGCAACAAAATAATCCGTCAGTTGTTCAAACACGAACAATCCCCGGCAACGGCGCCAAAAACTTGGTGCACGAATTGTGAATCACACTTTTCACAACTCGTACCACTAACCAGCAAGTGCACTGGGTCGTCCAAGTAATACCTTACGTGAGTAAGGGTCGAATCCCACGGAGATTGTTGGTTTGAAGCAATCTATGGTTATCTTGTAAATCTTAGTCAGGAAGTCAATTATGTTTATCAGTTGAATTGTGAATAACCAAGAGAGCATAAATTAAAGGTTACTTGTTGTGCAGTGATGGAGAATATGTTGGAGTTTTGGAGATGCTTTGTCTTCTGAATCTCTGCTTTCCTCTGTCTTCTGATTCACGCACGCACGTCCTCCTATGGCAAGCTGTGTGTTGGTGGATCACCGTTGTCAATGGCTACCTTCCATCCTTCCAGTGAAAACTACGCTCACGTGCTCTGTCACAGCACGGCTAATCACCGGTTGGTTCTCGATCCGGTTGGAATAGGATTTACTATCCTTTTGCGTCTGTCACTAACGCCCAGCCTTCAGGAGTTTGAAGCTCGTCACAGTCATTCAATCCTTGAATCCTACTCGGAATACCACAGACAAGGTTTAGACTTTCCGGATTCTCATGAATGCTGCCATCAGTTCTAGCTTATACCACGGAGATTCTGATTAAGGAATCTAAGAGATACTCATTCAATCGTATATAGAACGGAGGTGGTTGTCAGGCACACGTTCATGATTTGAGGAAGGTGATGAGTGTCACAGCTCATCACCTCCATCACAGTTAGGCGCGAATGAACATCTTAGATAGGAACAAGCGTGTTTGAATGGAAAACAGAAATACTTGCATTAATTCATCGAGACACAGCAGAGCTCCTCACCCCCAACAATGGGGTTTAGAGACTCATGCCGTCAAAGAATACAAAGTTTAGATCTGAAATGTCATGAGATACAAAATAAGTCTCTAAAAGTTGTTTAAATACTAAACTAGTAGCCTAGGTTTACAAAAATTGGATAAACTATGATGGATGATGCAGAGATCCACTTCTGGGGCCCACTTGGTGTGTGCTGGGGCCCACTTGGTGTGTGCTGGGGCTGAGACTTAAGCAATTCACGTGCAGAGGCCATTTGTGGAGTTGAACGCCAGTTTTTATGCCAGTTTGGGCGTTCAACTCCAGCTTTTGATCCTTTTCTGGCGCTGGACGCCAGAATTGGGCAGAGGGCTGGCGTTGAACGCCAGTTTACGTCGTCTATTCTTGTGCAAAGTATAGACTATTATATATTTCTGGAAAGCCCTGGATGTCTACTTTCCAACGCAATTGGAAGCACGCCATTTCGAGTTCTGTAGCTCCAGAAAATCCACTTTGAGTGCAGGGAGGTCAGAATCCAACAGCATCAGCAGTCCTTTTTCAGCCTGAATCAGATTTTTGCTCAGCTCCTTCAATTTCAGCCAGAAAAATACCTGAAATTACAGAAAAACACACAACTCATAGTAAAGTCCAGAAATATGAATTTTTCCTAAAAACTAATAGAAATAGACTAAAAACTAACTAAAATATACTCAAAACTATATGAAATTATCCCCAAAAAACGTATAAAATATCCGCTCATCAGGTGACAATACCTTTTGTTTTCTGAATGAATGCTTGAACAGTGCATATGTCTTTTGAATTTGTTGTTTATGAATGTTAAATTTGTTGGCTCTTGAAAGAATAATGAAAAAGAGAAATGTTATTGATAATCTGAAAAATCATAAAAAAATTGATTCTTGAAGCAAGAAAAAGCAGTGAACAAAAAAATATATTTGGCAAAAAGAAAAAGAAAGAAAAAGAAAAAGCCAATAACCCTTTAAACCAAAAAGCAAGGGTAATAAAAAGGATCCAAGGCTTTGAGTATCAGTGGATAGGAGGGCCCACAGGAATAAAATCCTGGCCTAAGCGGCTAAACCAAGCTGTCCCTAACCATGTGCTTGTGGCGTGAAGGTGTCAAGTAAAAACTTGAGACTGAGCGGTTAAAGTCGTGATCCAAAGTAAAAAGAGTGTGCTTAAGAGCTCTGGACACCTCTAATTGGTGACTTTACCAAAGTTGAGTCACAATCTGAAAAGGTTCACCCAGTTATGTGTCTGTGGCATTTATGTATCTGGTGGTAATACTGGAAAACAAAATGCTTAGGGTCACGGCCAAGACTCATAAAGTAACTGTGTTCAAGAATCAGAAAATACTGAACTAGGAGAATCAATAACACTATCTAAATTCTGAGTTCCTAGAGATGCCAATCATTCTAAACTTCAAGGGATAAAGTGAGATGCCAAAACTATTAGAGGCAAAAAGCTACTAGTCCCGCTCATCTAATTGGAGCTAAGTTTCATTGATAATTTGGAATTTATAGTATATTCTCTTCTTTTTATCCTATTTGATTTTCAGTTGCTTGGGGACAAGCAACAATTTAAGTTTGGTGTTGTGATGAGCGGATAATTTATACGCTTTTTGGCATTGTTTTAGTATATTTTTAGTATATTTTAGTTAGTTTTTATTATTTTTTATTAGCTTTTATTCAAAAATCATATTTCTGGACTTTACTATGAGTTTGTGTGTTTTTCTGTGATTTCAGGTATTTTCTGGCTGAAATTGAGGGACCCGAGCAAATATCTGATTCAGAGGCTGAAAAAGGACTGCAGATGCTGTTGGATTCTGACCTCCCTACACTCGAAGTGGATTTTTTGGAGCTACAGAAGCCCAATTGGCACGCTCTCAATTGCATTGGAAAGTAGACATCCTGGGATTTCCATCAATAAATAATAGTCCATACTTTGCCCGAGATTTGATGGTCCAAATTGGCGTTCCAAGTCAGCATAGAAATTCTGGCATCAAAACACCAGAACTGGCATGAAAGCTGGAGTTAAACGCCCAAACTGGCACAAAAGATGGCGTTTAACTCCAAGAAAGGTCTCTACACGTGAAATCTTCAATGCTCAGCCCAAGCACACACGAAGTGGGCCCCGGAAGTGGATTTTTACACTAACTATTCTAGCTTACTCATTTTCTGTAACTCTAGGTCACTAGTTTATTATAAAAACTACTTTTAGTGATTCATCTTGTACCTCATGACACTCTACACGTTTCATATTGTATCTTCTACGGCATGAGTCTCTAAATCCCATGGTTGGGGGTGAGGAGCTCTGCTGTGTTTTGATGAATTAATGCAATTACTAATGTTTTCCATTCAATCACGCTTGCTTCCATTCTAAGATATTCACCCGTATTTTAACTTGATGAATGTGATGATCTGTGACACTCATCATCATTCTCAACCTATGAACGAGTGCCTGACAACCACCTCCATTCTACCTTAGACTGCTTGCTATCTCTTAGCCTCCTGGTTCAAATAAGAGTCTTCGTGGTATAAGCTAGAATCAATTGACAGCATTCTTGAGATCCGGAACGTCTAAACCTTGTCTGTGGTCTTCTGAGTAGGATCTGGGATAGGATGACTATGACGAGCTTCAAACTCACAAGTGCTGGGCGTAGTGACAGACGCAAAAGGATCAATGGATCCTATTCCAGCATGAGTGAGAACCGACAGATGATTAGCCGTGCGGTGACAGCGCATTTGGACCATTTTCACTGAGAGGACGGATGGTAGCCATTGACAATGGTGATCCACCAACATACAGCTTGCCATGGAAGGAACCTTACGTGCATGAAGAAGAAGACAGTAGGAAAGCAGAAATTTAGAAGACAGAGCATCTCCAAAACCTCAACCTGTTCTCCATTACTGCATAACAAGTATTTATTTCATGTTCTTTTACTTTTTACAATTAAATCTAAGAATTATTGATATCCTGACTAAGAGTTACAAGATAACCATAGCTTGCTTCAAGCCGACAATCTCCGTGGGATCGACCCTTACTCACGTAAGGTATTACTTGGACGACCCAGTGCACTTGCTGGTTAGTTGTGCGGAATTACAAAAGTGTGATTGTGATTTCGTGCACCACATGTCCTTATGCTTTACTCAAGAGAGAAACAAGGGGTATTATATTTATTCCATGCAAGTAAACTACCTATATGAAATCTATCTACATGAATGCAACTACTTAGCCAAAATAACTCAAATTCCAAGAATACTTATATGAACATAAGGGCTAAAGCAATCTAAATCAAGACAAATCCATAATTGATTAGAGTTATTGAAAAGCATTTACAAACTTGTAAGAAGGGTGATAATCAAAGGCGAAAATACGTAATTGAGCAATTGAACCCTCACCGGATGTGTATCCGCTCAAATCACTCAAGTGTATAGGGTCAATTCACTCATTTCTTCTCTAATCATGCTTTCTAAAGTTTGTTCTTCATGTAACCAATAAAAAAAAAATTAATGTACATATGCAAATATCATGAGGTCTTTTCAAGGTTATAATGGGGCTAAGGTTAAAGGTATGGATGTATATATACATGGTTAAGTGAACTTGCATTTGAATCTTTGATTAACCTAAATTATCACCTAACACACACACAACCTATAAACTTCTAATATCAAACTTAGCTACCCATAATCTCACTTTTACATATACACACACTCATGCTTCAAATTTAATTCCATCACATATGCATTGATTATTATTAAATTTCACATAGGGTAATTTTTTCCCCTTTCCATTATTATTTTTTTTAACATAATATATATATACCAACACATCAATGCATATGGTTTCTATAATATTATAAGAGTATGCACCCCAAATTTCCAACATTTTTCAATAAGCATAAAACTCATTTTTATCACCCAAAGTTCCCACATTTTCCCCACACTTAACATCACACACTCTCACTAACTTAAGCTACTCAAAGATTCAAATAAAGGACATTTCATTATTTTTTTGCTTAAGGTTGATGATGTGGCAAAATAAAGAACAAAAGGGAATTAAAAAGGCTCAAAGTGGCAAACAAAAATGAATGAAATGGTAGGCTATTTGGGTAAAGTAAGCTATAAAGAAGTGATAGCCTCAATCACATAAATGCATAAAAATACATTAAACCATGGACATATAGAATTAAACAAACCAAAGATTACAATCATAGAGAAGAGCAACACACAAGAATGAAATAAGTGGTCAAACAATGTAACCACACAATAAGGCTTAAAACTCATAAATTGTATGTTCTTTAACTCAAAAACATGTTCCACAATATATTTCAAGCAAGTTTCAATCAAAAGTTCCAACTCAAATCAATTAGGATATGAATGCCCTATCAAAAATGTTTTTCTTGGAAAATTTTCATTATATTAACTAAGCTTATTATATATATGCAAAGGCATGCAATAAACCAAGAGACATGCAATTAAAACTCTAAAATATGTACAAACCAAGAAGAAAAATGCAACTAAGAATTAAAAAAAAAAGAATGTGAAAGTGTTAGGATTTAGAGTATGTCACCCAAGGTTGTGGATCGGAGACAACCTCCCCACACCTAAGGATTTGCACCGTCCGCGGTGCAACTAAAGGTGAGCAACGGGAGGTATGGTGACTTTGGATTGCCACCTTCAGGTGGTATATCAACTGGCTACTACGTGCTCTTTCTCCCGCTCCCTTTGTTGCTTACGATGAATCATTCATGAAAAACAGAAATAACACCGTAAGACAAGTAAATGGAAAAACAAGGAAGCATGGATTGTTGGAATGAGGTAATAATCACTAAAATGAGTGAGTAAATAATTTTGTGACATGAAGGAATAAGTGTGTGTATTCTAAGTTGCGCAGTTTAGAATACACACACACTAGCATGGAAAGCTAGGTCACAATTACACCAAAGAAGCATGCACATCACTCATTCTAGTGTGTTTGAAATACTTAAAAAGGAACTTGTATGCCAAGATAAACAAATAAGTAATAGAGAAGCATGAAATCATTCAAGCAAGAATCAGGTACTTGCAAATTGGATAATAAAGCAACACCTAACTGGCATGAAGTGGAAAACATGGCAAGCGTAATCCACAAAGCTTAAAAAGCTCAAAAGTGTCATTAGGTGATCTTATGATCCAATTTCACAATTCTTAATGTTAATGCATCAAATAGGTGACTTAAATAAAAATCAATCATAACAATTATCACCTAACAAAAAAAATTGCATCAACTAAGAGCAAATTGCCTATCTATAGATAATGAAATCAAATTACATGGTGGCCAAAACATGCAATTTAGAAATCCAAAAGCATCGTCAAAGGCAATGTTATGATTACTTAGTATGTACAAAATTAAACATGAAGAACTTAATACCAAGCAACAAAGTATGACCTCAATGAAGATATCCAACAATATTAAGCAATACACATATCAATAATTCACCAGCAATGTCCCACAAAATCAACAAATCAACTCAATTATCTAACACTTAGCACCAAAATAGAAAATTAAACTAACTAACTAAGTAAATAACTAACTAATTAACAAACAAACTAACTAACTAAAGGTGAGTGTGGTGGGTGGTGAAGTATAGTGACGAGTGGTGGTTGGAGGAGGGAAAGAAGAGAGGAGAAGAGAAAAGAAGAAAAGAAATAGAGATGAGAGAAGAAGAGAAGTATAGTGGTGAAAAAATAGGGGCGTGCGTACGCACAGAGGGCCGTGCGTACGCACAAAGGGTCACGCGCACGCATAGGGACGCGTGCGCGTGGTGTGTGTGAAAAAGGAAATCAACGCTCGCACGTGGGGGATGTGTGCGCGTGAAAGAGAGAAAATGCAAGATGACGCGTACGCGTGAGGGACACGTACGCGTCGGTGGGCGAAAAGGAAAAGGTTGTGCGTTCTCACTATGTGTGCAAACATTGCGAACAGAGGCCTTGTTTTGATGTGTGCCCACACACAAGCCTGTGTCCAGGCACAGAAAGGCGATTTTTTTTTCAAACTTGGGGAAGGGTCATGTGTGCGTGCGCACACAGGTCCGTGCACACGCACAGATCAAGAAAAAATAGGGGAGCGCCCACGCACAAGCTGTGCTGGCGCTGCGAACAGAGGGCATAGCCATTAGTGTGCATGCGCACAGTTCGGTGCACATGCACAGGACACAGAAAATAGAAGTTGTGTACGCACGCACAGATGAGTGCGCATGCACAGATGCATTGTTTTCCAAAATTTTTTTTTTATCAAAAAGCCTAAGGTACTCAACCTTAGCTCAATCAAAATCTCAACTCCAAACCTTCAAACATTCAAAATTTCATGACCTACATGCAAATTGACCTACTAAACTCAAAATTAAACTAATCCTAAACCAACCAAGACAAGCAAACATGCAACAAACCAAAATTATAAACAAGGAGAAGGGTCGGAACAATGTTACCATGGTGGGTTGTCTCCCACCTAGCACTTTGGTTTAATGTCCTTAAGTTGGACTTATGTAGAGCTTTAATCTTGTGCTTATATGCATCTTGGAGGTTCCAACAATACTTGAATCTCCAAAATTCTCAATTGATTGCACCAAGTTTTGATGGAGTGTCCAACAAGTTATTAGATCCCAACAAGAAAAACAAAAAGCAAACAAGAAAAACATATTCACAATAGTTAAAAATAAGCAAGCAACATATGCACAATCAACCAAAAATTCAGCTATTCACAATATTCACATATGCACAATAGCCAACAATAACACCATTGCAACTCCCCGGCAACGGCGCCAAAAACTTGATGTGAGAACTATCGTTGATCTAGAATTTCACAAAAATATATATGTTCGTTGCAAGTATAGCCTAGAGCAACAAAAAATTCTCAATCAAAGTTTAAACTCAAATTAAAATAATGAGAGTAATTAAACCTCAGGTCGTTCTTCCCTAGGAGTTGCAATTGAAGTGCGCAATTATTGGCTATGGGAGGAAAATGGGGGTTGGATAGCAAGATAGGCAAGAAATATAAATAGCAAGAAATTAAATGGACATACAAGAAATTAAAATTCAAAGCAAGGAAAATTCAAGCGCAAGAAACCTCTTGGCATGTAATTGAGAGCTAAGGTTACCTATCCTAGCCATTGACCACAAACACATGATGATTATGAAGAGTTAATCCTACTTAGTCAACCCTACATCGAGGATAAGTCAAATAGGCATAGTTGATTCCAATCCATAAGTTCTAGCCAACTCTATTAATGGGAGGCTTAGAGTCAATGAAAACCAAATCAACTAACTACTTTAATATATCAAACAAGAATGGACATCAATAACTCAAGGGTCACCAAAGTCATCAATTCCAAGCCAAGAGTTTAGAAAAACTAAGTAAAGACTAAGCCAAGCATTTTATCAAACACTTGGTGTGCATGAAAATAAAATAATATTAAATTACATTAAAAATAAAATCTAACTACCAAAGGCAAGAAAATGATAATAACAACTAAAGAAAGCAATAATGACATGGAAACATAAATTTGCATTAAATGAAAGTAAAAATAACAAAGAGTGTTCATAACATAAAAGTGACAAAATAAAGGAAATAACAAGAGAAATGAATATGAACAGGACAATAAAGCATGGAAACATAAATGAAACTACATTAAAACAAGAATTAAAAGCTGAAATTAAAGAGAAGTTAACTAAGACAAAAACCCTAAATTCTAGAGAGAGGGGGGAGCTTCTCTCTCTAGAAACTATTCTAAAACATGATAAAATCTAACTCTAGTTGCCCCCCTTGCTTCTAGTTGAGTTGGGGTTGAAATAACTTCAGAAATGAGTTGGATTAGGTTTTGGAGGCCCAAAATTTGCCCACAGCAATTTGCAATTAATGAGCTCACGTGACTCAGGTCATGCGTACGCTTGTATCATGCGTATGTGACAATGAAAATTCTTGCATGGTTCGGAATCAATCAAAACAAGGATCAATTCGTTAGTAGCATAGTCCAAACCAACAATGAATTCTCAAGATCAAATGTTAAATTCAAATCAAATATAAACCGACAGTATTTAGCTCCCAGGTCGTTCTTCCTTAGGAGTTGCAATGAAATGTATAATTATTAGCTATGAGAGAGAGCATGGGAATTGGGAATGAAAGCAAGTGGCAAGAAATATAAATAGCAAGAAAGCAAGTAAACATGCAAGGAATGTAAATGGCAATTCTTGGTAAGAAGTGGATAATCTAGGTTTCCTATCCTAGTTGTAGACCACAAACATGGCGATTGTGTAGAATCAATTCAAACTAGTCAATCCTCCTTGAGAATTAGTCAAAAGAGTGCAATTGGTCTCAATCCATAAGTCCTAGTCAACTCACTAATTATTTAGTGAAAGACTAGCGTCAATGGAAACCAAACCAATTAACTATTCTCACACAATGCGGAATGGACATCCACAACTCAATTCCACCCAAACATCTAATTTCTCAACCAAGAGTGTGAAAAATAAACATGCAAGAAATTAAACATCAAAGCAATAAAAGTCAAAGCAATTAAATGCAAGGAAAGGAAACTTCAAATGCAAGAAAACATCTTGCCAAGTAATTGAGAGTTAAGGTTACCTATCCTAGCCATTGACCACAAATATATGATGATTATGAAGAGTTAATCCTACTTAGTTAACCTTACATCGAAGATAAGTCAAATAGGCATAGTTAATTTCAATCCCTAAGTCCTATGTCAACACTAAGGGGTCACATAGAGTCAAGGGAGACCAAATCAACTAACTACTCTAATATATCAAACAAGAATGGGCATCAATGACTCAAGGATCACCAAAGTCAACAATTCCAAGCCAAGAGTGTAGAAAAACTAAGTAAGCCAAGCATTTTATCAAACACTTGGTGTGCATGAAAATAAAATAATATTAAATTGTAATAAAATAAATTCTAAAACTACCAAAAGCAAGAAAATGACAATAACAACTAAAGGAAGCAATAAATGACATGGAAACATAAATTTACATTAATTAGAATTAAAATGACAAAAGTGTTCATAACATGAAAATTGCCATAAAAGAAAAAATAACAAAAGAGATGAAGAAGATGGAAAGCATAGAAACATAAATGAAACTACACTAAAACAAGAATTAAATGCTGAAATTAAAGGAAATTAAACTAAGAAAACCCTAACTCTAGAAAAAGGGGGGAGCTTCTCTCTCTAGAAACTAAGAGAAAACATCATAAAAACTAAACTTAATTGGCCCCTCCTTCATTCCTCTTCACTTTGGCCTTAAATAGCTTCAGAAAATGAGTTGGACTGGGTTTTGGAGGCCTAGAATTCGCCCCCAACGATTTGCAATTAATGACCTACGTGCATGCATGCGTGCGTACGCACGACCTACTGTGCATACGTACGGTTGCGCAGAATTCCCATCGTGCGTATGCATGACATTTGGTGCGTACGCATCCTTGCACGAAGTCACCGTTGTGCGTACACACGCATCACTGTGCGTACGCACCTCCGCAGCAGCTTCCAAACTCCATTTTCTTTATGATTTCTCCCCTTTTAGATGCTCTTTCATCACTTCTTCAACCCAAACTTGCCTTGGAAATCTGAAATCACTTAACAAATACATCAAGGCACCAAATGGGATTAAAGTGAATTGAAATTGACTAAATTAAGCACAAAAGAGCATGTTTTTACTTTCAAGCACAATTTAGGAAGAAATCTCAAAAGCATGCTATTTAGATGAATAAATGTGGGTTTATGTGATGAAATCCACTCAAATCAAACCAAAATATATCGTAAAATATGGACTCATCAGTACGCATCACCTGGAAAAATTCACACTCACGCGTACGCGTCGCCTGTGCGCATGCACGAATGCTGGAACTTCCAAACTCCATTTTTTCATGGTTTCTTCCCTTTTTCATGCTCTTTTTCTCACATATTCATCCCATACTTTTCTTGGAAACCTGAAATCACTTAACAAATACATCAAGGCACCATATGGGATTAAAGTGAATAAAATTGACTAAATTAAGCACAAAAGAGCATGTTTTCACTTTCAAGCACAATTTAGGAAGAAATCATGAAACTATGCTATTTCAATGGATAAGTGTAAGAAACTTTGATGAAATCCACCCAAATAGAGCAAATAAATATCATGAAATGTGGATTCATCAATCATCATTGAAGAACTGCACGCTCGACAATGCTCTGGCACTAGCGGTGAGGCAACAATCAAGAAGACGAAGAGAAGGTTCGTGAACAACAATAAGCAGGGGCTGCTATGCTGTTTTGATTTCCACCAGGTTTCGTTGACAAACGCCCTTCCAAAGAATGAAATTTAGGGAACTGGAAGAGGATGAGGGTTTGTTATTTGGGGTTTGGAGAGGGAACCTCATGCAGGTCTGAAGGGAGATGAGTCTCAACATGGATCAAAGACCTTTTAGGAAGGGAAGAGAGGTTGGTTTCAGGCCATGCCTCAACCTCCGGTATCGTCACCTTCTTTTGCCTCTATGAGCTCAGCCATGTACTACAAGAAAAATATTGAGTATCATTGGATTTAGCGTCATCAATTACTGTCGGATTTAGTGCAATTTTCTGCGTCAAATACAAGGTTGATTTATTTCCACGAATTGTTTACCGTCGGATTTTATGTTCCGACTCTAAATCCGATGGTGATAAGTGGTTCGAAATATTATTTTAGTGGCACCAACTTTACTGGTGAATCTACCATCAGATTTTGCCGACGGTAACTCACTTTAGTGAAATGTTGCAATTCTGTAATTTACCGGCGAAATATTCTGTCGATAAATCCGATGGAAATATTGGGGTAAAATTCAAACGTGAATCCCCTCTCCCTCACTTCTGTGAGTTCACTCTCTCTCTCTTATCTCTCTCAAACGTGGATGACGCGTACGCGTGATCGGCGCAGCAGAGAAGCCACGCGTACACGTAACCAGGAATTTGTTTAACTACGCATACGCGTGGCTGATGCATACGCGTGACGAGCGTTACGTGCTGCAATTTACAGAAAATGCTGGAGCGATTTCTGGGCTGCTTTTGGCCCAGTTTCAATCCCGAAAATGCACATTAGAGGCTACAGAGTGGAGCTAGAGGGGAAATCAATCATTCACTTCTCATTCATATACTTAGTTAGGTTGTAGATGTATTTTTCTAGAGAGAGAGAGGGAGAGGCTCTCTCCTCTCTCTAGGTTTCAGGGTTTTTAGGTTTATTTCTTCTCAAATTCAGGTTCAATCTTACTTAATTTAGTTTTCTTCTTACTTTTACTTGTTCTAGCACTCTTGTTCATCATCTTCTCTTGTTAATTTCCCTTTTTCGCCATTTTTATGTTTATGAGCTATTGTTACGTTTGATCTCTTTTAATGCAATTTATGTTTTCTATGTTTATTGTTGCTCTCTTTAATTATTAGTCATTGATACTTGCAATTGGTTGTTTAGATTTAATATCCCTTGCTAATTTTCTATATTTTTATTTTGTGCCTTTCAAGTATTTGATAAAATGCTTGGGAGGATTTTAATTTAGATTTGTCTATTCTTAACTTGGATTGATTATTTAGAGACTCTTGAGTTATCAAAACTCTTTTGTTGATTGGTAATTGAAGATTGCCGGTTAGCTTGAACTTCACCAAAGCTAGTCTCTCACTTTGAGTTGACTAGGACTTGTGAACTCAAGTTGATTGTATGCACTTGACCTTCCTCCATTGGTTAGAGTTATCTAAGTGAAGGCAATTCACATTTACTATCACAATTGACGATGATAATGAGGATAGGACTTCTAACTATCAATCCTTACTAAGAGCTTTCTTAGTTATTAGTTTATTTTCTTGTTATTTACATTCTTTGCTTATTAAACTCAAAACCCAAAAAGTTAAAATCTCATAACCAATAATACATACACCTTCCTGCAATTCCTTGAGAGACGACCCGAGGTTTAAATACTTCGGTTAATTTTATTGGGTTTGTACTTGTGATAAACAAATTAAACATTGATTGAGGTTTAATTGTCGGTTTATAACTATACATGCAACGCGATTATTTTTGTGAAATTATTTACCGATGATTTACCCCCATTAATTTTTGGCGCCGTTGCCAGGGAATTGCAAATGTGTGCCTTATTATTGGTTATTGTGAATATTGTGAATATGTTTGCCTTTTGTTTCTTTGTTAGTTGTTTCTAGTTTTAGGAGTTTATTCTCATTATTTCTTGTTAGTTTTTATTTTATTTCCTCTTGTTACTATGAATTCTCACCCCTTTGGCTATGAGAGTGGTTATAACTATATTGTAGGGAATTGAAGCTACAATGAGAACATGCATCAAGGATGGGACAATCAAAGGTGGGAGGACCCTCAAGCTTATGGTCAGCCCTCTTGGAAACAACCTCCACCAACGTACTATGAACCCCCAACAAGCCCCACCATATGCCTATGAACCCCCACCTCAACATAGTTTTGAACTACCGTACTCGTAAGCCCTATGTTACCAAACACCCCCATATAACCCTAATCCATATCCACCATACCAAGAGCCTTATGAGCCTTATGAGCCATACTTAGAACCACCCTCATTCCAACATAATTACTTCCAAGAACCACCACCTCAATATACAAAACCTCCATATCCCTATCAAGATGAAACATCTCCATATCCTTATTAAGATGAACAACCTTTCTATCATGAACCATTCTTCCCATGCAATGAAACCTTCCATCCATCCCAACCTCCAATGGATGACATCCTTGGTGTTATTCTTCTAGAGCAAGAGGAGATGAAAAGGGAGGTACTGAAATTCACGGCCGCATTGGACGAGGTAATAAATCGATTAGCCTCCCAACGTTTGGACATTCAAGGAACTCCCATGGCTACATGTGGAGAATCTAATGGAAAACGTAGCATGAAGAAGAGATTAGAAACTCCGGTGGAAAATGAGGAATATGATTTTGTATTGGAATAATTGGAGGAGGCCATACTTGTTGAAGAGGAAGAAGTGGTTGAAGACTTAGAAGATGCTGAACCTCCATGGGAATCTAGAGTTGTAGAGTATTCCTCCAAGAAGCTTGAAATTAATGTTAAGGAAGGTAGTGCACAACCCCCAAGACATGTTCCCTATGAAGAACTGGATGGAATAGATCAACAGGCAAGTTCCTTTAGTGATGATGATCATGAATCAAGCCCTTCTAGTAATGAATTTGCACCCACAAGTGAACTCCTTGAGTTTGAGAGCCTTCTCCCGATGAAATTGAAAGCAACATTGAGGTAGATTTCTCTCAATATCATATTTATGATTTGAGTGACGGAGGAAAGTTGGAGGAACTCGGTGAGAAAGAGCTTGAAAGTGAAGAATCTTTTCAAAAGGTAGAAGTCTTTCGGCAAGGTTGGACGGGAGTTGAATATACTTTGTCAAGACCGTTGGAGACTTTTCTACCTAAGTTGCCGTCTACTCCTTCATTTGAGTGGGTAAAACTTATCTTTATTAGCTTTATTGTCCCACTTGAGTATGGTATGCTTGAAACAGATGGCCAACTTAGGAGGCTTTGTGGAATGAAGCGTAAGAGAAGGATGTTTAGTGGTTGGAATTGCAAATTAAGGCTCATCAAGGCTAAGATTTCAAGAGCTAGATGCAAGGGTTGGACTATGGATCAATTGGATGGATCTAAGAGAAGAGTTTGGTACTTCATTGAGAATTCGGATTTCTTGCCATCCGGTTGAAACAATGATGATCCAATTAAAGATGGGTGTGGAAACAAGATTTGGGATCCCGGCATACAGGAGGATCAACTTTGGGAGCTCAAAGCTTGTGAAGAACCTCATCAAGGCTTGGTGAATTTACTTGAAAATGTTGAAGCTTATTGGAAGTCCAAGCGTTGGTGGAAGTTTCAAGATGAGTTCAAGTACAAGCCACCATGACAAGGAGCTCACCAAATGTCCAACTTAAGGACTTTAACTAAAAGTGATAGGTGGGAGATACCCCACTATGATAAATTCTTTCTATTTTTCCTTTTATTTCTATTGGTAATAAGTTGAAGTTTCATTTTTAATTTGGTTTATTTAGTTTAAGTTGTGATCTAGCCTGTTTAATAATGTTTAGATTTATTTTGATAGCTTGTTAGTTTCTTAATAAAAAAATAAAAAAGGAACTGTCACATGTGCGTGTAACCGACGCGTACGCGTCCCCTCTTGAATTTGATTCATGCCCAAAGCATGCTGGAATGGCGCGACAGCGTGGCCTGGATAAAGAGTTGTGCCAAGACCGCGCTGGTGGGGTGCTAGGCGCATAGCCAACCCACGCGTACGCGTGACCCATGCGTACGCGTCATCCATCCATTTTCACAAACCCACGCGTGTGCCTCGATGACGCGTACTTTGGCAATCCACGCGTAAGCATTGATTGTGCGTGCGCGTCGACCCAAAATTATAATGGTCTAGTACTACAAATAGAGAGTTGGGCTGCCATTGTGCGAGTGTTGTGCGCGGAGCACAATTCACATCCACGCGTACACGTGACTGACACATACGCATCACTTCCTTATTCTGCAACCCACGCGTACGCGTGGGCGACGCTTACTGATGAGCGGATAATTTATACGCTTTTTGGCATTGTTTTTACATAGTTTTTAGTATGATTTAGTTAGTTTTTAATATATTTTTATTAGTTTTTAAATAAAAATCACATTTCTGGACTTTACTATGAGTTTTTGTATTTTTCTGTAATTTTAGGTAATTTCTGGCTGAAATTGAGGGACTTGAGCAAAAATCAGATTCAGAGGCTGAAGAAGGACTGCAGATGCTATTGGATTCTGACCTCCTTGCACTCAAAGTGGATTTTCTGGAGCTACAGAAGTCCAAATAGCGCGCTCTCAATTGCGTTGGAAAGTAGACATCCAGGGCTTTCCAGCAATATATAATAGTCCATACTTTTCCCGAGTTTAGAAGATGCAAACTGGCATTCAACGCCAGCTCTCTGCCCTATTCTGGAGTTAAACGCCAGAAACAGATTGCAAAGCAGAGTTAAACGCCAGAAACAGGTTACAAACTGGCGTATAACTCCAAAAAAGACCTTTGCACGTGAAAGCTTCAATGCTCAGCCCAAGCACACACCAAGTGAGTCCGGAAGTGGATTTCTACATCATTTACTTATCTCTGTAAACCCTAGTATCTAGTTTAGTATAAATAGAACTTTTTACTATTGTTTTTACATCAAGATCCGATCTTTGATTAGTCTTATGCTATCTTAGACCTTTATGGAGGCTGGCCATTCGGCCATGCCTGAAGCTTCATCACTTATGTATTTTCAACGATAGAGTTTCTACACACGATAGATTAAGGTGTGGAGCTCTGCTGTTCCTCATGAATTAATGCAAAGTACTATTGTTTTTCTATTCAATTCAAGCCTATTTCTTCTCTAAGATATTCATTCGCACACAAGAACATGATGAATGTGATGATTATGTGACGCTCATCACCATTCTCACTTATAAACGCGTGCCTGACAACCACTTCCGTTCTACATGAAAACAAGCTTGAATGCATATCTCTTAGCCTCCTGATCGTGAGATCAGAGTCTTCGTGGTATAGGCTAGAATTATTGGCGGCCATTCTTGAGATCCAGAAAGTCTAAACCTTGTCTGTGGTATTCCGAGTAGGATCTGGAAAGGGATGGCTGTGACGAGCTTCAAACTCGTGAGTGCTGGGCGTAGTGACAGACGCAAAAGGATTACTCAATCCTATTCCAGTATGATCGAGAACCGACAGATGATTAGCCGTACGGTGACAGCGCATTTTGGACCTTTTTCACTGAGAGGACGGGATGTAGCCATTGACAACGGTGATGCCCTACATAAAGCTTGCCATGGAAAGTTGTAGGAATGATTGGATGAAGACAATAGAAAAGCAGAGATTCAGAAGGAATAAAAGCATCTCCATACGCTTATTTGAAATTCTCACCAATGAATTACATAAGTATCTCTATCCTGTTTTATATTTTAATTATCAAATATCCATAACCATATGAATTTGCCTGACTGAGATTTGCAAGATGACCATAGCTTGCTTCAAGCCGACAATCTCCGTAGGATCGACCCTTACTCACGTAAGGTTTATTACTTGGACGACCCAGTGCACTTGCTGGTTAGTTGTGCGAAGTTGTGACAAAGAATTAAGATTATGAACGTGCATACTAAGTTTTTGGCGCCGTTACCAAGGAATGAACGATCACGATTTCCCACACCAAGTTTTTGGCACCGTTGTCGGGGATTGTTCGAGTTTGGACAACTGTCGGTTCATCTTGTTGCTCAGATTAGGTAATCTTATTTTAATTTTAAGCTTTTTGTTTTTATTCTTTTATTTTCAAAAAATTTTCAATATATATATATATATATATATATATATATATATATATTAATTAATTTATGTTCTTCAGAATTTTAAGAAGGAATTCTAGAATTTCATGGGAAATGTTGAATCCTGGCTGGCTGTAAAGTCATGTCTAAATTCTTTTGGACAGAGGGTTCTTCTTCACATGCTTGAACTATGTATGCTGAAGCTTGGCTGGCCATTAGCCATATCTAGTGTTTTGGACCGGAGCTTTCACTGAAAGCTTGGCTGGCTAGTAAGCCATGTCTAATTCCTGGACTGAAGCTTTAGACTAACATTGCATGATTCCTGGAATTCTTATTAAAAATCTTGAAATCCTTATTTTTCTTTTTCAAAATAATTTTCAAAAAATCCAAAAAAAAATTAATAAAATCCTAAAACCGAAAATAATTTTGTGTTTCTTGTTTGAGTCTTGTGTCAATCTTAAAGTTTGGTGTGAATTGCATATTTTTCAAACTTTCTTGCATTTTTTGAAAATTCATGCATGTGTCCTTCATAATCTTCAAGTTGTTCTTGATGATTTGCTTTGTTTGATCTTTGCATTTTTATGTTTTGTGTCTTTTCTTATTTTTCATATGCATTTTCAATTTCATAGTATCTAAAAATTAAAATTTTCTAAGTTTGGTGTCTTGCATGTTTTTTTTCTTTTCTTAAAAATTTTCAAAAATAAGTCTTGATGTTCATCTTGATCTTCAAAGTGTTCTTGGTGTTCATCTTGACATTCAAAGTGTTATTGCATGCATCATGTGTTTTGATTCACAATTTTCATGTTTTGAGTCTTTTTGGTTGTTTTTCTCTTTCTTCATTAAAAATTCAAAAAAAAATTACTTTCCTTATTTCACTCATAAATTTTCGAAAATTTGAGTTGACTTTTTCAAAACTTTTTAAAATTTAGTTGTTTCTTATGAGTCAAATCAAATTTTCAATTTAAAAATTCTATCTTTTTCAAATCTTTTTTCAAAAATCAAATCTTTTTCATTCTTTCTTTCATAATTTCAAAATTTTCAAAATATTTTTCTTATTTTTATTTCATATTTTCAAAATTAATACTAACAATTAATGTGATTGATTCAAAAATTTTAAGTTTGTTACTTGCCTAGTAAGAAAGGTTCAATCTTTAAATTTTAAAATCATATCTTTTTGTTTCTTATTAGTCAAGTAATCAACTTTAATTTTCAAAATCAAATCTTTTTAAATTTCTTTTTCAAATCTTTTTCAAAATAAATGTCAATCACATCTTTTTCAAAATCAATTTCAAAATCTTTTCTAACCTCTTATCTTTTCAAATTGATTTTCAAATCTTTCTCAAATTAATCCTATCTTTTTGTTTGATTCTTATCTTTTTCAAAACCACCTAACTACTTTTCTCTCTCTTATTTTCGAAAATCCCTCCCCTCTTTTTCAAAGTTTCTTTTTAATTAACTATTTGTTTTAAATTTTAATTTGATTCAATTTTATTTTTCTTTTTTTAATTTTCGAATTCTAACTTTAATTTTTTTAATTAAAAAAAAAATATTTTTTATTTTATTTTATTTAATTTTCGAATTCTTCCCTCTCTCATCTCCTTCTAATTATTTAATTATTTACTAACACTTCTCATATACTCAAAAATTCGAACCAACTCTTCTCCTCTATGTTCGAATTCTTATCTTTTCTTTCTTCCATCATTCTCTTCTTATACTCATATAAGGAATCTCTATACTGTAACATAGAGGATTCTATATTTTCTTTTCTGTTTTCTTCTTTTTCATATGAGCAGGAACAAGGATAAGAACATTCTTGTTGAAGCTGATCCTGAACCTGAAAGGTCTCTGAAGAGGAAGCTAAGAGAAGCTAAAACACAACACTCTGAAGATGACTTTACTGAAATTTTCGAAAAAGAAGTAGAGATGGCCGAAACCAATAACAATGGTGGAGGTGCAAGGAAGATGCTTGGTGACTTTACTGCACCAAATTCCAACTTACATGGAAGAAGCATCTCAATCCCTGCCATTGGAGCAAATAATTTTGAGCTAAAACCTCAATTAGTTTCTCTGATACAACAGAATTACAAGTTTCATGGACTTCCATCAGAAGATCCTTTTCAGTTCTTAACTGAATTCTTGCAAATCTGTGATACTGTTAAGACCAATGGGGTTGATCCCGAGGTCTACAGGCTTATGCTTTTCCCGTTTGTTGTAAGAGACAGAGCTATAATATGGTTGGACTCTCAACCTAAAGATAGCCTGAACTCTTGGGATAAGCTGGTCATGGCTTTCTTAGCCAAGTTCTTTCCTCCTCAAAAGCTTAGCAAGCTTAGAGTGGATGTTCAAACCTTCAAACAAAAAGAAGGTGAATCCCTCTATGAAGCTTGGGAGAGATATAAGCAACTGACCAAAAAGTGTCCTTCTGACATACTTTCAGAATGGACCATCCTGGATATATTCTATGATGGTCTGTCTGAATTATCAAAGATGTCATTGGATAATTCTTTAGGTGGATCCATTCACCTAAAGAAAACACCTGCAGAAGCTCAGGAACTTATTAACATGGTTGCAAATAACCAGTTTATGTACACTTCTGAAAGGAATCCTGTGAGTAATGGGACGCCTCAGAGGAAGGGAGTTCTTGAAATTGATACTCTGAATGCCATATTGGCTCAGAATAAAATATTAACTCAGCAAGTCAATATGATTTTTCAGAGTCTGAATGGATTGCAAGCTGCATCCAATAGTACTCAAGAGGCATCTTCTGAAGAAGAAGCTTATGATCCTGAGAACCCTGCAATAGCAGAGGTGAATTACATGGGGAAACCCTATGGAAATACCTATAATCCCTCATAGAGAAATCATCCAAATTTTTCATGAAAGGATCAACAAAAGCCTCAACAATGCTTTAATAATGGTGTAAGAAACAGGTTTAGGAATAGCAAGCCTTTTCCATCATCCTCTCAGCAACAGATAGAGAATTCTGAGCAGAATCCATCTAGCTTAGCAAATATAGTCTCTGATCTATCTAAGGCCACTCTAAGTTTCATGAATAAAACAAGGTCCTCCATTAGAAATTTGGAGGCACAAGTGGGCCAGCTGAGTAAAAGGGACACTGAAACTCCTCCTAGTACTCTCCCAAGCAATACAGAAGAGAATCCAAAAAGAGAGTGCAAGGCCATAACCTTACTTGGTGTGGACGAACCCAGAGAGGAGGAGAAGGACATGAATCCTAGTGAGGAAGACCTCCTGGGACGTTCACTGACCAATAAGGAGTTTCCCTTTGAGAAACCAAAGGAATCTGATGCTCATCTAGAGACCATAGAGATTCCATTGAACCTCCTTTTACCATTCATGAGCTCTGATGACTATTCATCTTCTGAAGAAGATGAAGACATTGCTGAAGAGCAAGTTGCTCAATATTTAGGAGCAATCATGAAGCTGAATGCCAAATTATTTGGTAATGAGACTTGGGAGGATGAACCTCCATTGCTCATCAAGGAACTAAATGCCTTGGTTCAGCAAACTCTACCTCAAAAGAAACAGGATCCTGGTAAATTCCTAATTCCCTGTAACATAGGCACCAGACCTTTGTGAAGGCTCTGTGTGACCTGGGGTCAGGAATAAACTTAATGCCACTCTCTGTAATGGAGAAACTTGGGATCTTTTAGGTGCAAGCTGCCAGAATCTCTTTAGAGATGGCAGACAACTCAAGAAAACAGGCTTATGGACTAGTAGAGGACGTGCTAGTAAAGGTTGAAGGCCTTTACATCCCTACTGATTTCATAATCCTAGACACTGGGAAGGATGAGGATGAATCCATCATCCTTAGAAGACCCTTCCTAGCCACAGAAAGAGCTGTGATTGATGTGGACAGAGGAGAATTGGTCCTTCAACTGAATGAGGACAACATTGTGTTTAAAACTCAAGGATCTCTTTCTGTAACCATGGAGAGTAAGCATGAAAAGCTTCTCTCACTGCAGAGTCAACCAAAGCCCCCACAGTCAAACTTTAAGTTTGGTGTTGGGAGGCCACAACAAAACTCTAAGTTTGGTGTTAAACCCCACATTCAAACTTTAAGTTTGGTGTTGGGAGGTTCCAACAATGCTCTGAACATCTGTGAGGCTCCATGAGAGCTCACTGTCAAGCTATTGACATTAAAGAAGCGCTTGTTGGGAGGCAACCCAATGTTATCTAATTATATCTATTTATTTTCTATTGTTATTTTATGTTTTTTTTAGGTTGATAATCATGTGAAGTCACAAAAACTACTGAAAAATCAAAAACAAAATGAAAAATAGCATTAAAAATAGCTCACCCTGGAGGAAGAACTTACTGGCGTTTAAATGCCAGTAAGAAGCATCAAACTGGTGTTTAACGCCAGAAAGAAGCATCAAGTTGGCGTTAAACGCCAGAAACAAGCACCAGACTGGCGTTTAACGCCAGAACAGAGCATGGAAGTGGCGTTAAACGCCAGAAACAAGCAGCAAGCTGGCGTTTAACGCCAGACATGCATTCTAAGGGTGTTTTACACGCCTAATTGGAGCAGGGATGTTAAGTCCTTGACCCCACTGGATCTGTAGACCCCACAAGATCCCCACCTTTTCTTCTCTCCTCTTCACACCTTTTCATAACTCTCTTCCACAAATACCCCTCACCAATCACCTCAATCACTCTTCCCCATCACCTCTTCACCACTCACGTCCATCCACTCTTCCCCATAAACCCCACCTACCTCCAAAATTCAAATTATTTTCCCTCCCAAACCCAACCCTAATGGCCGAACCCTAAACCTCCCCCGCTCCTATATAAACTCCTCATTCCTTCTTCATTTTCACACAACACAACCCTTTCTTCTTCCCCTTGGCCGAATACACACCTTTCTCCCTCTCCTCCATTTTTCTTCTTCTTCTTCTCCTTCTTTCTTTCTTCTTTTGCTCGGGGACGAGCAAACATTTTAAGTTTGGTATGGTAAAAGCCTTGATTTTGTTTTTCTATAACCATTAATGGCACCTAAGGCCAGATAAACCTCAAGAAAGAGGAAAGGGAAGGCAATTGCTTCCACCTCTGAGTCATGGGAGATGGAGAGATTCATCTCAAAGGTCCATCAAGACCACTTCTATGAAGTCGTGGCCAAGAAGAAGGTGATCCCTGAGGTCCCTTTTAAGCTCAAAAAGAGGGAGTATCCGGAGATCCGACAAGAGATTAGAAGAAGAGGATGGGAAGTTCTCTCTAATTCTTTTCAACAAGTCGGAATCTTAATGGTTCAAGAGTTCTATGCAAATGCATGGATCACTAGGAACCATGATCAAAATAGGAACCCGAATCCAAAGAATTGGCTTACAATGGTTCGGGAGAAATACTTAGATTTCAATCCGAAAAATGTAAGGTTGGCGTTCAACTTGCCAATGATGCAAGAAAACGCACGTCCCTACACTAGAAGGGTCAACTTTGATCAAAGGTTGGACCAAGTCCTAATGGACATATGTGTGGAAGGAGCTCAATGGAAAGTTGACTCAAGAGGCAAGCCAGTTCAATTGAGAAGACTAGACCTTAAGCCTGTAGCTAGAGGATGGTTAGAGTTTATTCAATGCTCAATTATTCCTACTAGCAACGAGTCTGAAGTTACTGTAGACCGGGCCATCATGATCCATAGTATCATGATTGGGGAGGAAGTAGAAGTTCATGAGATTATACCTCAAGAACTCTACAAGATGGCTAACAAGTCCTCCACTTTGGCAAGGTTAGCCTTTCCTCACCTTATTTGCTACCTCTGCAATTCGGCTGGAATTAATATAGAGGGAGACATCCTCATTGAAGAGGACAAGCCCATCACTAAGAAAAGGATGGAGCAAACAAGAGATCATGGACCTCAACAAGAGCATGAGGAAATTCCTCACCATAAAATCCCTGAGATGCCTCAAGGGATGCACTTCCCTCCACAAAACCATTGGGAGCAAATCAACACCTCCCTAGGAGAACTAAGTTCCAACATGAGACAACTAAGGATGGAGCACCAAGAGCACTCCATCATTCTCTATGAGATTATAGAAGATCAAAGAGCTATGAGGGAGGAGCAACAAAGGTAAGGAAGAGACATAGAGGAGCTCAAGAGCACCATTGGTTCTTCAAAAAGAGGAAGATGCCACCCTCACTAAGGTGAACCCGTTCCTTAATCTCCTTGTTCTTATTTTCCTGTTTTTCGTTTACTATGCTTCATATTTTATTTATGTTTGTGTCTTTACTATAAGATCATTAATGTTTAAGTGTCTATGTCTTAAAGATGTGAATGTCCTATGAATCCATCACTTTTCTTAAATGAAAAATGCTTTAATTACAAAAGAACAAGAAGTACATGGTTTTGAATTCATCCTTGAAACTAGTTTAATTATTTTGATGTGGTGACAATACTTTTTGTTTTCTGAATGAATGCTTGAACAGTGCATATGTCTTTTGATATTGTTGTTTATGAATGTTAAATATGTTGGCTCTTGAAGGAATGATGAAAAGGAGAAATGTTAAATATTGTTGGCTCTTGTTAAATATTGTTGTTTATGAATGTTAAATATGTTGGCTCCTGAAAAATCATAAAATTGATTCTTGAAGCAAGAAAAAGCAGTGAACACAAAAGCTTGCGAAAAAAAAAAGAAAAAGAAAAGAAAAATGGCGAAAAAAAAGAGAAAGAAAAAGAAAAAAGCAAGCAGAAAAAGCCAAGAGCTCTTTAAACCAAAAGGCAAGAGCAAAAAGCCAATAGCCCTTAAAACCAAAAGGCAAGGGTAAAAAGGATCCAAGGCTTTGAGCATCAGTGGATAGGAGGGCCTAAAGGAATAAAATCCTGGCCTAAGCGGCTAAACCAAGCTGTCCCTAACCATGTACTTGTGGCGTGAAGGTGTCAAGTGAAAACTTGAGACTGAGTGGTTAAAGTCGAGGTCCAAATCAAAAAGAAGAGTGTGCTTAAGAACCCTGGACACCTCTAATTGGGGACTCTAGCAAAGCTGAGTCACAATCTGAAAAGGTTCACCTAGTTATGTGTCTGTGGCATTTATGTATCCGGTGGTAATACTGGAAAACAAAGTGCTTAGGGCCACGGCCAAGACTCATAAAGTAGCTGTGTTCAAGAATCAACATACTGAATTAGGAGAATCAATAACACTATCTGAAATCTAAGTTGATATAGATGCCAATCATTCTGAACTTCAATGGATAAAGTGAGATGCCAAAACTATTCAAGAGGCAAAAAGCTACTAGTCCCGCTCATCTGATTGGAGCTAAGTTTCATTGATATTTTGGAATTTATAGTATTTTCTCTTCTTTTTATCCTATTTGATTTTTAGTTGCTTGGGGACAAGCAACAATTTAAGTTTGGTGTTGTGATGAGCGGATAATTTATACGCTTTTTGGCATTGTTTTTACATAGTTTTTAGTATGATTTAGTTAGTTTTTAATATATTTTTATTAGTTTTTAAATAAAAATCACATTTCTGGAATTTACTATGAGTTTGTGTGTTTTTCTATGATTTCAGGTAATTTCTGGCTGAAATTGAGGGACTTGAGCAAAAATCAGATTCAGAGGCTGAAGAAGGACTGCAGATGTTGTTGGATTCTGACCTCCCTACACTCAAAGTGGATTTTCTGAAGCTACAGGAGTCTAAATGGCACGCTCTCAATTGCGTTGGAAATTAGACATCCAGGACTTTCCAGAAATATATAATAGTCCATACTTTGCCCGAGTTTAGATGACGCAAACTGGTGTTTAACGCCAGCTCTCTGCCCTATTCTGGAGTTAAACACCAGAAATAGGTTACAAACTGGCGGTTAACTCCAAGAAAGACCTCTGCACGTGAAAGCTTTAATGCTCAGCCCAGGCACACACCAAGTGGGCCCGGAAGTGGATTTCTACATCATTTACTTATCTCTGTAAACCCTAGTAACTAATTTAGTATAAATAGAACTTTTTACTGTTGTTTTTACATCAAGATCCGATCTTTGATTAGTCTTATGCTATCTTAGACCTTTATGGAGGCTGGCCATTCGGCCATGCCTGAAGCTTCATCACTTATGTATTTTCAACGGTAGAGTTTCTACACACCATAGATTAATGTGTGGAGCTCTGTTGTTCCTCATGAATTAATGCAAAGTACTATTGTTTTTCTATTCAATTCAAGCCTATTTCTTCTCTAGGATATTCATTCGCACACAAGAACATGATGAATGTGATGATTATGTGACGCTCATCACCATTCTCACTTATAAACGCGTGCCTGACAACCACTTCCGTTCTACATGAAAACAAGCTTGAATGCATATCTCTTAGCCTCCTGATCGTGAGATCAGAGTCTTCGTGGTATAGGCTAGAATTATTGGCGGCCATTCTTGAGATCCAGAAAGTCTAAACCTTGTCTGTGATATTCCGAGTAGGATCTGGGAAGGGATGGCTGTGACGAGCTTCAAACTCGTGAGTGCTGGGCGTAGTGACAGACGCAAAAAGATTACTGAATCCTATTCCAGTATGATCGAGAACCGACAAATGATTAGCTGTGTGGTGACAGCACATTTTGGACCATTTTCATTGAGAGGATGGGATGTAGCCATTGACAACGGTGATGCCCTACATAAAGCTTGCCATGGAAAGTTGTAGGAATGATTGGATGAAGACAACAGGAAAGCAGAGATTCAGAAGGAACAAAAGCATCTCCATACGCTTATCTGAAATTCTCATCAATGAATTACATAGGTATCTCTATCCTGTTTTATATTTTAATTATATTTTAATTATCAAATATCCATAACCATATGAATCTGCCTGACTGAGATTTGCAAGATGACCACAGCTTGCTTCAAGCCGACAATCTCCGTGGGATCGACCTTTACTCACGTAAGGTTTATTACTTGGACGACCCAGTGCACTTGCTGGTTAGTTGTGCGAAGTTGTGACAAAGAATTAAGATTATGAACGTGCGTACTAAGTTTTTGGCACCGTTACCAAGGAATGAACGATCACGATTTCCCACACCACTTACGCGTCGCGTCCTCTTTTACTTTACTCTTCTTGCTTCTCTCCTTTTTTATTCTTTCTTCTTCCTTTCTTACTTTATTCTTCTTCATCTCTCCTCCCTTATCATCCTTATTCTCTTTCATTCTCTTTTACTTATTGTATTTTCATACTTTCATTCATTGCACTTTATCTTTGTGCATGTTTTTATTTTATTTTCTATATTTGTTATTTTTCCATTGGTGTTAAATGTTCTTATTCATCTGTCGAATATTTCTTCCATTATTTTGGCTTAGTGACTTGTTTATATTGTTGGTGATATTATTTATAGATCAATGCTAATCTTTTATGACACTTGTATTCCTTTTGCATTGATGTGAACTTCTATTGTCTCTCACAACCTACTATTTCCCTCATTGTTGTAATTCTTACACTATTGATATGCCATTCACCTATATTGTTTATTCATTTGTATATTGTAGCTACCATATAGTTGAGATCCTCATTATTATTTGGCATTAGCCAACCATACTTTATTTGTTTGCATATCTTTGTTTGTGTGTTATTTTTCATCCTTTTTCTCTTCTTTCAGGATGGCCATCAAGAAGGAAAATGAAATACTTCTAAATGGGGCGACAAGCAAGGCCTGTCGCACAAACTTTAGAGAAAAGTGCAACAGTTATAGCAACCCATCCACTTGTACATCTTTGCATGTACTGAGGACGGTGCAATCTTTAAGTGTGGGGAGATTGGTCGATACCGACTTCCGTGGGTTAGTTACTTTCTTTTCAACACCAATGTTTAGTTTTCGTTGTTATTAAGTTGTTGCATTGCATAATAGATTGCATGTGTAATTAGTTGCTTGCATTTATGACTTACTTGGATGAAGTGATGAATTCTTTTTCAAGAAACTTTTTAGAGCATTTCACTAGTTTGGATTAAAATTTTTGTTAAACTTGTTTGAAGAATTTTATTTTGGAACATGGTTTTAGAGCTTGAACACACAAAACCAGTGCGCTTTTTGAACCTATTTGATTGGTTGCATCTTATCAACCAATATTTTATTTTTGGTGTGTGTTGTTCTCTCTAAAATTGTGATATTTGTCTTGCTTAATTCTATATTTCCATTGTTTGATGTATGCATGCACTTATGTTACTGAGACCTCTGTTTCACTAAGCTTACATACCCATATGGCCTTAACCTTTCATTATCCTTTGCAAACCAATGTTGAGCCTATTTTACCCATTTGTTCTTTACTTTTGCTCATAGCTAACTCTAAGCAGAAAACAATAATGTCCTAAATTTGAATCCTTAGTTAGCTTAGACTAGTGAGAGTGTTCATAATTTAAGTGTGGAAAAATTGGGTTGGAAATATTATGTTTGGGAATTGGGTAATTTATATTTCTGTGAAAGAGACAGTTGAGCACATATTCTAGCATTCAATCACTTAATCATATGCATTGAGAAAAACAAAAGAAAAGAAAAATAAAAAGAAAAAAAAGAGAAAAAAAGAAAAGGAAAAAGATAATAATAATAATAATAATAATAATAATAATAATAATGATAATAATGATAATAATAATGATAATGATAATAATAATAATGATAATAATAATGATAATGATAATGATGATAATGATAATAATAATAATAATGATGATGATGATGATGATGATGATGATGATGATGATGATGACGACGATGATGATGATGATGATGATGATAATAATAATAAAAAGGGGACAAAATGCCGCAAAGTAAATGGTGATAGCAATGCATATGTACTGTACTCAAATTCGGATGCATGAATATGTGGCAAAACATAGTTAATGGGTAGTTAGATCTTGTATTCTGATTACATGGATTGTCTTAAGTTAGGTGGGAAGTTTAGGTTAATCAAGGTTTCGAATTTCAGTCCACTTAACCAAATACAATCCTACCTTGACCCTAACCCCATTACAACCCTTGAAAAGACCTTTTGATATGTGTATTTGTGCATCAAATTTTTGTAGATTGGTAGAAGAAGAGCAAGTCTTAGAAAGCAAGATTAGTAGAGAACTGAGAGAATCAACCCTTAAACACTCGAGTGATTAGAGTGTATACACTTCCAGTGAGGGTTCGATGCTCGATTCTTTGTTCCCAGCTTTCACGAGCTTTCTTCTTGTATGTCTACTTGTATTTCATTTTGAGGTTTGAATTAGTGGAATCCAGTTCATATTTGTTCTTGAAGAATTTGATTTACTTTTAACTAAATAGTTAGAAGCATTTCACATTTAGTTGCATTCATATAGATAGGTTGTATTCCATACATTCTACCATTCCTTTTCACCTCCTTTGTAACTTCTCTTGAGCTTAGCATGAGGACATGCTAACATTTAAGTGTGGGGAGATTTGATGCACCACTATTTCGTGGTACATTTTAGGCTGAATTGAGTGGATTTTATCCATTATTCTCATACTTATTCATAGAAATTGCATGTTGTACATTTTTCTTCCTAATTTCGTGCTATGGTTGAAAACATGCTTCTTTGGCCTTAAATTTGCTAACTTTAATCTTCTTTTATTACCATTCGATGTCGTGATGTGTTTGTTAAGTGTTTTCAGAGTTTATAGGGCAGGAATGGCTTAGAGGATGGAAAAGAAGCATGCAAAAGTGGAAGGAACACAAGAAATTTTAGTTTTGAGCATCTGATAGTGACGCGCACGCGTGGATGACGCGTACGCGTGACCGGCGCAGCAGAGAAGCGACGCATACATGTGGATGACGCGTACGTGTGACTAGGAATTTGTTCAGCGATGCATACGCGTGGCTGACGCGTACTCGTGACGAGTGTCACGTGCTGCAATTTATAGAAAATGCTGGGGGCAATTTCTGGGCTGCTTTTGGCCGAGTTTCAAGTTCGAAAATGCACATTAGAGGCTACAGAATGGAGCTGGAAGGGGAATCAATCATTCATTTCTTATTCATACAGTTAGTTAGGTTTTAGACGTAGTTTTCTAGAGAGAGAGGGTCTCTCATCTCTCTAGGTTTAGGGTTTTTAGGTTTATTTCTTCTCAAATTCAGGTTCAATCTTACTTTAATTTAGTTTTCTTCTTACTTTTACTTGTTCTAGCACTATAGTTCATCATCTTCTCTTGTTAATTTCTCTTTTTCGCCATTTTTATGTTTATGAGCTATTGTTACGTTTGATCTCTTTTAATGTAATTTATGTTTTCTATGTTTATTGTTGCTCTCTTTAATTATTAGTCATTGATGCTTGCAATTGGTTGTTTAGATTTAATATCCCTTGCTAATTTTCTATGTTTTTATTTTGTACCTTTCAAGTGTTTGATAAAATGCTTGGGAAGATTTTAATTTAGATTTGTCTATTCTTAACTTGGAATGATTATTTAGAGACTCTTGAGTTATCAAAATTCTTTTGTTGATTGGTAATTGAAGATTGCCGGTTAGCTTGAACTTCACCAAAGCTAGTCTCTCACTTTGAGTTGACTAGAACTTGTGAACTCAAGTTGATTGTATGCACTTGACCTTCCTCCATTGGTTAGAGGTTAACTAAGTGAAGGCAATTCACATTTACTATCACAATTGACGATGATAATGAGGATAGGAATTCTCACTATCAATCCTTGCTAAGAGCTTTCTTAGTTATTAGTTTATTTTCTTGTTATTTACATTCCTTGCTTATTAAACTCAAAACCCAAAAAGATAAAATCTCATAACCAATAATACATACACTTCCCTACAATTCCTTGAGAGATGTCCCGAGATTTAAATACTTTGGTTAATTTTATTGGGTTTGTACTTGTGACAAACAAATTAAACATTGATTGAGGTTTAATTGTCGGTTTAGAACTATACTTGCAACGCAATTATTTTTGTGAAATTCTTTAACGATGATTTTCCCCCATCAGCCACCCGTGAAAGCCTCTACTGCCGCTGCCGCTGGGAGTTCTCACTATTGGAGCTGTCGGTCACCGCTGAAGCTGTCGGAAATGCTGCCACTGTTCTTTGTGGTCACTTTCGTCGGTGATAGTGACGTTGTTGCCATCATTGCCGCCTCCTGTTACCACCACGCCCTCCAGCACCCTGCAGCCACCATAAGAGGTAATTTTGACATTTTTTTTTATTTTTTAAGATTTTTATGTGAGTTTAGGATTTTCTGTTAAGTAGTTTATGAAATTATTGATTAAATTAGTGTAGTGAAGTTTGTGATTAGGTTTGGTATAGTTTTTTTAGGGTTTTTAGATTTTTTTTGTGAGTTTAGAGTTTTGTTAGGTATTTTACCAAATTATTGATTAAATTATGGTAATGAAGTTTGTAGTTAGGGTTTGGTTTAGAATTTTTAATTTTTTTTTCAGATTTTTTTGTGAGTTTAGGGTTTTATTATATATTTTATTATCAAATTATTGATTAAATTAGGGTAATGAAGTCTGTGATTAGGAATTTTTATTTTAATTTAATATAAATGGAAATTAAATTAAGTTAAAGTAGGTTAGGTAGAGTGAGATTAAGAGTGATCAACATTGTTGGAAGACTTTGTGTAGTGTGTTAATTAATTAGTTTCATCTTGTGAGTTTAATAAGCTTTCTTTTTTATTAGGAGGGTGCTATTTCTCTGAGATCAATTGGATTTTGCTTCTTCCATATTCTGTGCATCCGTATTTCAGGTAGATTTTCTATCGCTAACTATAATCAATTGTTTAAGTTTAATGTTGGACTTTCTTTTCCTAGGATAGCGTTTTAAGATGGAAGTGGGAGAAAGTAGCGTAGAGGCACCTTCTCGAAACCCATGTTTGCTGGAAAATTGTGGAGTTATAAGGGGTTGCGCACTAGAATGGTTAAGATTTGATATGTTATCAAATTTGTGTTTGTTCTAATTTATACCTGCAGCTGTTTCCTCTGTTAAAACTGTTATATTTATTTGATGGATGTCTCTGAATTAAGGGGAAGCTCTACCAAAATTTCCTTTAATTTGTTATAGAACATGTATGGTTTGTCAAATAATGATAATTGTATTTGGCAGAAGATTCTAATTATAGGGTACATGATAAACCACTTTTTTATGGTTTATTTTGTATTTAATTGAGTGGATTTTATCAACTATTCTCACACTTATCCATGTAAATTGCATGTTTTTATGTTTCCTTCCTAATTTCGTGCTATGATTGAAAACATGATTCTTCGGCCTTAAAATTGCTAATTTTTAATCCTCTTTTATTACCATCGATGCCGTGATATGTGCGTTAAGTGATTTCAACTTTATAGGGCAGGAATGGCTTAGAGGATGGAAAGGAAGCATGCAAAAGTGGAAGGAACACAAGAAATTGAAGTTTTGAGAAGCTGGCGGAGACGCGCACGTGTGGATGACGCGTACGCGTGACCGATGCAGCAGACAAGCGACGCGTATGCGTGGATGATGCGTACGCGTGACCTGGGATTTGTTCAGCGACACGTACGCGTACGCGTGGCTGACGCGTATGCGTGACAGAGCGTCACGTGCCTCAGTAAAGCAAATTTGCTAGGGGCAATTTCTTGGTTGTTTTTGGCCTAGTTTCAAACCCGAAAATGAAGATTAGAGGCTGCAGAGTAAAGCTGGAAGGGGGAATCATTCACTTATCATTCATTCACATTTTAGGTTTAGATGTAGGTTTCTAGAGAGAGAGGCTCTCTCCTCTCTCTAGGATTTAGGGTTTTTAGTTTTATTTCTTCTCCAATTCAGATTACCATCTTACTTTAATTTAGTTTCTATTCTACATTCTATTATTCTAGCATCTTAGTTTATCTTCTCTTGTTGATTTCTTTATTTTTCCAATTTAGTTTATAAACTTTTCATGTTAGATTCAATTTCCTTTTTAATGGAATTTGAGGTATTTCATATTTATCTTCTCTTATTGATTCCTTGCAATTGTTGGTCTTAGATTTTACATTCTGTTATTACTTTTCTATACTTTATTTTGTGCCTTCCAAGTGTTTGATAAAATGCTTGGGTGAAATTTAAATTAGATTTTTATGTTCTTAACTTGGATTGGTCAATTAGAGACTTTTGAGTTATCAAAACTCTTTTGTTGATTGGTAATTGAAGATTGCCGGTTAGCTTGTACTTCACTAATTCTAGTCTCTCCCTGTGAGTTGACTAGGACTTGGGAACTCAAGTTGATTGTATGCACTTGACTTTCCTCCATTGGTTAGAGGTTAACTAAGTGAAGGCAATTCGCATTTACCATCACAATTGACGATGATAATGAGGATAAGACTTCTAATTCTCAATCCTTGCTAAGAGCTTTCTTAATTATCAGTTTATTTTTCTCGCAATTTATATTTTCTTGTTCCTTATTTCAAAAACCCCAAAAATATACTTTCCCATAGCCAATAATAAACATACTTCCCTGCAATTCCTTGAGAGACGACCCGAGGTTTGAATACTTCGATTTATTTTTGTTGGGTTTGTACTTGTGACAAACAAATTAAACGTTGATTGATGTTTAATTGTCGATTTAGAACTATACTTGCAACGTGATATTTTTGTAAAATTCTTTACCGATATTTTTGCTCCCATCAATTTTTGCTGCCGTTGCCGGGGAATTGCAAATGTGTGCCTTATTATTAGTTATTGTGAATATTGTGAATATATTTGTCTTTTGTTTCTTTGTTAGTTGTTGCTATTTTTAGGAGTTTAATTTCATTATTTCTTGTTAGTTTTTGTTTTTATTTTCTCTTGTTACTATGAATTCTCACCCCTTTGGCTATGAGTTTAGTTCAAATTATGTTGTAGGGAATGGAAGCTACAATGAGAACATGTATCAAGGATGGAACAATCAAAGGTGGGAGGAGCCTCAAGCTTATGGACAACCTGCATGGCAACAACCTTCTCCAATGTACTACGAGCAAGAGCCATTCCATGATGCATACCAAGACAATGGATATGGTGGACCTCCTTGTGACTACCAACAACCACCACCATATGCCTATGAACCCCCTTTTTAACATAGCTTTGAACCAATATACTCACAAGCTCCCTACAATCAAACACTTCCATATGACCCTAACCCATATCCACCATACCAACCACCTTATGAGCGATATGAACCGTACATAGAACCACCCCAATTCCAACACAATTACTCCAAAGAACCACCATCTCAATATACATCATCTCTATATCCTTATCAAGATGAACCACCTTCCTATCATGAACCCTTTCTCCCAACCAATGAACCCTCTTATCCACCCCAATCCCTAATAGATGATTCTCTCACTTTACTACTTCAAGGGCAAGGAGAGATGCAAAGGACAACACTAGAACTCATGGCCACTGGTGTGCGAAATCGTGATCATTCCTTGGTAACGGCGATAAAAACTCAATACGCACGTTCATGATCTTAATTCTGTTTCACAACTTCGTACAACTAACCAGCAAGTGCACTGGGTCGTCCAAGTAATAAACCTTACGTGAGTAAGGGTCGATCCCACGGAGATTGTCGGCTTGAAGCAAGCTATGGTCACCTTGTAAATCTCAGTCAGGCAGGTTTAAATGTATTAAGAGATTATAGTGAAATAAAAGATAATTAAAATATGATAGAGATACTTATGTAAGTCATTGGTGAGAATTTCAGATAAGTGTATAGAGATGCTTTCGTTCCTTTGAACCTCTGCTTCCCTGCTGCCTTCATCCAACCATTCCTACTCCTTTCCATGGCAAGCTTTATGTAGGGCATCACCGTTGTCAATGGCTACATCCCATCCTCACTGTGAAAATGGTCCAATGCGCTGTCACTGCATGGCTAATCATCTGTCGGTTCTCGATCATACTGGAATAGGATTTACTATCCTTTTGCGTCTGTCACTACGCCTAGCACTCGCGAGTTTGAAGCTCGTCATAGCCATCCCTTTCCAGATCCTACTCGGAATACCACAGACAAGGTTTAGACTTTTTGGATCTCGGGAATGGCCATCCATGGGTTCTAACTTATACCATGAAGACTCTAATAGCTCGGACTCGGTCCCCTGTATTAGATATCTAAGAGATACTCATTCTAGCTTGTTTGCATGTAGAACGGAAGGGTTTGTCAGGCACGCGTTCATAGGTGAGAATGATGATGAGCGTCACATAATCATCACATTCATCATGTTCTTGGGTGCGAATGGATATCTTAGAGAAGGAATAAGCTTGAATTCAATAGAAAAACAGTAGTACTTTGTATTAATTCATGAGGAACAGCAGAGCTCCACACCTTAATCTATGGTGTGTAGAAACTCTACCGTTGAAAATACACAAGTGATAAATGTTCAGGCATGGCCGAATGGCCAGCCCTCACACAATTCTAAGATAGCATAAAACTAATCAAAGAGAATGTAAATACAATAGTAAAAAGTCCTATTTAAACTAAACTAGTTACTAGGGTTTACAGAGATGAGTAAATGATTCAGAAATCCACTTCTGGGGCCCACTTGGTGTGTGCTTGGGCTGAGCATTGAGCTTTACACGTGTAGAGGTCTTTCTTGGAGTTGAACACCAGTTTGTAACCTGTTTCTGGCGTTTAACTCCACTTTGCAACCTGTTTCTGGCGTTTGACTCCAGAATACAGCATGGAACTGGTGTTCAACGCCAGTTTACATCGTCTATCCTTATCAAAGTATGGACTATTATATATTTCTGGAAAGCCCCGGATGTCTACTTTCTAACGAAATTAGGAGCGCACCATTTGGAGTTCTGTAGCTCCCGAAAATCTACTTTGAGTGCAGGGAGGTCAGAATCCAACAGCATCTGCAGTCCTTCTTCAACCTCTGAATCTGATTTTTGCTCAAGTCCCTCAATTTCAGCCAGAAAATACCTGAAATCACAGAAAAACACACAAACTCTTAGTAAAGTCCAGAAATGTGAATTTTAATTAAAAACTAATAAAAATATACTAAAAACTAACTAAATCATACTGAAAACTATGTAAAAACAATGCCAAAAAGCGTATAAATTATCCGCTCATCACAACACCAAACTTAAATTGTTGCTTGTCCCCAAGCAAATGAAAATCAAATAGGATAAAAAGAAGAAAATATACTATAAATTCCAAAATATCAATGAAACTTAGCTCCAATCAGATGAGTGGGACTTGTAGCTTTTTGCCTCTTGAATAGTTTTGGCATCTTGCTTTATCCATTGAAGTTCAGAATGATTGACATCTATAGGAACTTAGAATTCAGATAGTGTTATTGATTCTCCTAGTTCAGTATGTTTATTCTTGAACACAGTTACTTTATGAGTCTTGCCGTGGCCCTAATCACTTTGTTTTCCAGTATTACCACCGGATACATAAATGCCACAGACACATAACTGGGTGAACCTTTTCAGATTGTGACTCAGCTTTGTTAAAGTCCCCAATTAGATGTGTCCAGGGTTCTTAAGCACACTCTTATTTTACTTTGGACCTTGACTTTAACCGCTCAGTCTCAAGTTTTCACTTGACACCTTCACGCCACAAGCACATGGTTAGGGACAGCTTAGTTTAGCCACTTAGGCCAGGATTTTATTCCTTTAGGCCCTCTTATCCACTGATACTCAAAGCCTTGGATCCTTTTTATTACCCTTGCCTTTTGGTTTTAAGGGATATTGGCTTTTTGCTCTTGCCTTTTGGTTTAAAGAGCTTTTGGCTTTTTCTGCTTGCTTTTTCTTTTTCTTTTTTTTCGCATTTTTTTTTCTGCAAGCTTTTGTATTCACTGCTTTTTCTTGCTTCAAGAATCATTTTTATGATTTTTCAAATTATCAAATAACATTTCTTCTTTTCATCATTCTTTCAAGAGCCAACATATTTAACATTCATAAACAACAACTTCAAAAGACATATGCACTGTTCAAGCATTCATTCAGAAAACAAAAAGTATTGTCACCACATCAAAATAATTAAACTAGTTTCAAGGATGAATTCGAAACCATGTACTTCTTGTTCTTTTATTTTTAGAATAGTTTTCATTTAAGAGAGGTGATGAAACTTTAAGGCATAGACACTTAGACACTAATGATCATATAGTAAAGACACAAACATAATTAAACATGAAGCATGGAAACCGAAAAATAGGAAAATAACTAAACAAGGAGATTAAGGAATGAGTCCACCTTAGTGAGGGTGGCGTCTTCCTCTTCTTGAAGAACCAATGGTGCTCTTGAGCTCCTCTATGTCTCTTCCTTGTCTTTCTTGCTCCTCCCTCATAGCTCCTTGATCTTCTCTAATTTCATGGAGGATGATGGAATGCTCTTGGTGTGCCATCCTTAGTTGTCCCATGCTGGAACTTAATTCACCTAGGTAAGTGTTGATTTGTTCCCAGTAGTTTTGTGGAGGGAAGTGCATCCCTTGAGGCATCTCAGGAATTTCATGGTGAAAAATTTCCTCATGCTCATGTTGAGGTCCATGATCTCTTATTTGCTCCATCCTTTTCTTAGTGATGGGCTTGTCCTCTTTAATGAGGGTGTCTCCCTCTATGTCAATTCCATCTGAATTGCAGAGGTGGCATATGAGGTGAGGAAAAGCTAACCTTGCCCAAGTGGAGGACTTGTCAGCTACCTTGTAAAGTTCTTGAGGTATAATCTCATGAACTTCCACCTCCTCTCCAATCATGATACTATGGATCTTGATGGCCCGGTCTATAGTAACTTCAGACCGGTTACTAGTAGGAATGATTGAGCATTGAATGAACTCTAGCCATCCCCTAGCCACTGGTTTGAGGTCATGCCTTCTTAATTGAACCGGCTTGCCTCTTGAGTCAATTTTCCATTGAGCTCCTTCCACACATATGTCCATTAGGACTTGGTCCAACCTTTGATCAAAGTTGACTCTTCTAGTGTAGGGGCGTACGTTTTCTTCCATCATTGGCAAGTTGAACGCCAACCTTACATTTTCCGGACTGAAATCTAAGTAATTCCCCCGAACCATGGTGAGCCAATTCTTTGGATTCGGGTTCACACTTTGATCATGGTTCCTAGTGATCCATGCATTTGCATAGAACTCTTGAACCATTAGGATCCCAACTTGTTGAATGGGGTTGGTGAGAACTTCCCAACCTCTTCTTTGGATCTTAAGTCGGATCTCCGGATACTCATTCTTTTTGAGTTTGAAAGGAACCTTAGGGATCACTTTCTTCTTGGCCACAACTTCATAGAAGTGATCTTGATGGACCTTAGAGATGAATCTCTCCATCTCCCATGACTCAGAGGTGGAAGCAATTGCCTTCCCTTTCCTCTTTCTAGAGGTTTCTCTGACCTTAGGTGCCATAGATGGTTATGGAAAAACAAAAAGCGATACTTTTTACCACACCAAACTTAAAATGTTTGCTCGTCCCCGAGCAAAAGAAGAAAGAAAGAAGTAGAAGAAGAAGAGAATGGAGGAGATGGAGGGAGAAGTGGTTTCGGCCAAGGGGTGAAGAAAGGGTTGTGTTGTGTGAAAATGAACAACGAATGAGGGGTTTATATAGGAGTGGGGAGGGGTTTAGGGTTCGGCCATTTAGGGTTGGGTTTGGGAGGGAAATTATTTTGAATTTAAAGGTAGGTGAGATTTTTGGGGAAGAAAGGATGGATGTGAGTGGTGAAGAGGTGATGGGGAAGAGTGATTGAGTTGATTGGTGAGGGGTATTTAGGAAAGAGTGTTATGAAAAAGTGTGAAGAGGAGAGAAGAAGTAGATGGGGATCCTGTGGGGTCCACAGATCCTGAGGTGTTTGAGGAATTCTCATCCCTATACCTTTTAGACGTGTGAAACACCCTATATATGCAATCCTGGCGTTTAACGCCAGACTGCAGCATGTTTCTGGCGTTAAACGCCACTTCCATGCTTGTTTTGGGCATTCAACGCCAGTCTATAGCATGTTTCTGGCGTTGAACGCCAGTATGGTGCATGTTTCTAGTGTTAAACGCCAGTCTGATGCTTGTTTTTGGCGTTTAACGCCAGCTTTCCTCTGGGTGCAATCCTGGCATTTAAACACCAGACTGCTACTTGTTTCTGGCGTTTAACGCCAATTTCATGCTCTGTTCTGGCGTTAAACGCTAGCCAGATGCTCCTTTCTGGCGTTTAAATGCCAGTAAGCCCTTCCTCTAGGGTGTTCTATTTTCAATGCTGTTTTTCATTCTGTTTTCAATTTTTTAGTAGTTTTTGTGACTCCATATGATCATCAACCTAATAAAACATGAAATAACAAAGAGAAAATAAAATAAAAATGATTAAATAACATTGGGTTGCCTCTCAATAAGCGCTTCTTTAATGTCAATAGCTTGACAGTGAGCTCTCATGGAGCCTTACAGATAATCAGAGCAAGGTTGGGACCTCCCAACACCAAACTTAGAGTTTGGTTATGGGGGTTCAACACCAAACTTAGAGTTTGGTTGTGGCCTCCCAACACCAAACTTAGAGTTTGACTGTGGGGGCTTTGGTTGACTCTGCAGTGAGAGAAGCTTTTCATGCTTCCTCTCCATGGTTACAGAAGGAGATCCTTGAGTTTTAAACACAAGGTAGTCCTCATTCAGTTGAAGGACCAACTCTCCTCTGTCCACATCAATCACAGCTCTTGCTGTGGCTAGGAAGGGTCTTCCAAGGATGATGGATTCATCCTCATCCTTCCCAGTGTCTAGGATTATGAAATCAGCAGGGATGTAAAGGACTTCAACCTTTACTAACACGTCATCTACTTGTCCATAAGCCTATTTTCTTGAGTTGTCTGCCATCTCTAATGAGATTCTGGCAGCTTGCACCTCAAAGATTCCCAGTTTCTCCATTACAGAGAGTGGCATGAGGTTTATCCCTGACCCTAGGTCACATAGAGCCTTTTCAAAGGTCATGGTGCCTATGGTACAAAGTATTAAGAACTTTCCAGGATCTTGTTTCTTCTGAGGCAATCTCAGTTGATCCAGATCACTTAGTTCATTGATGAGCAAGGGAGGTTCATCTTCCCAAGTCTCATTACCAAATAATTTGGCATTCAGCTTCATGATTGCACCAAGGTACTTGGCAACTTGCTCTTCAGTAACATCCTCATTCTCTTCAGAAGAAGAATATTTATCAAAGCTCATGAATGGCATAAGGAGGTTTAATGGAATCTCTATGGTCTCCAGATGAGCCTCAGAGTCCTTTGGTTCCTCAGAGGGAAACTCCTTATTGATCTCTGGACGTCCCAGGAGGTCTTCCTCACTGGGGTTCACGTCCTCTCCCTCCCTTGTAGGTTCGGCCATGATGATCAATTCAATGGCCTTGCACTCTCCTTTTGGATTTTCTTCTGTATTGCTTGGGAGAGTACTAGGAGGGGTTTCAGTGATTCTTTTACTCAGCTAGCCCACTTGTGCCTCTAAATTTCTAATGGAGGACCTTGTTTCATTCATGAAACTTAGAGTGGCCTTAGATAGATCAGAGACTATATTTGCCAAGCTAGATGGATTCTGCTCAGAACTCTCTGTCTTTTGCTGAGTGGATGATGAAAAAGGCTTGCTATTGCTAAACCTGTTTCTTCCACCATTATTAAAGCCTTGTTAAGGCTTTTGTTGATCCTTCCATGAGAGATTTTGGTGATTTCTCCATGAGGGATTATAGGTATTTCCATAGGGTTCACCCATGTAATTCACCTCTGCTATTGCAGGGTTCTCAGGATCATAAGTTTCTTCTTCAGAAGATGCCTCTTGAGTACTATTGGATGCAGCTTGCATTCCATTCAGACTCTGAGAAATCATATTGACTTGCTGAGTCAATATTTTATTCTGAGCTAATATGGCATTCAAAGTATCAATTTCAAGAACTCCCTTCTTTTAAGGCATCCCATTACTTACAGGATTCCTCTCAGAAGTGTACATGAACTGGTTATTAGCAACCATGTCAATGAGTTCTTGAGATTCTGCAGGCATTTTCTTTAGGTGAATGGATCCACCTGCAGAATGGTCCAATGACATCTTTGATAGCTCAGACAGACCATCATAGAATATATCCAGAATGGTCCATTCTGAAAGCATGTTAGAAGGACACTTTTTGGTCAGTTGCTTATATCTCTCCCAAGCTTCATAGAGGGATTCACCTTCTTTCTGTCTGAAGGTTTGAACATCCACTCTAAGCTTACTAAGCTTTTGAGGAGGAAAGAACTTGGCTAAGAAAGCCGTGACCAGCTTATTCCAAGAGTTCATGCTATCTTTAGGTTGAGAGTCCAACCATACTCTAGCTCTGTCTCTTACAGCAAACGAGAAAAGCATAAGCCTGTAGACCTCGGGATCAACCCCATTGGTCTTAACAGTATCACAGATCTGCAAGAACTCAGTTAAGAACTAAAAAGGATCTTCAGATGGAAGTCCATAAAACTTGCAGTTCTGTTGCATCAGAGAAACTAATTGAGGTTTAAGCTCAAAATTGTTTGCTCCAATAACAGGGATTGAGATGCTTCTTCCATGTAAATTGGAATTAGGTGCAGTGAAGTCACCAAGCATCCTCCTTGCATTGTTATTATTTTCGGCCATATCTTCTTTTTCGAAAATTTCTGTCAAATTTTCTCCAGAGAGTTGTGCTTTAGCTTCCCTTAGCTTCCTATTCAGAGTCCTTTCAGGTTCAGGATCAGCTTCAACAAGAATGTTTTTATCCTTGTTCCTGCTCATATAAAAAATAAAAGAACAGAAAATAATAGGGATCCTCTTTGTCACAGTAGAGAGGTTCCTTTATGTGAGTAGAAGAAGAGAAGAATATAAGAAAGAGAAGAGGAAAAACTCGAACTCAGAGAGGGAGATGGGGTTCGAATTTTGGGTGGAAGAGAAGTGTTAGTAGATGAATAAATAAATAGAAGGGGATTAGAGATAAGAAAGGAATTTGAAAATTAAACAAAATAAAATAAAAATATTTTAAAATTAAATTTAAAATTTGAAAATTAAAATTGAAATTGAATTGAATTAAAAATTAAAACAATTAGTTAATAAAAAGAAAGAATTTTGAAAAAGAGGGAAGGAATTTTCGAAAATTAGAAGGAGAGAATTAGTTAGGTAGTTTTGAAAAAGATATGATTGAAACAAAAAGATAAGATTGATTAAAAGAGATTTGAAATTTGTTTTTGAAAAAGATATATTGAAATTAAAAAAGATATGATTGAAACAAAAAGATAAGATTGATTGAGAAAGATTTGAAAATCAATTTTGAAAGGATAAGAAGTTAGAAAAGATTTTGAAATTGATTTTGAAAAAAGATGTGATTTAAACTTAATTTGAAAAAGATTTGAAAAAGAAATTTAAAAAGATTTGATTTTGAAAATTAAAGTTGATTACTTGACTAACAAGAAACTAAAAAGATATGATTCTAGAATTTAAAGATTGAACCTTTCTTACTAGGCAAGTAACAAACTTAATATTTTTTGAATCAAAACATTAAATGCTAATAAAATTTTCGAAAATTAAGAAATAAAATAAGAAAAAGATTTTGAAAATTAATTTGAATATTTTCAAAAAAATTGAAAAAGATTTTGAAAAAATTTTAAAAAAAGGAATTCGATAATATGAAAAGAAAATTGAAAAAGATTTGATTTTGAAAAAGATTTTGAAAAAGATAAGATTTTTAAATTGAAAATTTGATTTGACTCATAAAAACAACTAAATTTTAAAATTTTTGACTAAATCAAATCAAATTTTCGAAAATTATGAGTGAAAAGGGAAAGATATTTTTTTTTATTTTTGAATTTTTAATGATGAAAGAGAAAAACATCAAAAAGACTCAATGCATGAAAATGTTGGATCAAAACATGTGATGCATGCAAGAACACTATGAATGTCAAGATGAACACCAAGAATATTTTGAATGTCAAGATGAACACCAAGAACTTATTTTTGAAAAATTTTCAAGAAAAGAAAACATGCAAGACACCAAACTTAAAAATTTTTATTCTTTAGACATTAACAAATTGAAAATGCATATGAAAAACAAGTAAAGACACAAAACAAGAAAATATGAAGATCAAACAAGAAGACTGGCCAAGAACTACTTGAAGATCATGAAGAATGCAATGCATGAAATTTTCGAAAATAATTTTTAGAAAATTAAAAAGATGCAATTGACACCAAACTTAAAAGTTGACTCTAGACTCAAGCAAGAAACACAAAAAATATTTTTGATTTTATGATTTTATTAAATTTTTTTTTGGATTTTTTTCGAAAATTATATTGGAAAAATGAAAAAGAAGAAATTTTTTTGTATTTTTCGAAAATAAGAAATAAAAACAAAAAGGTTAAAGTTAAAATAAAATTACCTAATCTGAGCAACAAGATGAACCGTCAGTTGTCCAAACTCGAACAATCCCCGGCAACGGCGCCAAAAACTTGGTGTGCGAAATCGTGATCATTCCTTGGTAACGGCGCTAAAAACTCAATACGCACGTTCATGATCTTAATTCTGTTTCACAACTTCGTACAACTAACCAGCAAGTGCACTGGGTCGTCCAAGTAATAAACCTTACGTGAGTAAGGGTCGATCCCACGGAGATTGTCGGCTTGAAGCAAGCTATGGTCACCTTGTAAATCTCAGTCAGGCAGGTTCAAATGTATTAAGATATTATAGTGAAATAAAAGATAATTAAAATAGGATAGAGATACTTATGTAAGTCATTGGTGAGAATTTCAGATAAGTGTATAGAGATGCTTTCGTTCCTCTGAACCTCTGCTTTCCTGCTGCCTTCATCCAACCATTCCTACTCCTTTCCATGGCAAGTTTTATGTAGGGCATCACCGTTGTCAATGGCTACATCCCATCCTCACTGTGAAAATGGTCCAATGCGCTGTCACTGCATGGCTAATCATCTGTCGGTTCTCGATCATACTGGAATAGGATTTACTATCCTTTTGCGTCTGTCACTACGCCCAGCACTCGCGAGTTTGAAGCTCGTCACAGCCATCCCTTCCCAGATCCTACTCGGAATACCACAGACAAGGTTTAGACTTTCCGGATCTCGGGAATGGCCATCCATGGGTTCTAACTTATACCACGAAGACTCTAATAGCTCAGACTCGGTCCCCTATATTAGATATCTAAGAGATACTCATTCTAGCTTGTTTGCATGTAGAACGGAAGTGTTTGTCAGGCACGCGTTCATAGGAGAGAATCATGATGAGCGTCACATAATCATCACATTCATCATGTTCTTGGGTGCGAATGGATATCTTAGAGAAGGAATAATCTTGAATTGAATAGAAAAATAGTAGTACTTTGTATTAATTCATGAAGAACAGCAGAGCTCCACACCTTAATCTATGGTGTGTAGAAACTCTACCGTTGAAAATACACAAGTGATAAATGTTCAGGCATGGTCGAATGGCCAGCCCTCACACAAGTCTAAGATAGCATAAAACTAATCAAAGAGAATGTAAATACAATAGTAAAAAGTCCTATTTAAACTAAACTAGTTACTAGGGTTTACAGAGATGAGTAAATGATTCAGAAATCCACTTCCGGGGCCCATTTGGTGTGTGCTTGGGCTGAGCATTGAGATTTACACGTGTAGAGGTCTTTCTTGGAGTTGAACGCCAGTTTGTAACCTGTTTCTGGCGTTTAACTCCACTTTGCAACCTGTTTCTGGCGTTTGACTCCAGAATGCAGCATGGAACTGGCGTTCAACGCCAGTTTACGTTGTCTATCCTTAATCAAAGTATGGACTATTATAGATTGCTGGAAAGCCCTGGATGTCTACTTTCCAACGCAATTATGAGCGTGCCATTTAGAGTTCTATAGCTACAGAAAATCCACTTTGAGTGCAGGGAGGTCAGAATCCAACAGCATCTGCAGTCCTTCTTCAACCTCTGAATCTAACTTTTGCTCAAGTCCCTCAATTTCAGCCAGAAAATACCTGAAATCATAGAAAAATACACAAACTCATAGTAAAGTCCAGAAATGTGGATTTTAATTAAAAACTAATAAAAATATACTAAAAACTAACTAAATCATACTAAAAACTATGTAAAAACAATGCTAAAAAGCGTATAAATTATCTGCTCATCAGCCACCTTGACCGAGGTAGTGAATAATTTAGTAACCCTATGCTTCAACACACAAAGTACCCCCATGGCTACATGTGGAGAATTTAATGAGGAGCGTAGCATAAAGGAGAGATTAGAAGTTCCGGTGGAAAATGAGGAATGTGATTTTGTACTAGAACAATTGGAGAAAGCCGTAATTATTGAAGAGAAAGAAGTGGTTGAAGACTTAGGGGATGTTGAGAGTCCATGGGAACCTCAAGTCATAGAGCATAATTCCAAGAAGTGTACACCCTCCAAGGCACATCATGGTTGAAGACTTTGAGGAGGTTGATCAAAAGATGGATTCAATAATTGATGAATTTCTTTCTACAATTGAATCATCCCCCTTTGGACTTGAAAAAGAGGTTAAGGAAGAAAGTGCACAACTTCCAAGGCATATTCCCTATGAAGAATTGGATGGAATAGATCAAGAGGCAAGTTCCCTTGGTGATGATGATCATGAATCAAGTCCTCCTAGTGATGAATCTACATCCGCAGATGAACTCCTTGAGTTTGAAGAACCTTCTCCGATTGAGTTTGAGAATGATGTGGAGAAGGAAGTTCTACGACAAGGTTGGACGGGAGTTGAATATGCTTTGTCAAGATCGTTGGAGATTTCTTTACCTAGGTTTCTGTCTACTCCTTCCATTGAGTGGGTAAAACTTATCTCTCTTAGCTTTATTGTCCCACTTGAGTATGGTATGCTTGAAACGGATGGCCAACTTAGGAGTCTTTGTGGAATGAAGCGTAAGAGAAGGATGTTCAATGGTTGGAGTTGCAAATCAAGACTCATCAAGGTTGAGATTTCAAGAGCTAGATGCAAGGGTTGGACTAGTGATCAATTGGTTGGATCTAAGAGAAGAGTTTGGTACTTCATTGAGAATTCGGATTGCTTGCCACCCGGTTGGAACAATGATGATCCATTTAAAGACGGGTGTAGAAACAAGATTTGGGATCCTGGCATACAAGAGGATCAACTTTGGGAGCTAAAAGCTTATGAAGAACTTCGTCAAGGCTTGGTGAATTCACTTAGAAATGTTGGAGCTTATTGGAAGTCCAAGCGTTGGTGGAAGTTTCAAGATGAGTTCAAGCACAAGCCACCATGACAAGGAGCTCACCAAATGTCCAACTTAAGGACTTTAACTAAAAGTGCTAGGTGGGAGACACCCTACCATGGTAAATTCTTTCTAATTTCTCTTTTATTTATATTGGTAATACGTTGAATTTTCAATTTTATTTAGGTTTATTTAGTTTATGTTGTGGTTTCACTTGTTTAATCATGGTTGTCATTAATTTGATAGCTTGTTGGTGTAAGAAAAAAAAATTCCACACGTGCGCATAGCCGACGCCCACGCGTCAAATTGCATGCTACAACCTCTGGTACAATAACCAGAGAGTTGCGTTGGAACTGTACGGGTGGGGTGCCAGGCGCACAACCCAACCCACGCGTGTGCGTCACTGATGCTTATGCGTCATTTGCATTTCTAGCCTTCCACGCATGGGCGTGGACGACGCGTACGCGTCGTTTCTTCATGCTGCCTCTGCTTCAAAAAACCAGAGAGTTGGGCTGACACTGTGCGAGTGTTGTGCACAAAGCGCAATTCACATTCACGCGTACACGTCAGTGACGCGTATGCGTTGCCTCTTATTCTGCAACCGACGCGTGCGCGTGGACGACGCTTATGCGTCGCGTCTTCTCTTCCTTTCTTCTTCTTTCTTCTCTCCTTTCTTCTTCTTTCCTCTTCCTTTCTCACTTTCTTCTCCTCCCTTCTCATCTTTATTCTCTTTCATTCTCTTTTCCTTATTGCATTTGCATACTTTCATTCATTGCATTTTAATTTTGTGCATATTTTTATTTCCTTTTCTAAGTTCGCTATTTTTCCATTGGTGTTGAATTTTCTTACTCAACTGTTGAATATTTCTCGCATTATTTTGGTGCTTAGTGACTTGTTTATATTGTTGGGTGATATTATTTATTGGTCAATGCTCATCTCTTATGACACTTGTATTCCTTTTGCATTGATATGAACTTATATTATCTTTCATGACCCACTCTCTCTCCCTCATTGTTGCAATTCTTGCACTATTGATATGCCATTCGCCTATATTGTTTTCTCACTTGCATATTGTAGCTACCATGTAGTTGAGAACCTCATTATTATCTGGCATTAGCCCATATATATTTTATTCATTTTGATATCTTTTTTTGTGGGCTACTCTTCTTCCTTTTTCTCTTCTTTCAGGATGGCCACCAAGAAGGGAAACGGAAAACTTCTAAATGGAGCGACAACAAGTCCTACCGCACAATCTTTAGAGAAAAAGCATCAGTTGTAGCAACCCGTCCACTTGCACATCTTTGCATGCACCAAGGACGGTGCAATATTTAAGTGTGAGGAGGTCGATACCGACTTCCGTGGGTAACTATTTTCTTTTCCAACACCAATTCTTACTCTTCTGTGTTAGTTAGTTATTTCATTTGCCTAACAGGTTGCATGTATAGTTAATTGCTTGCATTTATGTACTACTTGGTAGAAGTGACGAATTTCTTTGTCAAAAAAAACTATTTTAAGGCATTTCACTAATCTGAATTAAAAATTTTTAAACTTGCTTGAAAAATTTTGTTTTGGACCATGGTTTTAGAGCTCGAACACAGAAAACCTAGTGAGATTTTTGAACTTATTTGATTGGTTGCATCTTATCAACCAATATGTTTTGTTTTGGTGTGTTGTTCTCTCTAAAATTGTGATCTTTGTCTTGCTTGATTCTATATTTTCATTGTTTGATGTATGCATGCACTTATGTGATTGAGGCCTTTGCTTCACTAAGCCCACATACCCATATGGCCTTACCATTTCATTACCCTTTGCAACCCAATGTTAAGCCTATTTGACCCCATTTGTTCTTTACTTTTGCACATCATTAACTCTAAGCGAAAACAATAATGTCTTTAATTTGAATCCTTGGTTAGTTTAGACTAGTGAGAGTGTTCATAATTTAAGTGTGGAGAAGTTGGATTTGGAAACATTTGGTTTCGGAATTTGGGTATCGTATATTTTTGTTAAAATGTGAAAAAGATAGTTGAGAACATATTCTTACATTCAATGCCTTAATCATATGCGTTGAGAAAAAGAAAATAAAAAAAAGAAAAGAAAAAAAAAGAGAAACAGAAAAGAAAAATAGCAAATAATAAAAGGGGACAAAATGCCCAAAGTAAATGGTGATAGCAATGCATATGTACTGTACTCAAATTCGGATGCATTAATATGTGGAAACATAGTCAATGGGTAGTTAGATTTTACACTCTGATTACATGGATTGTCTTAAGTTAGGTGGGAAGTTTAGGTTAATCACGGATTCAGATTTTAGTCCACTTAACCAAATACATTCGTACCTTAAACCTAACCCCATTACAACTCTTGAAAAGACCTCTTGATATGTGTATTTGTGCATTAAAATTTTGTTGATTGGTTGAAAAAGAGAAAGTCTTAAAAAGCAAGATTAGTAGAGAACCGAGAGAATCAAACCTTAAATACTTGAGCGATTAGAGTGTATACACTTCCGGTGAGGGTTCGATGTTCGATTCTTTGTTCCCTGCTTTCACGAGCTTTCTTCTTGCAGGTCTACTTGTACTTTATTTTGAGATTTGATTTAGTAGAATATAGTCTATATTTGTTCTTGGAAGATTTATTTACTTTTAACCAAGTAGGTAAAAGCATATTTGCATGTAGTTGCATTCATATAGATAGGTCGCATTTCATAAAACCTACCATTCCTCTTCACTCTTTTGGTTCTCTTGAGCTTAGCATGAGGACATGCTAATGTTTAAGTGTTGGAAAAATTGATAAACCACTATATTATGGTTTATTTTGTATTGAATTGAGTGGATTTTATCAACTATTCTCACACTTATCCATGTAAATTGCATGTTTTTAAGTTCCATTCCTAATTTCGTTCTATGATTGAAAACATGATTCTTTGGCCTTAAAATTGCAAAATTTTAATCCTCTTTTATTACCATCGATGCCGTGATATGTGCGTTAAGTGATTTCAGGTTTATAGGGCAGGAATGGCTTAGAGGATGGAAAGAGAGCATGCAATATTGGAAGGAACACAATAAATTAAAATTTTGAGAAGCTGGCAGCGACGTGCAAGCGTTGATTACGCGTACGCGTGACTGGTGCAGCAGACAAGCGACGCTTAGGCGTGACTAGGGGTTTGTTCAGTGACGCGTACGCGTACGCGTGGCTGACACGTACGCGTGATAGAGCATCACGTGCCTCAGTAAAGCGAATTCGCCGGGGGCCGATTTCTGGCTATTTTTGGACGAGTTTCAAACCCAAAAATGAAGATTAGAGGCTGTAGAGTAAAGCTGGAAGGGGGAATCATTCACTTATCATTCATTCACATTTTAGGTTTAGATGTAGGTTTCTAGAGAGAGGAGCCTCTCCTCTCTCTAGGTTTTAGGGTTTTTAGTTTTATTTCTTCTCCAATTCAGATTCCCATCTTGCTTTAATTTAGTTTCTATTCTACATATAGTTTATCTTCTCTTGTTGATTTCTTTATTTTTTTAATATAGTTTATGAACTCTTCATGTTAGATTCAATTTTCTTTTTAATGCAATTTGAGGTATTTCATGTTTATTGCTTCTTTCTTCATTTGCTATTATTGATTCCTTGCAATTGTTGGTCTTAGATTTTATATTCTCTTATTACTTTTCTATGCTTTTATTTTGTGCCTTCCAAGTGTTTGATAAAATGCTTGGGTAGATTTTAAATTAGATTTTTATGTTCTTAACTTGGATTGATCTATTAGAGAGTTTTGAGTTATCAAAACTCATTTGTTGATTGGTAATTGAAGATTGCCAGTTTTCTTGTACTTCACTAATTCTAGTCTCTCTCTTTGAGTTGACTAGGACTTGGGAACTCAAGTTGATTGTATGCACTTGACTTTCCTCCATTGGTTAGAGGTTAACATAGTGAAGACAATTCGCATTTACAATCACAATTGACGATGATAATGAGGATAAGACTTCTAATTCTCAATCCTTGCTAAGAGCTTTCTTAGTTATCAGTTTATTTTTCTCGCAATTTATATTTTCTTATTCCTTATTTCAAAAACCCCAAAAATATACTTTCCCATAGCCAATAATAAACATACTTCCCTGCAATTCCTTGAGAGACGACCCGAGGTTTGAATACTTTGGTTTATTTTTATTGGGTTTGTACTTGTGACAAACAAATTAAACGTTGATTGAAGTTTAATTATCGGTTTAGAACTATACTTGCAACATGATATTTTTGTAAAAATTTTTACCGATATTTTTCCTCCCATCAGTACACACTGTTAAAATTTTTAAAACATATAATAATTTGTGTTGTTCATTAAATTCTAGGGTGTGTGTTTCAATATGATTCCAAGTCATCGTCTACGGATGTATGATAGGGATAATGGTGGAAGGGGAGGGGTTTATAACCTGAATTCTTTGAGGGGGTTGATGTGTTTGTTGCGCATGTCTTCAGCATGGAATTGTTTATGTTTGAAGGGTTTCCAGGTGTCCGTGTAAAAAGTGTCAGCTAACTAAGTGGTTAGGACCTGCAGATATAACGCTTCACCTTTACTATAACGGGTTGAAGGATGGGTATTAGATGTGGATGGAATACGGAAAAGTGGACGAGCAGGGAATTAACCGGTCTGCCTCAAATTTGAATAGGTCCAATTGTCGATCAACGAGGGTCTAGATGGTGTTTGATGGTACAACGAGACGATATTTGATGCATCAGGTGTTATGGAATTGGAAGAAGTTGAACAAGAGCCTAACCCAGAGGCAAAGAGATTTTATCATCTGTTAGAATTTGCTGCGAGACTGTTGTTTGAGGGTTGCGTTCATTCAGAATGGTCTACATGTGTTAGAATGATGAGTATTAAGTCGGAATCAAATCATACCCAAGAGTCTTTTGATAAGTGAGCCACCTTGTGCAACAAACTGGTACCCGTTGGGACTAGTGGCATCTCCCATAACCACTAAGAAGCAAAGAAGCTAGTTTTAAAATTAGGTCTAAATTCGGTGAAAGTTGATTATTGTTTGAATGGTTGTATGTTGTATTATAGGGGGATGCAAACTTAACTGAATGCAGATTCTGTAGATCACCGAGGTTTAATGTCGAAAGAGAACATATTGGTAAATGCTAGTTAAAGAGAGTTCTAATGAAATGGATGCACTATTTCCCCTTAATTCTTAAGCTGAAATGATTATATGCATCGATGAGTTCGGCCCCTCACATGACTTGTCATAGTAACAAGAAAGATGATGGAATCATGACACATCCATCACACGGACAAGGATGGAAGCATTTTGATTGGGTTTATCCTACATTTGCGAGCGAGCCAAGAAACGTTAAACTAGCTTTGTGCTCTAATGGGTTCGCACCAAATTCCAATTTCGGTAACATATTCTTGTTGGCCTGTAGTAGTTATACCTTATAACCTGAGTCCCGAAATGTGCATGAAGGACCCATACATCTTCCTAACTTACATTATACCTGGTCTCAACAATCCAAAGCCAAAATAGATGTCTACTTGCAGCCCTTGGTGGATGAGTTGAAGGAGTTGTGCATCCATGGGGTAGAAATGTATGATATTTCGATGAAGACAAACTTCCAACTACGTGCTGTATTGAAGAATCATTAATGATTTTTTTACATATGGGATATTGTCAGGTTGGTCCACTCAGGACAAAATGGCATGTCCCATTCGCATGGAGGATACAAAGGCATTATGGTTGACGACTGGCGGTAAAATTCGTGGTTTGATTGCCATCAAATATTCCTCAATATGGATCATCCTTTTGGCGCAACAAGGATTTGTTTAAAAAGAATACAATTGAACATCAAGAGGTACCCATGAGGTTGGGTGGTAGGCAAGTTTGGTATCGTGTTAGTAGAATGCCAAGGATCGTTGATAACGGGGCAAGTATAAGACCTTCGGGATATGGCAGGGAGCATAATTGGACTAAACAGATTATATTTTAGGATTTGATTTATTGGAAAGACAACTTAGTTCGACATTGTCTTGATGTCATGCACATTGAAAAAAATATGTTTGATAACATCATGCACACAGTATTGGACGATGAGCAAACAAAAGATAATGATAGGGCTAGGTTAGACTTGGTGGATATTTGCAAGCAGACAAATCTGAATTTAAAGAGATTTGATAATGGCTGATGGGCTAAACTAAATGTGGTGTTCGCTCTAACAAAGAACTAGAGACAAAACTTTTGTAAGTGGATTAGATGATTAAAGTTTTCTGATGGTTATGCCTCTAACTTGAGCAGGTGTGCAAACGTGTTAGAAAGTAGGCTTGTTGGGATGAAGAGTCATGACTGCCACATTTTTATGGAGTCTTTGCTTCCTGTTGCATTCAGAGAACTTCCAACCAACATCTGAAAACCCTTCACAGAAATAAGTAAGTTCTTTAGGGAGTTATGTGCCATGAAACTTAGCATTATTGATCTCAAAGTCATGGACAAGAACATTCCCATCATACTTTGTAAGCTAGAGAGGATATTCCCTCCATCATTTTTTGATGTTATGGAACACTTAGCATTCCACATACCGTACAAAGCAATACTATGTGGGCCGGTCGAATTTCGGTAGATGTACGTATTTAAGAGGATGATTAGTTCATTCAAGCACACCATGAAGAATAGAACTCAGATTGAGGGTAATATTTGCAAAGCATTCCTAGCTAAGGAAACATTTACATTTTGCTCATTCTATTTTCAGCCTCATGTTGAGTCACGTAGAACAAGGATTGTAAGGAACGTTGAGAGGGGAGAATCCTCATCAAATAGAACAACATATCCAATCTTTGCTCTCGAAAGATCTGCAATGGGTGCGGGCAATGACTACTGGTTGGAGCAGAAAGAAATCGATACCGCACACCTGCATGTGTTACTTAACTGTGACCAGATTTCACCATACCTCATGTGAATTTTTAAGTCTTTGTAAATATTGCAATCCGTAAGATACTAACTTCTTAATCTAATCAAAACTTCCAACTCCTATTCTATCATATAGGTTATTCCAAGAGGCATATCCTGATACCTCATTGAACAGTTTTCCACGTTAGTTCAGAGAATACATCAGCATGTATCTAACTGACACAACAGATTCCGAACTAGTTGTACTTAGTTGGGGCTCAATAAACAAGGGAATTAGCTACCTGATATACAATGTTAATGGATATCAGTTTCATTTTTTACAGTGGTCGATTGAAAAGAAAACAGATAACATTGGAGTTTGGGTTCGTGGGGATTTAGGCGGGAGACATTCTGATTGGTTTTGTGTGTTGCACAACATAATTGGATTAGAGTATTTCTGTTGCAATACGCACAAGGTGTGCGTGTTTAAATAGGAATGGTATGATCCAAGTTTGTGACAAAGAACACAAAAGCATAATGATTATGATATCACTGAAGTTAATGTAACCAAAAAATATAGGTACTACGATCCTTTTATTCTATCTCAAAATTCATGATAGGTGTATTATTTGCCTTATCCAGCTTCATAAAAGTCTAGTTGGGTGGTTATCGAATCTGATGATAGGACCCAGGGTCAGGAACCTTACCAGATTGATGACCTAACTCCTTCAAAAATGGTGGTTGATACCGATGAGCCGATCACCCTTGCGTCGGCTGTTATGGATGATGACATCATTGACCTTGTTCTACATGCTGACACACTACAACCAGAGGATGGTGATGTTCAAGAAGAAGATGGGGTCGATGGAAACGAAGAGGAGGAAGCCGATTTCGATGATCAGAAAACTACATCAGAAGATGAGGATAGTGAACCAGAGGACGAAGATGATGAATCTAAATAGAGCTAATGTAAATATAGTTCCATGATATGTATTTCTTTACCAAACTTTAAGAAGAACGTAATGTAATTAGTATCGGTTTAGATATTTCAATTACCATCATTCCGTATTTTTAGTTTGTATGTTTAATATTTCACAGCAAGTTTAAAGCACTGTTTCAATTATTAATTACCACGGTATATTACAGATGGATGGAAAAGTTTGAAAAAATTAAAAAATACTTCAGATGGAATTACCGTCAGAATACACCGACAGTAACTACCCAGCGAATTTTTAAAAAAGAAAAATTAATAAACATTTTCATCGGCATTCCGACAGTAAAATCGCGCGGAGAATATCAAATGGCGCCAACGTTACCGTCGGAAGTTTTCTGATGGTAACGTTCAATTTATCTCGTCTACTTTCTAACTATATTTCGTTGCTAAATCCGATGGAAATTACCGTCGAATGAAAAAAATTCGACGGTAATATGTTACCAGCAAGGTTTATTCCATCGGATAAGTACCGACACAAAATCCGATAGTAATAGGTATACGGTCGGTTTTCATTTGATTTTCTGACAGTTAAGCTGACGGTACTCAATGTTTTTCTTTTAGTGACGCACATGCCATTGTCTCCCATTCTTGCTGCGACTGATCATTTGTTCTGCTCTGACTGTTCTTGTTGCTGCTGCTGCGGCGGCGCTGCTACACCGGTGGGGTTGTACATTTTGTATGGTGATGACGCGACGGTGGAATGCGAGTGAAAGGAGAAAGGGTTTTTTTTTCTGCTTTGTGTTTAGATAGAATAAAGACTAGAGAGAGTATTTTTATTATTAAAACTATTTTTTAAAGATTTTGAACTGAGTTAACGGTACAATAATATTGATATAATTTTAAAACGTTAGAGATATAAATAGGAAAATTAAAATATTAGGGTTAAGTTTGGGAATTACCTTAAACGTTGGGGATAAAAATGATACATTACTCAAACAAATATTATTTATACACAAAGTGAATTCATATACAAATTGATATTATTTAATTTATTTTTAATGTGTATTTTATATTAGTAGTTAATTTTAATAGCTAATTTTAGTGTATATTTAACATAGTTAAATTCTTTAAAAATAATTTTTTAATATAGGGAGAATCTATTATTATATTCAAATTAACCATAAGTGTGATTTCTTTAGTCTAACAGTTTAACAACATATTTTTAGTTTATACTTTTTTTACGGACCTGCCTCTCGGGTCCTATACTCGAAATAGCCTCTGAATCTGAATACCTGGGAACGGCCCACCTCCTTCCTCTAGAAGGATCAAACCGGCCATCTAGACCTTCTAACCAATATTCAAATTCAAATACCTCCCTTATCTTAGCCAAATAAGATAGATGAGATAACTTCTACTAGCTATATCAAGGGGAGCCCAAGGCCCCCTCAGGTTCGTCATTCATTCTACACACCTTATACCTCTCAGATCCATTCTGAATTTAGCGTCAGAGTGTCTTTGCAAGTACCACACCCCATTGCTCCAGTCAGGTAACCTGGCGACCGCCTCGGCTCGCAAGTCTCTGATCCATCTCACAATCCGTACCAGAGACTTCTCGTACATTGGCATCATCTGTGGGGACTGCAATGTCTTGGCGGCATGGTGGATAAATCCGAGGAGTAATCACCAAGCCACCACCACAACTCACACACATGAAGCCTAACTCCCAAACACCGGGAGACCACTCCTTCCACCCAGAGGAAAATAACAAGCGCTGTTCGCCAACCAACCCCGCCCAAGCAGCAACCAAAATAAGACAACCGTCCACCCCCTGAAACCTGAGTCCTCGATGGCCTAGGAGAAAAGGCAATACAAATAATCCAAGATCTGTGCCTCCGGGTAGAAGACCTTGAAGGACGGGTTACGACCAAAGAATAGTATCACGCAGAACACAGAAGCCATGCGACTTCCAAAACCCGATCTCACCGTTAAACCAGGTACAATAGGTCACCCAAATGGCGACACAGCAAAAGACACGGCCACAACATTTTTTGAGACCCAGAACATTGACGTGAAGAAGATGACTGACAGAACCACCGGGAGCCAAGCGGGTAGGAAGTGAACAAATGATAATAAGAGCCACGCCTTTCACGGAAAGAATCTTATGAGCCAAGCTTCCAAAGGGCTTTGACAAGCTCACAAACATGAAATATGACGGGACAAAAGATCCCCAGGAATACCTGACAGCCTTCGAGGCCAGGATGAACCTGGATGGAGCCACCTATGCGGTCTGATGCAGGGCCTTCCCAGTAACCCTAGCAGGCCCTGCAATCAAATGGTTCAACTCCCTCCGAAACGGCTCCATAACTAACTTTCATGACATCTCCAGAAAAGTTATGGCCGAATTCACCACCAGGATTACCAAAGCCAAACACCCCATCAGCTTACTCGGAATTACCCAAAGACAAGACGAATCTACGAGGAAATACCTCGATAGGTTCAACAATGAGTGCCTCACGGTCGACGGGCTCACGAACTCGGTTGCCAGTCTCTGCCTGACTAACGGCCTCATGAATGAAGACTTCCGAAAATACCTCACCACCAAATCGGTTTAGACCATGCATGAAATTCAAAGCATCGCAAGGGAATACATAAATGATGAAGATGTGAGCCAAGTTGTGGCCGCCAACAAACAGAAGCACAGCAACACGGCACCTCGCAATAACCTGCCACCAAAAGAACCCCAAAAAGAGCACTTCAAACTGGCAAACAACAACCGGCAACCCAGGGTGAGAAGGTTTCAATCTACACACCCTACCCGCTCCCATCACAAAAATTTACCACCAAATAGCAAAACGGGGCATCCTCCCGAAAGCACGATAGCTGAAAGAGCGGACAGATGGCAACAAAAGCCTGTATTGCGACTCTCACTGAGGATACGGACACAAAACCCAAGACTGCTTTGATTTAAAAGATGCCCTCGAACAAGCCATCCGAGACGGCAAACTCCCTGAGTTTGCCAAGATTATCTGAGAACCCAGAAGAATAGAAAGGGAAAGATCTCTAGACCGAAAAGGCCGCAACTCAAGGACACTATGACAAACACCATAGGAAAGTCCCGAGTCCGACCCCACGATAGTAGTGAACATCATTACTGGAAAGGACGCGCCAGAAAGTCAAAATCGGCACTGAAAAAGGACCTTAAAGTCCTGGCCATAAGAAACCAAGCTCCAACAACCCCAACAATAAAGGCAATTACATTCTCCCCCGATGACTGCCAACATGACACCTCAGCGGAAGACACCCCATTTGTCTTCTCGGCCAGAGTTGGGACCAGACTCGTGAAAAGAATACTGGTGGACACTGGAGCAGACTCCAACATCCTCTTCAGAGGAGACTTCGACAAGCTGGGCCTCTGAACTAAACATTTGTAAACCCACCATAACGGAGTAACCGGACTCATGGACAACTTTCTGAAACTGGACGGATCCATAGTGTTACCACTCACTATCGAAACTAGAAGCCAAAGGAAGACCATCCTCTCTGAGTTCCTAGTCCTCAAAGACTCCACTGCCTATAATATCATCCTCGGAAGGAAAATGATCAACGACCTTTCTACCATTATTTTCACCGAATTCCTCATCATGATGCTTGAAGCCGATAACAGCACCATCGGAACAATTCACGGGGACCGGGAGGTCGCGATAGAATGTGACAACACTAGCCTAGCCCTCCGCAAGAGGTCCCTAATCCTGAAATCACTTAACAAACATACCAAGACATCGAATGGAATTAAAGTGAATTAAAATTATCCATTTTAGAGCCTAAAAAGCATGTTTTCACTCTTAAGCACAAATTAGGAGAAATTCACAAAACCATGCTATTTCATTAAATAAATGTGAGAAAAGGTGATAAAAATCCCCAAATTAAGCACAAGATAAACCACAAAATTGGGGTTTATCAGTCCCGTGATGCCGTCAGCATCTTTCTCGCTGACCTCAACGCACGCTAAGATGGTCAGCCCTGACTAGAACCGGAGGGAGACATGGAAAAATTACAAATAGGACAAACCAAGGAAGAATATACATTCATCAACAAGAACTTTCCCTACGACCTGAAAGGGGACTTAATCGAACTTTTAAAGCAGAACAGAGACCTATTCGTATTCACTCTGGCTGACATGCCGGGTATAGACTGCAATCTAATTTCCCATCGTTTGGCTGTAAATCCAAACGCCATGCCCGTGGCTCAAAGAAGGAGGAAAGTGTCACGAGACTATGTAGCTGAAGTTAGGAAGCAAGTTAAAGCCCTGCTCAAAGCAAGCTTCATCTGAGAATTACTTTACGCGACCTAGCTAGCCAATGTTGTATTAGTCAAGAAAGCAAACGGCAAGTGGCGAATGTGCCTCGATTATACTGACTTGAACAAAGCTTGCCCCAAAAACACCTTTCCCCTCCTAAACATCGATGGACTCATCGACGCCACGTTAGGGCATCAATATCTCAACTTTATGGACGCCTACTCGGGGTATAATCAAATACCTATGCACCGGCCCGACGAAGAAAAGATAGCCTTCATAACTCCGGACGGCACGTACTGCTACACAATTATGCCATTCAGACTAAAAAACACGGGAGCCACCTACCAAAGGCTCATTACTAAGATTTTCCAAGATCTCTCCAGAACCAAATTGGAGATCTATATCAATGACATGCTCGCCAAAACCCAAACTGGCAAAGAGCTCATCAGTGAGCTCGAACTCGTGTTAAATACCTTATGGAAACATTGAATGCGCCTCAATACGACAAAGTGCGCATTCAGGATGGAAGTCGAAAAATTCCTGGGTTTCATGATTACCCAACGAGGGGTCGAAGCAAACCCAGAAAAGTGCAGATCCATCCTTGATATGAACAGCCCGGCAAGTCTCATGGATGTCCAAAGATTAACTGGATAACTATCCGCCCTTTCTCGATTCCTCGGGGCCTCGGCCCAAAGGGCCATCCCTTTCTTCAAACTCATGAAAAAGAGCATCAATTTTAAGTGGAAAACCGAGTGCAAAGAAGCCTTTCAGCACTTCAAAAGAGTACTGGCAGAACCCCTCATACTTTCCAAACCCAAAATAGGGGAAACACTTTACCTCTACCTATCCATAACAAAAGAGACACTAGCCGCGGCGCTTGTCCGAGAAAAGGAGCAAAATGTACAAGAGCGAATATACTTCATAAACAAGGTCCTCAAAAGCACGGAGACACGCTATTTCTAACTCAAAAAAACTTGCCTTTACACTACTCACGGCCTCGCGACCCAATAATACTTCCAGGCCCACCCTATTACGGTCCGAACTGACCAGGCAGTCAGGCAAGTGCTACAAAAACCGGACCTAGCAGGAAGGATGCTCGCGTGGTCTGTCAAACTATTTCAATACCAGATCAGATTCAAGTCCCGAAACGCCATCAAAGCACAAGCTATGGCTAACTTCATCGCCGAATAACCCCGGGAAACAAACCCACAGAACTCTGGAAATTACACGTGGATAGCTCGTCCAAGAGTGATATTGAAAAATAAAAATGGAATCGTCATCGAACAGTTCGTTCGATATGAGTTCCCGATATATAACAACCAAGCCAAATACGAGGCCCTCTTGGCCAGACTGATATTAGCCAAAGAAGTCGAGGTGAAAGCATTAGAAATTTGCAGCGACTCCCAAGTAGTCAGCTCCCAAATTAACGAAAACTACCAAACACGGGATGCCCTGCTACAACAATACCTAGCTAAGGCAAAAGAACTGGCGGCCGAGTTCGAACGAGTAACCATCAAACACATTTCCAGAGAGCGGAACACAAGGGCAGACTTACTCACGAAGCTAGCAAGCACCAAGCCAGGCCAGGAAAACTGGTCACTGATCCAGGAGGTCATCAAAACACTGTCCATCTCCGATGCGACCACGGTAGACCTCCCAATCTCAAGCCAAAACTCGTGGACCTCCCCAATCCTTCAATACCTCATGAACAGAACATTACCTAAGGACCCCAAGGAAGCAAAACACTTGAAATGGGAAGCCGTGAACTACACGAGAAAAGCGGGCCAACTTTATAAGCGCAGACTCTCGCAACCCCTCCTCAAGTGCGTAGAACCTGGGGACACGGACTACATACTTCGTGAAATACATGAAGGATGTTGTGGCCACCATGGAGGAGGGAAAATCCTAGCCCTAAAAAGTTATTCGAGTAGGCTACTTCTGGCCTTCCATCATAAAGGACTTCCTCCAACTAGTCAAAAGTTACGACAAATGCCAAATCCATTTCGATTTTCACCAAGTCGTCCCACAACAGCTCAGCACTATAACAGCGGATTGGCCCTTCGAAACGTGGGGTATTGACCTCATCGGCTCTTTCTCCACGGCTCCCAGGGAACTTCGATACCTCATCGTTGCCATCAACTACTACACCAAGTGTATCGAAGCCAAACCCTTAGCCTCCATCATGGCTGCCGAATGCAGGAAGTTCTTCTTGAGGCATGTCATAACCCGATTTGAAATTCCTGAGGTCATAATCTTAGATAACGGAACCCAATTTAGGTACAAGCAATTCAGAGAACTCCTAGAAGGACTCCAGATCTCCTACCGATTCAGTTCAGTGGAACACCCACAGACAAACGGGCAAGTTGAATTGGCCAACAAAATTATAGTAAAGGAACTTAAGAAACGGCTTGACGAAGCCAAAGGACTCTGAGCTAACGAGCTTGGATCGGTCCTCTGGTCATACTGAACTTCCCCCCAAACTTCTACCGGGAAAACCCCCTTCCGGTTAACTTATGGCTTGGAGGCCGTCATCCCTGTCGAAGTTGGGGACCCCAGCCCAAGAAGAACTGTCGGAGGAAACGATAAAGAAGCAGAACGGGACCTCACAGACGAGGTCAGAAGTATATCCCACCTGCGAGAGCTGGCTCTAAAATAAATAATAAGCCTAAGGTACAACCACAGCCTAATTCGACTGGACTTCGGACCTGACGACCTCATCTTGAGACGGAACAGCATCGGTCCCTCTACTCTCGGGGAAGAAAAACTCACCCCCAACTGAGAAGGCCCCTACTAGATAAAAACAGTAATTGGAAAAGGAGCCTACAAACTCGAACAGCTTGATGGAACCGAAATACCAAGAACCTGGAATGTCGCTAATCTACGGCGCTACTACACCTAGGAACACCAAACTAAAAGCCGGAAAACACTGCATTTTAGTTTTCCTTGTCTCTCTTTTATCTTATTCATTTTCCATTTATCATTGTCGGGCACTCTTTCCCACCCGTTTCGGGAGGTTTTAACAAGGGCGAATACCTTAATAAAAATTTTACTTTCCCCTTTCTTTTTTTCTAATACTGATTTAACCAATGGCACAAACCACGCACGGCTATCCCCGGGGACCGATCACCTCCAAGCCTAAAAGAAACACAGATATCCACAAATAAAAAGCAATCAAGTCACAAAAATGGCTTAACACGGCCCGAATAGTCCCATCACAAAAATAAGTAAAAAAATTGGCTTAAAAAGGCTTGAGCGGCCCCATTAAAATAAATTCACGAAACGACCTCAAGTAAATGGCTCAAACAATCCCAACACAATAAGAAAGTAACGGCCTCGACCGCCCTACCACAACATCGTCTCTTTAGCAGCAGAAAGGTCCCCCTTTACGACCACCAGCAGCGCCTCCTTTTCTTTCTTTAAGCTCGTCACCTCAGCTCGCAAAGCTTCCACATCGGAAAGAAGAACGGCAGCTTGAGATTCAGCATCCGAGGCCCGCTTATGCTCACCCTCAGCTGGGATAAAAGCAAAGTCTCGACCTCAGATAGACGGAGCAATTCTTCCCCGGTATCATCGGCTTCCTTAATGGCCCTCAATCTAGCCGTCTCCGCCGCCTCCAATTTCTCCTTCATCTTTCTGTCCAGCAAGCTCCACTTGAGCCATAACTGGCTCCGCTTTCCAAACTATTACAGCGGAACAAAGGAGGGCACGATACACCGATTTCGCTTGCCCGGCAACATCACAATCCTAAAAAAACTCTTCTGTGCCAAGCAGGAGGTACCGATCAATGAAGGCCGGAACATTAAAACTCCGATCCATCATGGAAGCCACTGGACCCTCCTTCTCCAGGTTTTCACTGTTGACCTCAACCGGCCTCTTCCACTTACGAGGGGCCTCGGCACCCGAAACCCCAACCACTTCCTCCTCTTGACGCTCAATCCCCGAACCCAAGGAAACAGGACCCCCACCCCCAGCCGAAACCAGCTCCTAAGAGACAATCTAAGAATCTGTTTGGGGTCGGGATGAAGGAGTGCAAGGAGAAGCATCTGGATCTGCCCCCTGATCCATGGTGGCCTTCAACCTCGCAAAAGTACTCAAACCACCGGCCATTTGAACTAAGAACATTAAAAGGAAAAATACATAAGTCATAAGCCCGGAAAATAAAAGAAAATGCCAAAAAAGAAGTTACACACTAAGATAAGTCCGACACATCTCCGAATCTCACATGATATCCCAAGGGTTCAGTGGACGCTTCCCAAAAACATGCCAAAGGACATCGGCGATATCCTTGTTTTTTGGGCACAGCCCCTCATAGGTGATCCACGTCAAATACGACGTCCAGAGACCAAAGTTCCAATTTGTCACAAATCGATGATCTCCTTCCAAAGTCACCAGAAGGGGTGGTGCCCCTGAGCAGGGCGCACCTTAAAATACTCCCTCTTGAAACAATAAAAAGAGTCCTCAATCAAACTGAATATGCGTCGGTTAGCTGGGCCCTAAACGACACGTATCCCTTCTTGTGCTTCCCCTCTTTCGTCGGCAGGGTGTACAAAAAGAAGAAAAGAAAGACATCAACCAAAATTGGGAGCCCCAAGTACTCACATACAAGTTCGAAAGTCCGGATGACTGCCCAACTGTTCAGATGTAATTGAGACGGCACCATGGAGCAGGGATTCAATAATGACTGGATAAACCCGGAAAAGGGAAGCCACACCCCTAGCCGGGTAAACATTGACTCGTATACCCACATCTGGTCCGCCACAGTGAGTGAGTCGGGGTTTATATAACAAACCCTCTCATTGGACCCAGAAAGCACGAGCTCGTACTGTTGCTCGGCGTCACCACCCCCACAAACCGCTCCTTGATCCCGGAGCCGCTGGAGATCAGCCTCCGTCATCCGAGACGGTATTCCCCAGACATTGGAAGTCACCCAATAGTACGTCGAGGAAATGCCACCAGTGGGAACAACCGGAGCACCACCACCCTCACTCCTCCGCCGAGACATACCTAAAAAGGAAAGGAGGACCACCATCAACTCGTCGGAACCAGACAATGAAAAGGCACCAAAAAATACAAAACTACTATCTAGGAAAACTACGGCTACACCCAGAATAGTGGTGCTCAACCCCTCTAGTTACTCATCATCCCTACCCAAAACTACAACCCCCAACATGATGCAAAAAGCTAAAATGCAAAAAACCAAACAGAGAAAAAAAAAGGCAACTACACAAAGAAAAAGAAAACACCAACCTGGTAGAAGACGATAGTTGAACACAGTGACTGAGTGCAGAGAACCTTAAAACAGCAATGCATGAAGGACCCATGAAAACTCAAAAGCACCGAAGTGAAGAACGCAAAACATTTTTTCTTTTAATGAAAAGAAGAAGAAATAGACCCAGAGACAATGGAAATCAAAAGAAGAATTGAAGAGCGGTTACCAAGCGTTTCGAAAATGAAAAGACAAAAAAGAAAGGAGAAAGACCAAAACGCCCCTCGCATTTAATGCCATTATGACACCTTGAAAAATTCAACCGACGGACTCCCCCCGGAGAAAAAACAAACGGGCACATAACGAGATGCCCAAAAACCGACCTCGTCCGACTCCCGACCCTGACCGTCAAAACCTGATTATGAGACCCTATGAAAAACGATGACTCCAAGCTCACCCGTTCCCTAACTCACGGGCCCAAGTGCCCAGACCCCACGCTAGAACGGCCTCTCGACCGACCATCCGGACTCAGGCTCCACTTCTAGTAGTCCAAAATAAAGCCACAAACGGCAAACACAAATCCTCCAGCGACGAAGATCGAGAACCCGAATACCTGAGAACGGCCCAACTCCTTCTTCTAGAAGGACCAAACTGGCCTTCTAGACCTTCTAACCAATATTCAAATTCAAATACCTCCCTTATCTTAGCCGAATAAGATAACATGAGATAACTTCTACTAGTTCTATAAAGGAAAGGCCCCCTCAGGTATGTCATTCATTCTACACACCTTATACATCTCAGATTGATTCTGACTTGAGTTTCGGAGTGTCTTTGCAGGTACTACCTCCCATTGCTCCAGTTAGGTAACCTGGCGACCGCCTCGACTCACAAGTCTCCGATCCATCTCACAATTCATACCAGAAATTTCTCGTAATCTTTTAAACATTTTTAAATAACTATTCATTAAAAATAATAAATTCTGCTATTATTCTATCATTTTTTAAAATTACCACCCCTTTTTCGTTCTGTTTTACTTTTGTTCTTTTCTGAATGCATAATTCTGTATTTTATTTGTTATTTTTTATTTTATAAATGATAACATTTAATCTAATAGTTAATAGTTGAATAATATTCAATGCATATATCTAATATTCTTTATTGTATATTTCAAAAAATTAAGAAAAGTCATTATAAAGACATAATATTAAAATTTTCTGGATTACCGTACGCGTGTGTATTAAAAATTAACGAATTGTTGACGGGTAAATACTAGAAAACAAAGATATTATAACTATTCGATATAATCATATAATTTTTAATTTTATAAGCAGTACATTGGGTTGAATTGCAGCGCTTGACTTTATATGTGTTAAGACTTTTAATCATGTTATGTTATTGGGGTTTATGTTAAAAAGCTTTAATGGAAGGGAACGAGTGCTGGTGGCTCAAGCTTTGAACATGATCATAGCTAAAATGCTGCCTAAATTACCATTAGTTTTATAGATTGAGTTTGTAGCGGCAATGTATTAGTAATAATACAGATATAGATATTCGGTTAGAGGTCCTGTGTTTATTAGGATGTAGATTATTATTATATTATGAAGTATACAATGAAGGAGAATGAAGGATTATTTTAATTCAATGATTGATTCTTATCATCTTGAAATTAAATATATGTTTATTGGTGTATTCTTTTCATTTAAACTGGAATTGGATGCAACTCGTCCCTGCTTGAAGTAATAATAATAATATTGTTCAAGTTGTTCAAAGTTGAATTGGTTTTCACTTGCAAACAAAGAAGGCTTTGTTTGATAGCAGTGGTTGTCGAGAATTATTGGCCATCTTTTGAGCTTGCACAAGACTTACCAATTACCAAATTCAATTTTTAATTTTCTAGGTAGTACGTACTTTAGGCGGTTTATTTTTAACTCATACCCAGACCAATAATTTATAATAATCACTTGATAAATTTTAATTAATCCACATTTAGACCCACGTTTCCTTGATTGTTTGATCTTACTTCAATTATTTCTCTATCAAACATAATTTTTGTTTTTTTCTACACCTCGTAGTGATGTAGGCACAATCAAATCCGATCATAGCATGAGCATTGACAATACAATTAGATTTGATCAAGAGCAAGGCCTATAAAAATTAGGTGGACTTATGGCTAGAGCAAGAATAAGAAAAATTGAGGCTACTCTACAACAAATTTTTGCAATTATACTTGAAGAAAGCCCAAAACAAGAGAAATTAGAATCCAAGATTGTTCTTTGGCTCATGAACGGTAACGATGCATGATAAGAAGTGTTTACTTGTGGAATGGTTATACGACTTTTATAATACTTGGCCAAGTTTACGAGTCGATTAGATTCAATGTTAACTTAAATTGTAATAAATGTTTACCTTAACATCATAGTTGTAAGAACCGAATCGGTAATCAAATCAGTTAAATTATTGGTTTATTGGTTCAATCGATAAATTGCTGGTTGAACTGATAAAATCAATTTCACATAAATAAAAAATATAAAATACTAAAAATAATCATAAACTTAAAAAAATTAAAAAAATCTTCAATTCTTTACCAACATTTTAAAAAACAACCAAATTTTAAAGTTTAAAAATACATATCCTTATTCTTGCGAAGATAGTGTTTCTGATGGTGTATTCGCAGAAACCATTTTAAAAGAATATGGAGTAGCAAAAGTATAAAACAATAGCAATCCTAAATTCCCTATTGCCTATTCCCTATTCAGCAAGACAGCAACCTTAAAGGCTTAAATAGTTAAATTCACAGCAACCTTAAATAATTAAATTCACAGCACAAGCATATTCATAACAAAACAGAATAACATAACAACATTATTCATAGTTTCAAGCTTTCAACAAGCATATTCATCCCAGAAATTTCAAGTTTTCATAACAGAATAGCATAACATAACAACATTAGTCATAACAACTTCATAATTTGAAGTTTTCAACAGGCATATTCAACACATAATACATCAACATAACAACATTATTCATAGTTTCAAGCTTTCAACAAGCATATTCATCACAGAAATTTCAAGTTTTCATAACAGAACAGAATAACATAACAACATTATTCATAAGTCATAACAGCTTCATAATTTCAAATTTTCGACAAGCATAGAGCAGAAGTGCAAAACAGAGGAGAACAACATATTCAACTAACCTGTTTGACAGAGCAGAAGACGAAGATGACGGCAACGGCGACGGTGATGAGAGATAGGGACGAAGCGGAGCTGCAGGTCTGTCCTGTTCCTTCAGACATCAGAATGGGTGTCCGGCGATGACACAAAGAAGACGACGGCGGGTGGCGGGCGGCAGTGGCTCGGTGAGTGACAGAGTGAGGTGAGGAGGTGAGGGGGAGGGTTAGCCATTGTGGTTACTAGTTAGGGGATTAGGGTTGGGGAAAGTGGAAACAGGGATTGGGGGGCCGAGTATACCGTATACGAGACTTGAGTCTCCTTTTTTTTTTTAAATAAACCAAAACGACGTCGTTTTGGCAAATGAATTTTTTAAAAAAAAAAGCTTCGAAAACAAGTCGGTTGAGCAAAAACCGCCGGTTCTCCGTTTTTCATCAGAATCGGCCAGTTCAACTCGGTCCTCAATGGTTCTCTTTCTTGTTCGGTCATATTGATCAACCGGACCAGTTAAAGATCCGGTTCATTAGTTTTTTGATTGAACCGATCAGTCCG